>NW_020838036.1:48892-95913 GCF_003676395.1 Aethalodelphis obliquidens | reverse complement strand
TTTTTTTTTTTTTTTTTTTGCGGTATGCAGGCCTCTCACTGTTGTGGCCTCTCCTGTTGTGGAGCACAGGCTCCAGACACGCAGGCTCAGCGGCCATGGCTCACGGGCCCAGCAGCTCCATGGCATGTGGGATCTTCCAGGACCGGGGCACAAACCCGTGTCCCCTGCAACGGCAGGCGTATTCTCAACCACTGAGCCACCAGGGAAGCCCTGTTGTTGGAAGATTTTTAATCACAGTTTCAATTTCATTACTTGTGATCAGTCTGTTCATATTTTATATTTCTTTCTGGTTCAGCCTTGGAAGGTTGTACCTTTCTAAGAATTTATCCATTTATTCCAGGTTGCCATTTTATTGGCATATAGTTGCTTTGTATTTCTGTGGTGACAGTTGTGCCTTCTCCTTTTTCATTTCTAATTTTATTGATTTGGGACCTCTCCCTTTCTTCCTGTTGAGTCTGGCTAACAGTTTATCAATTTTGTTTATCTTCTCAAAGAACTAGCTTTTAGTTTCATTGATCTTTGCTATTGTTTCTTTCTTTCTATTTCATTTGTTTGTGGTCTTATCTTTATTATTTCTTTCTTTCTACTAAATTTGGGTTTCATTTGTTCTTCTTTATCTAGTTGTTCTAGGGGTAAGGTTAGGTTGTTTGTTTGAGATTTTTCTTGTTTCCTGAGGTAAGATTGTATTGCTATAAACTTCCCTCTTAGAACTGCTTTTGCTGCATCCCATAGGTTTTGTGACATTTTGTTTTCATTGTCAGTTTTTTCTAATTTTTTAAAATGTGTTCTTTGATTTCTTCAGTGATTGTTTGGTTATTTAGAAGCCTACTGTTTAGCTTCCATACGTTTATCTTTTTTTAGAGTATTTTCCTGTAATTGATTTCTAATCTCATATTGTTGTGGTCAGAAAAGATGTTTGATATGATTTCAATTTTCTTGAACTTACTGAGGCTTGATTTGTGACCCAAGATGTGATCTATCCTGGAGAATGTTCCACGTGCACTTGAGAAGAAAATATATTCTGCTGCGTTTGGATGGAATGTGCTATAAATATCAACTAATTCCATCTGGTCTAATGTGTTATTTAAGGCTTGTGTTCCTTATTAATTTTCTATCTGGATGATATGTCGATTGGTGTAAGTGGGGTGTTAACATCCCCCAATATTATTGTTACTGTTGATTTTCTCTTTTATAGCTGTTAGCATTTGCCTTATGTACTGAGGTTCTCCTTTGTTGGGTGCATAGATATTTACAATTGTTATACCTCTTCTTGTATTGATCCCTTGACCATTATGTAGTGTCCTTCCCTGTCTCTTGTAATAGTCTTCATTTTAAAGTCTAATTTATCTGATATGAGTATTGCTACTCCAGCTTTCTTTTGATTTCCATTTGCATGGAATATCTTTTTACATCCCCTCATTTTCAGTCTTTATATTTCCCTAGGTCTGAAGTGGGTCTCTTGTAGACAGCATATATATGTGTCTTGTTTTTGTACCCATTCAGCCAGTCTGTGTCTTTGATTGGAGCATTTAATCCATTTATATTTTAAGGTAATTATTGATATGTATGTTCCTATTGCCATTTTCTTGTTTTGGGTTTGTTTTTGTAGGTCTTTTTTCTTCCCTTCCTCTTTTTTCTCTTCTCTTGTGTTTCTTGCCTAGAGAAGTTCCTTTAGCAATTGTTTTAAAGCTGGTTTGGTGGTGCTGAATTCTCTTAGCTTTTGCTTGTCTGTAAAGTTCTTGATTTCTCTGTCAAATCTGAATGAGAGCCCGTCTGGGTAGAGAAATCCTGGTTGTCATTTTCCCCCTTTCATTACTTTAAATATATCCTGCCACTCCCTTCTAGCCTGCAGAGTTTCTGCTGAAAAGTCAGCTGATAACCTTTGGGGATTCCCTTGTATTTTATTTTTTACTTTTCCCTTGCTACTTTTAATATTTTTCTTTGAATTTAATTTTTTTACTTTGATTAATATGTGTTTCATTATGTTCCTCCTTGGGTTTATCCTGTATGGGACTCTGTGTGCTTCCTGGACTTGATTATTTCCTATCCCATGTTAGGGAAGTTTTCATCTATGATCCCTTCAAATATTTTCTCAGGTCCTTTCTCTTTCTCTTCTTTTTCTGGGACCCCTATAATTCAAATGTTGGTGTGTGTAATGTTGTCCCAGGGGTCTCTGAGACTGTCCTCATTTCTTTTCATTCTTTTTTTGTTATTCTGTTCTGCAGGAGTGATTTCCACCATTCAAACTTCCAGGTCACTTAACCGTTCTTCTGTCTCAGTTATTCTGCTATTGATTCCTTCTAGTGTATTTTTCATGTCAGTTATTGTCTTGTTCAGCTCTGTTTGTTCTTTTGTTCTGCTAGGTCTTTGTTAAACTTTTCTTGTATCTTCTCAGTCCGTGCCTCTATTCTGTTTCTGAGATCTTGGATCATCTATACTATCATTACTCTGAATTCTTTTTGCATAGATTTCTTATCTCCTCTTTATTTAGTTGTTCTTGTAGTTTTTTATCTTGCTCCTTCATCTGCAACTTCTTTCTTTGTCATCTCATTTTGTCACACTTCCTATTTTTGTGGTCTCCTTTCCACAGGCTGCAGGATTGCAGCTCCTCTTGTTTCTGATGTCTGACACTGGTGGGTGAGGTTGATATAGAGGCTTGTGCCATTATACCCTTGATAAGGGGTTTGATTGGTGTTATGGTGATCAGAGCCTTCCCTAGATATTGAGCGGTGTCTCCCCTTTGCTCTGTGGTTTTCACTGCCCTGTCAGGGGCAGGACCTGCTCCCTAACTGTTGAAGTAGAGGCCCCCAGATCTGTTTTTTAGCTATGATTTTATCTGCAGTGTGAGGTAGGAGGGATTGGAACACTCCCACTGGGAGAGAAGCCAATGAGATTTTCTCCTTTGGAGCTGATCACCTGTGAATGTGCTGTGTTGTGTCTCCTTTTGCCTGTTGTGCAGGCTCACAAAGTTTACTGTTGTTGGCACTGCTCTCAGTCCTGCCTTAAATGTGGGTATGCTGGCAATTGACCCTGGTGGCTCTCAGGCATTGTTTTCACCTGGCCACCAGTGCAGGTCCACTGAGGTTAGGTCCCAGTACTGCAGTAGTCATGCACCTGGATCTGCTGTGGGAGTTATGGAGGCAGCTCGAGCTCTGGTCTGGGCCTAACCCCACGTGTATGTGCCCACAGAGCCCACAGCTGCTAAAGCCTGACCCATCCTACTTGCAAGAGCACTTGTCCTTTTGGATGTTTCACAGGTGCTGAATTTAGGAAGCCATCAGCAGAGGTGTAACTCCACCGATCGCACAGCCATGAGGAGAGATTTCAGCTCTTCTTCCTTAGTCACATAGCCTCTGGGGCTCAGCTCTGCTTTGAGCCCCTACTCTGGATGAATTTCCTAGTAGTGGGAGCTATCTGTGCCCTCCTGGGACAGCAGAGCAGGTCCAGCACTCACTGGCAGACTTCCTAGTAGTGAGAGGTTTCTACATGCTCCTGGGATGGCAGGGCAGCTACTGGAACTCACTGACAGATTTCCTAGTGGGGGGAATTATCCACAGCCTCCTGGGACAGTGGGACAGGTCCCAGCACCCACTGAAGGATTTCCCTGTATTCAGGGCTATCTGAGCCCTCCTGGCATAGCAGGGTGGGTTTCAGCACCCACTGAAAGATTTCCCAGTTGCAGAAGCTTTCTGTGCCCTCCCAGGACAGCAGGGTGAGTCCTGGCAATCACTGGTGGGCTTCCCAATTGCAGAAGTTATCTGTGTCTTCCTGGGACAGCAGGACAGGTCCTGGCAACCACTGAGAGCTTTCCTAGTAGGAGAGTTATCTGCACGCTCCTGAGATGCCAGGGCAGGTTCCAGCATCCACTGACGGACCTAGTCACAGAAGCTATCTGCACCCTCCTGGGACAGCAGGTCCTGGGGCCCACTGGAGGAATTCCCAGTGGCTGGATCAGTCTGCGCCCCTCCAGGTCAGCAGGGGTGGGTCTTGGGGACCACCGGCAGAATTGCTAGTTTTGGTAGCTGTCCAAGCCCTTCCTTGTCAGCAGGGGTGGGGCTTGGCTTCTACCTGTGAGCCTGGAAGAGGCGGCCAGTGCCCACCTCTGGAGCCCAAGATGACAGTGGGACCCGCGTTTGCCCCTGAAGCTCCTGTAAGTGGTGTCCTGTTGCCTGGGAGCACTCACAGGGAAAGAAGCTTTTACAGTGGTCCCACCCCTCTCCTCGTGTCCTTCCCAATAATGGTGCCTTGCCTGTCTGGTGGGACCAGGCTTCTTCCTATACACCCTCAGTTGCCAAGGCGTGAACTCTTCAGGCTATTTCCATATCTAACCCTTGTCCTCTCCCTGGCACTGAGCTTCAGAGTTTGAGCTTCAGCACCTGACTCCCACCATCACTGGCAGAGGAGTAAATCAGGTTGGGGAGGTAAGGGTGACAGTGCTGACCCTCTGTACAGGTTACTATCCATTTTGCCTTCCACAATCTGTTTGCTGCTCTCCCCTTTTAGGTTCCAAAACTCCCTCTCTGCTCAGTATAATTTCTCTGCTGGTGAGGAGCCTTCCCAAGGTGCAGGAAATTTTCCTCCTTTACAACTCACTCCCTGGGCGCCAGTCCCGTCCTGATTCTTTCATTTTCTTTTTCCTTTTGTCCTACCCTGTTACAAGGAGGTTTTCTTGTCTTTTCGGACTTCTGAGGTCTTCTGTCGACACTCAGTAGTTGTTCTGTGTGAATCATTCCACTAGTAGATGTATTTTCAATGTTTCTGTGGAGGGAGTTGAACTCTGCTTCCTACTCCTTGGCCATCTTGATCTCAACCTCAATGAATTGATCCAGTCAACTGTCAGTGGACATTTAGGTTGCTTCCATGTCTTGGCTATTGTAAATAGTGCTGAAATGAACATTGGGGTGCATATGTCTTTTTGAATTATGGTTTTCTCTGGAGATATGCCCAGGAGTGGGATTGCTGGATCATATGGTAGCTCTATTTTTAGTTTTTAAGGAACCGCCATACTGTTCTCCATAGTGGCTGTAACAATTAATATTCCTAAAGTGTAGGAGCGTTCCCCTTTCTGCACACCCTCTACAGCATTTATTGCTTGTAGACTTTTTGACAATGGCCATTCTGACCAGTGTGAAGTGACAACTCATTGTAGATTTGCATTTATCTAAGAATTAACAATGTTGAGCATCTTTCCATGTGATTTTTGGCCATCTGTATGTTTTCTTTGGAGAAATGTCTATTTCGATCTTCTGCCCATGTTATGATTTGGATGTTTGTTTTTTTTTTTTTTTTTTTATTGAGCTGCATGAGTTGTTTGTATATTTTGGAGATTAATCCCTTGTTGGCTGCTTTGTTTGCAAATATTTTCTCCCATTCTGTGAATTGTCTTTTCATTTTGTTTATGGTTTCCTTTGCTGTGCAAAAGATTTTAAGTTTAATTAAAACCCATTTTTTATTTTTGTTTTTATTTTCATTACTCTAGGAGGTGGATCAAGAAAGATCTTGCTATGATTTATGTCAAAGGGTGTTCTGCCTATGTTTTCCTCTAAGAGTTTTATAGTATGCAATCTTACATGTAGGTCTTTAATCCATTTTGAGTTTATTTTTTGTATGGTGTTAGAGAATGTTCTAACTTCATTCTTTTACATGTAGCTGTCCAGTTTTCCCAGCACCACTTACTGAAGAGACTGTCTTTTCTCCATTGTATATTCTTGCCTCCTTTGTCATAGATTAACTGACCATAGGTGCATGGGTTTATTTTTGGGCTTTCTATCCTGTTCCATTGGTATATAAGTCTGTCTTTGTGCTGGCAACATACTGTTTTGATTACTGTAGCTTTATAGTGTAGTCTGAAATCAGGGCGCCTGATTCCTCCAGCTTCATTTTTCTTTCTCAACTTTGTTTTGGCTATTCAGGATCTTTTGTGTTTCCATACAAATTTTAATACTATTTTTCTAGATCTGCAAAAAAATGCCATTGGTAATTTGATATGGATTGCATTGAATCTGTAGATTACCTTGTGTAGTATAATCATTTTGATGATATTGATTCTTCCAATCCAAGAACATCGTATACCTTTCCATCTGTTTGTGTCATCTTCAATTTCACAACCAAGAATCCTCTATCCAGCAAGGCCCTCATTCAGATTCAATGGAGAAATCAAAAGTTTTACAGACAAGCAAAAGCTAAGAGAATTCAGCACCACTATACCAGCTTCATGACAAATGCTAAAGGAAATTCTCTAGGCAGAAAAGTAAAGGCCACAACTAAAAACAAGAAAATTATGAATGGAAAAGCTCACTGGTAAAGACAAACATACAGTAAATGTAGGAAATTATCCACACACAAATATGATATCAAAACCAGCAATCATGAGAAGTAGAGAGCACAAATGCAGGATACTGGAAATGAATTTTAAATTAAGAGATCAGAAAATTAAAACAATCTTGTATATATATATATAGACTACTAAATCAAAACTTCATGATAACTGCAAATCAAAGATCTACAATAGATATACACACAAAAAAGAAAAAGTTATCCAAAGACAGCACTAAAGATAGTCATCAAATAGTAAGAGAAGAGAATAAAAGAGGAACGGAAGAAGAAAGGTCTGCGAAAACAAATCCACGGGGCAGAGTAAAGATGCTAGAGTAGAAGGATGTAGGGTTTGCATCTCCTCACAACTAGGGCACCTACTAGATGTTCTTGGGGAACCTCGGACACCTAAGGGGACAGAAGGAATCTCTGCACGATGGGGTAGGATGTGGGAAGGAAGTAGGGGGGCAAGAAAAGTGGAGGCACTATGGGACCAGCAACCCTTAGGGGGGGCTGGGGGAGGGGAGAGGTTCTCATGCTCGGAGGGGCCCACTCACAGTGAGGGGCTCAGTGAGGATGGAGAGGGGCCTTCGGGAAATCAGGGGATTGGAGGGGAACATGGCCAGTGCCTCCCCCACTCACTTGTTTCCCAGAAAGCCTGCTGGTGTCCTGGGCCTTAACCCCCAGCCCCTGGGGCCCCCTCTGGCCACACAGGTACCAGGCCTGAGCGCCCCCCAACCAAGGCCTCTTCTGGCCATGTGGATCCTGGGCCTGATTCCCCCCAAAGCCTCTTCCTTCTAGCTGTGCAGGTCCTGGACATGAGCCCCACCACCCCTCCACCAAAACCTCCTCTGGCTGTGCAGGTTCTGGCAGCCTAAGTACCACCCATGACAGAGCTTCCTCTGGCCACGTGGGTCCAGGTGGGCTGAACACCAGCCCTCTCCAAGTCTTCCTCCAGGTGCACTGGGCCCTGCGGGTACACATGTGGAAAATTGCACCCCAGATGGCCTGTTTGGGTATAAGTGCTCCAGCCCTGTTCCAGTAACAGATGCTGGTGAGAGGAGCAAGTGCAGAGGTGGGAATGACACACTGGGTCCAGAACCCTACCTAGAGGTCTTGGAGATCTACTGGGGAGGCAGGAGTAGTCTGTAGCTCACTGTGGGGACAAGGACACAGATAGAAGAGGCACCAGGGAATTATTTTTTTTAATTTTTTAAATATATTTTTTAATCTTCTATTTTTATTCTTTTTTAAAATTAAAAAAATTTATTTTCTTTATTTTATCTTTTATTTATTATTTTTCTGTTGTGTTTCTGGTTTGTTTTGTTGTTGTTTAATATTTATTCTTATTTTCTCTAATATATTTTTTATTTTTCCAATTTTATTTTATATTTTATTATTTATTATTACTCAGCTTTTTTCTGTTTGTTGCTTTTTTCTTTGGCCATGCCACACAGCTTGTGGGGTCTTGGTTCCAAGGCCAGGGGTTGGGCCTGAGCTCCTGTGGTGGAAGTGCCAAGTCCAACCTGCTATACTAACAGAGAACTTCAGGTCACAGGGAATATTAATCTGTGTAAGGTCTCCTGGAGGTCTTCATCTCGACACAAAGATCCAGCTCCACACAAATGCCTGCAAACTCCAGTGCTGGACGTGTCGAGCCAAAGAACCAGCAAGAATGCAACACAGCCACACCCATCAAAAAAATGAGACAAAAAAAATATGTTACAGAAGAAGAAGAAAGGTAAAAACCTACAAGACCAAATAAATGAATAGGAAATAGGCAACGTACCTGAAAAAGTATTCAGAGTAATGATAGAAGGGATGATCCAAAATCCTGAAAAATGAATGGAGGCACAGATCGAGAAAATACAAGGAATGATTAAAAAGGACCTAGAAGAACTAAAGAACAAACCAACAGTGATGAACAACACAATAACTGAAATGAAAAATACACTAGAAAAAATCAATAGCAGAATAACTAAGACAGAAAAACGGATA
This sequence comes from Aethalodelphis obliquidens, assembly GCF_003676395.1. Lineage (NCBI taxonomy): Eukaryota > Metazoa > Chordata > Mammalia > Artiodactyla > Delphinidae > Aethalodelphis > Aethalodelphis obliquidens. The sequence continues at coordinate 87,600 of NW_020838036.1, read as the reverse complement.
AGTGGGGTGGAAGGTAGAACAGTGGAAATCACTGCCGAGGAGGATAAGAAAGAAAAAAGAATGAAAAGAAATGAGAACAGTCTCAGAGACTTCTGGGACAACACTAAATGCATCAACATTTGAATTATATGGGTCCCAGAAGAAGAAGAGAAAGAGAAAGCGTCTGAGAAAATATTTGATAGATTATATTAGAAAAATTCCCTAACATGGGGAAGGAAATAGTCACCCAAGTCCAGGAAGCACAGAGAGTCCCATACAGGATAAACCCAAGAAGAAACATGCTGAGACACATATTAATCAAACTAAAAATTAAATTCAAAGAAAAAATATTAAAAGTAGCAAGGGAAAATTGAAAAATAACAAATGAGGAATGCCCATAAGGTTATCAGTTAATTTTTCAGCAGAAACTCTGCAGGCTAAAAGGGAATGGAAGGATATATTTAAGGTAATGAAAGGGAAAAACCTACAACCAGGATCACTCTACCCAGCAAGGATCTAATTCATATGTGGCATAGAAATCAAGAGCTTTACAGACAAGCAAAAGCTAAGATAATTCATCACCACCAAACCAGCTTTACGACAAATGCTAAAGGAATTTATCTAGGCGGGAAACAGAAAAGGAGAAAAAGAACTACACAAACAAACCCAAAACAAATAAGAAAATGGTAATAGGAACGTACATATAGATAATGACCTTAAATGTAAATGGATTAAATGCTCCAACAAAAAGACACAGAGTGGCTGAATGGATACAAAAACAAGACACATATATACGCTGTCTACAAGAGACCCACTTCAGACCTATATATATATACAGACTGAAAGTGAGGGATAGAAAAAAATATTCAATGAAAATGGAAATCAAAAGAAAGCTGGAGTAGCAAGACTCATATCAGACAAAATGGACTTTAAAATAAAGACTCTTACAAGAGATAAGCAAGGACACTACATAATGATCAAAGGATCGATCCAAGAAGAAGATATAACAATTGTAAATATCTATGCACCCAACATAGGAGCACCTCACTACATAAGGCAACTGTTAAAAGCCATAAAATGGGAAATTGACAGCAACACAATAATAGTGGGGGGACTTCCACACCCCACTTACAACAATGGACAGATCATCCAGACACACAAAAAAATAAGGAACACAAGCTTAAAATGATACAATAGACCAGATAGTTTTAATTGATATTTATAAGACATTCCATTCAAAAGCAGCAGAATACACTTTCTTTTCAAGAGCACATGGCACATTCTGCAGGATAGATCATATCTAGCGTCACAAATCAAGCCTCAGTAAATTTAAGAATGTTGAAATCATATCATACATCTTTTGCAACCACACTATTATGAGGTTAGAAATCAATTACAGGAAAAAACAAAATACTGTAAAAAAAAAAAACAAACACACAGAGACTAAACAATGGGCTATTAAATAAACATGTGATTACTGAGGAACTCAAAAATACATAGAAACAAATGACAATGAAAGCACAATGACCCAAAGCCTATGGGATACAGCAAAAGCAGTTCTAAGAGGGAGGTTTATAGCAATTCAATCTTACCTCAAGAATCAAGAAAAATCTCAAATAAACAACCTAGGCTTACAACTAGAACAAGTAGAGAAAGAAGAACAAACGAAACCCAGATTTAGTAGAAGTAAAGAATTCATAAAGATCACAGCAGAAGTAAATGAAATAGAAACAAAGAAACCAATAATAGAGATCAATGAAACTAAAAGGTGGTTCTTTGAGAAATAAACAAAACTGATAAACCGTTAGCTAGACTCATCAAGAAAAAAGGGAAAAGACTCAAATCAATAAAATAAGAAATAAAAAAGGAGAAATTACAACTGACACTGTAGAAATACAAAGGATCATAAGAGACTAATACAGGCAACTATATGTCAAATAAATGGACAAACTGGCAGAAATGGACAAATTCTTAGAAAGGTACAACCTTCCAAGACTGAACCAAGAGGAAATAGAAAATATGAACAGACCAATCACAAATAATGATATTGAAATTGTGATTAAAAATCTTCCAATGTATAAAAGTCCAGGATGAGATGGCTTCACAGGCGAATTCTATCAAACAATTAGAGAAGAGCTAACACCCATCTTTCTCAAACTCTTCCAAAAAATTGCAGAGAAAGGAACACTCCCAAGCTCACTCTATGAGGCCACTCTCACCCTGATACCAAAACCAGACAAAAATATCACAAAAAAAGGAAATTACAGACTAATATCACAGGTGAACATAGACGCAAAAATCTTCAATGAAATGCTAGCAAACAGAATCCAGCAACACATTAAAAGTATCTTACACCATGATCAAGTGGGATTTATTCCAGGGATGCAAGGATTCTTCAATATATGCAAATCAATCAAAGTAATACAGCATATTAACAAATTAAGAATAAAAACCATGTGATCATCTCAATACATGCAGAAAAATCCTTTGAAAAAATTCAACAACCATTTATGATAAAAACTCTCCAGAAAGTGGGCATAGAGGGAAACTACCTCAACATAATAAAGGCCATGTATGACAAACACACAGCAAACATCATTCTCAATGGTAAAAAACTGAAATCATTTCCTCTAGGATCAGGAACAAGACAAGGATATCCACTCTCGCCACTATTATTTAACATAGTTTTTGAAGTCCTAGCCACAGCAATCAGAGAAGAAAAAGAAATGAATCCAAATTGGAAAAGAAGTGCAACGGTCACTGTTTGCAGATGACATGATACTATACATCAAAAGTCCTAAAGATGTTAACCAAAAACTGCTAGAGCTAATCAATGAATTTGGTAAATTTGCATGATACAAAATTAATACACAGAAATCTCTTGCATTCCTATACACTAACAATGAACGATCAGAAAATTAAGGAAACAATAACAGTTACCATTGCAACAAGAAGAATAAAATAACTAGGAATAAACCTACCTAAAGAGGTAAAAGACCTGTACTCAGAAAACTATAAGACAAAGCTATAAACTAATGAAAGAAATCAAAGATGAGACAAACAGATGGAGAGATATACCATGTTCTTTGAATGAAGAATCAATACTGTGAAAATGATTTTACTACCCAAATCAATCTACAGATTCACTGCAATCTCTATCAAATTACCAATGGCATTTTTCACAGAATTAAAAGAAAATATTTTACAGTTTGTGTGGAAACACAAAACACCCCAAATAGCCAAAGCAATCTTGAGAAAGAAAAACGGAGCTGGAACAGCCAGGTCCCTGACTTCAGACTATACTACAAAACTACAGTAATCAAGACAGTATGGTACTGGCACAAAAACAGAAAGGTAGATCAATGGAAGAGGATAGAAAGCCTAGAGATAAACCCATGCACCAATAGTCACCTAATCTATGACAAAGGAGGCAAAAATATACAATGGAGAAAAGACAATCTCTTCAATAGATGGTGCCTGGAAAGCTGGACAAGTGCAAGCAAAAGAATGAAATTAGAGCACTCCATAACACCATTCACAGAAATGAACTCAAAATGGATTAGACTTAAATGTAATACCCGGCACTATGGATCTTTTAGAGGAAAACATAGGCAGAACACTTTTTTTTCCAGAACACCCTTTGACCTAAATCACAGCAAGATCTTTTTTGACCCATCTCCTAGAGTAATGGAAATAAAAACAAACCTAAAGAAAAGAGACCTAAATAAACTTAAAAGGTTTTGCACAACAAAGAAAAACATAAAGGAGATGAAAACACAGCCCTCAGAATGGGAGAAAATATTTGAAAATGAAGCAACTGACAAGTGATTGACCACAAAAATATACAAACAACACATGTAGCTTAATAACAATAAAACAAACAATCCAATCAAAACATGGGCAGAAGACCTAGATGGATGTTTCTCCAAAGAAACATATGGATGGCCAGGGGGCACATGAAGAGATGCTCAATAACACTAATTACTGGATAAGAGCAGATCAAAACTACAGTGAAGTATCATGTTACAATGGTCAGAATGGCCATCATAAAAAATTCTACAAAGAATTAATGCTGGAGAGGTTGTGGAGTGGGTTCCTCTTGCAATGTTGGTGGGAACTTGGATTGATATATCCACTCTGGGTAACAATATAGAGTTTCCTTACAGGACTAAATATAGAACTCCCATATGACACAGCCATCCCACTACTGGGCATATGCCCTGAGAAAACCATAATTCAAAAAGACACATTCACTCCTACGCTTATTGCAGCACTATTTACAACAGCCAAGACATGGAGGCAGTCTAGGTGTCCACTGACTGATGAATGGATAAAGAAGATGTGGTACATATGCACAATGGAATATTACTGAGCCATAATAAGGAAAAATATTGGGTCTTTTGGAGAGACATGGATGGACCTAGAGAGCGTCATACAGAGTGAAATAAGTCAGAAAGAGGAAAACAAAATATCATATATTAATGCATATATGTGGAATCTAGAAAAATTATTCAGATAAACCTATTTGCAGGTTAAGAATAGAGATGCAGGCATAGAAATTGGATGTGTGGGCACAGGAGGGGAAGGAGGTGGGATGAATGTGGAGATTGGGATTGACATGTATATACTACCATGTGTAAAACAGATAGCTAGTGGGAACCTGCTGTATAGTGCCAGGAGCTCAGCTCAGTCCTCTGTGGTGACCTAGGTGGGTGGGATGTGGGGGGAGAGGGAGGTCCAAGAAGGAAGAGATATACATATACATATAGCTGATTCACTTCATTGTACAGCAGAAACTGACACAACATTGTAAAGTAACTATACCCCACTAAAAAAATTCAAAACAATTAACAAAATAGCCAGAAGACAATACATATTGATAATTACCTTACATGTAAATGGATTAAATTCTCCAACCAAAAGGCATAGACTGGCTGAATGGATACAACAGCAAGACCTTTATACATGTTGTCTAAAGAGACCCACTTCAGATCTAGGGACACATAGAGACTGAAAGTGAGGGGATGGAAAAAGGCATTCCATACAATGGAAATCAAAAGAAAGCTGGAGTACCAATACTCATATCAAACAAAATAGACTTTAAAATAAAGACTGTTACAAGAGACAAAGAAGGACATTACCTAATGATCAAGGGATCAATCCAAGTAGATATAACAACTGTAAATATATATGCACCCAACATGGGAGCACCTCAATATAAAAGGCAAATATTAACAGCCATAAAAGAGGAAATTGACAGTAACACAATAATAGTAGGAGACTTTAACAACCCACTTACATCAATGGACAGATCATCAAGACAGAAGATCAATAAGGAAACAGAGACCCTAAAAGACACATTACCAGATGGACATAATTGATATTTATAGAGCATTCCATCCAAAAGCAGGACAATACACATTCTTTTCAAGTGTACATGGAACATTCTCCAGGATAGATCACGTGCTGGGTCATAAAGCAAACCTTGATAAATTTAAGAAAGCTGAAATCATATCAAGCATCTTTTCCGACCACAATGCTATAAGATTAGAAATCAACTACCAAAGGAAAAAAACTGTAAAAATAGCAAACACTTGGAGGCTAAACAATATGCTACTAAACAACCCATGGATCATGGAAGAAACCAAGGAGGAAATTTAAAAATATCTAGAGACAAATGAAAAGGAAAATATGATGACCCAAAACCTATGGGATGCAGCAAAAGCAGTTCTAAGAGGGATGTCTATAACAATACAATCTTACCTCAGGAAAAAAGAAAAATCTACAATATGCAACCTAACCTTACACCTAAAACAACTAGAGAAAGTAGAACAGACAAAACTCAAAGTTAGCAGAAGGAAAGAAATCATGGGAATCAGAGCAGAAACAAATGAAATAGAGATGAAGAAAACAATAGCAAAGATCAATGATCCTAAAAGATTTTTCTTTGAAAAGATAGACAAAATTGATAATCCTTTAGCCAGATTCACCAAGAAAAAGAGCTAGAGGCTCAAATCAAAAAAATTAGAAATGAAAGAGGAGAAGTTACAACAAACACCACAGAAATACAAAGGAACATAAGAGACTACTACAAGCAACTATACACCAATAAAATTGACAACTTAGAAGAAATGGACAAATTCTTAGAAAGGTACAATCTCCCAAAACTAAACTAGGAAGAAATAGAAAATATGAACATGCCAATCACAAACACTGAAATTGACACTGTTCATTTAAAAAATCCCTGCGCACAAAAGTCCAGGATGAGATGGCTTCACAGGCAAATTCTATCATTTAGAGAAGAGCTTTCACCTATTCTTCTGAAACTGTTTCAAAAAACTGCAGAGGAATGAAGACTCCCATACTCATTCTATGAGGCCACCATCATGATGATACCAAAACCAGACAAAGATACCATACAAAAAAAGAAAACTACAGGCAAATATCACTGATAAACATAGATGTAAAAATCATTAACATAATACTAGCAAAACAAATCCAGCAATAAATAAAAAGGATCATACACCATGATCAAGTGGAATTTATCCCAGGGATGGAAGGATTTTTCAATATCTGCAAATCAATCATTAGGATACACAACATCAACAAACTGAAAAATAAAAACCATATGATCATCTCAGTAGATGCAGAAAAAGCTTTTGACAAAATCCAACACCGATTTATGATCAAACTCTCTAAATAATGGGCATAGAGGGAACATACCTCAACATAATAAAGTATATATATGACAAATCCACAGCTAACATTGTTCTCAATGGTAAAAGGCTGAAAGCATTTCCTCTAAGATCAGGAAAAAGACAAGGTTGTCCACTCTCACCACTTTTATTATACATATTTTGGAAGTTCTAGCCATGACAATCAGAGAAGAAAAAGAAATAAAACGAATCCAAATTGGAAATGAAGTAAAACTGTCACTGTGTACAGATAACATGATACTATACATAGAAAACCCTAAAGATGCTACCAGAAAACTACTAGAGCTCATCAACGAATTAGGTAAAGTTGCAGGATACAAAATTAATATACAGAAACTGTTGCATTTCTATATACTAACAATGAAATATCAGAAAGAGAAATTCAAGAAACAATCCCATTTACCGTCACATGAAAAAGAATAAAATACCCAGGAATAAACCTACTTAAGGAGGCAAAAGATATGTATTCAAAAAACTGTGAGACACTGATGAAAGAAATAGAAGATGACACAAACACATGGAAAGGTATAGCATGCTTTTGGATTGGAAAAATTAATATTGTCAAAATGATTATACTACCCAAGGTAATATACAGATTCAATGTAATCCATATCAAATTAACAATGGCATTTTTTGCAGATCTAGAACAAAAAGTCTTAACATTTGTATGGAAACACAGAAGACCCTGAATAGCCAAAGCTGTATTGAGAAAGAAAAACAGCTGGAGGTATCAGGCTCCCTGACTTCAGACTATACTACAAAGCTACAATAATCAAAGCAGTATAGTACTGACACAATGACAGGCTTATATATTAATGGAACAGGATAGAAAGCCCAGAAATAAATCCATGCACCTATGTTCAGTTAATCTATGACAAAAGAAGAAAGAATATACAACGGAGAAAAGACAATCTCTTCAATAAGTGGTGCTGAGAAAACTGGACAGCTACATGTAAAAGGATGAAATTAGAACATTTTCTAATACCACACACAAAAGTGAACTCAAAATGGATTAAAGACCTACATGTAAGACCAAGTACTATAAAACTCTTTGAGGAAAATATTGACAGAACACTCTGACACAAATCACATCAGTATATTTTAGGATCCACAACCTTGAGTAATGAAAATAAAAACAAAAATAAACAAATGGGACATAATTTAATTTAAAAGCTTCTGCATAGCAAGGGAAACCATAATCAAAATGAAAAGACAACTCACAGAATGGGAGAAAATACTTGCAAATGAAGTGGTCAACAAGGGATTACTTTCCAAAATATACAAACAACTCATGCAGCTCAATATCAAAAGTGAAAACAGCCCAATCATAAAATAGGCAGAAAATCTAAATAGGCATTTCTCCAAAGAAAACATACAGATTGCCATAAAGCACATGGAAAATTGCTCAACGTCGCTAATTCTTAGAGAAATGCAAATCAAAACTACAATGAGTTATCACCTCACACTGGTCAGAATGGCCATCATCAAAAAGTCTACAAGCAATAAATGCTGGAGAGGGTGTGGAGAAAATGCAACCCTCCTACACTGCTGGTGGGAATGTAAATTGTTATAGCCACTATGGAGGACAGTGTGGAGGTTCCTTAAAACACTAATAATAGAGCTACCATATGACCCAGCAATCCCACTTCTGGACATATATCTGGAGAAAATCACACTTTGAAAATATACAGGCACCCCAATGTTCATTGCAGCACTATTTACAATATCCAACACATGGTAGCAACCTAAATGTCCATCGACAGTTGAATGGATAAAGAATATGTGGTACATACATACAATGGAATGTTACTCAGCCATTAAAAAGAAAGAAATAATGCCATTTGCAGCATCATGGATGCAGCTAGATATTATCATACTAAGTAAGTAAGTTGGAAAGAGAAAGATGAATACCATATGATATCACTTGTATGTGGAATCTACAAGAAAATATACAAATAAGTTTATTTACAAAACAGAAACAGGCTCACAGACTTGGAAAACAAAGTTAGGTTACCAAAGGGGAAAAGTGGTGGGGAGGGATAAATTAGGAGGTTGGGATTAACATATACACATTACTAAATAGATAATCAACAAGGACCTACTGTATAGCACAGGGAACTCTACTCAGTACTCTGTAATAACCTATATGGGAAAAGTATCTGATAGGAATATATATATATATATATATATATATATATATATATATATATAACTAAATAACTTTGTTGTACACTTGAAACTAACACAACACTGTAAATCAATGATACTTCAATATAAAATAATTTTTTTTTCAAAATTATCAATCCAATATGAAGACATAACAATTTTATATAAGTATCAAACAAGAAAGCCACAAAATACATGAAATAAAGCTGAAATAATTGAAGGAAGAAAGGTACAATTTAAGAATAATAGTTTGAGGAGTTGGATCAAGAAGGCAGAGTAGGGCTTCCCTGGTGGCACAGTGGTTGAGAGTCCACCTGCCGATGCACGGGACATGGGTTCATGCCCCGGTCCAGGAAGATCCCACATGCTGCGGAGGACCTGGGCCTGTGAGCCATGGCCACTGAGCCTGCGCGTCCGGAGCCTGTGCTCTGCAACGGGAGAGGCCACAAAAGTGAGAGGCCTGCATACCGCAAAAAAAAAAAAAAAGGCAGAGTACGGGGAGGATCTCACCTCACCCAACCAACACCTCAAAAATACATCTACATGTGGAGCAATTCTCAATGAAAACAAACTGAAGACTGGCATAAAGACACATACAATGAAGGTTGTAAGAAAGTTTCACATGAAATTGGTTAGGAGGAGAAGAGAAGCAATGAAGTTGGGACCTGTACCCCTGGGAGGGGAAACAGAAGAGGAGGACAATTACATGGACTCATAGATCCTACATGAGGAGTGAGTTATGCGAATCACTTATTGAGCCCCTCAGCCCTGGGTCTGACATGGAAAGGACAGGATGAGTTCCCTTAGCTGGTTGGAAAACCAGTGGTACTGAAATCTGGGCTGTAAGAAAGGTAGACTTTGCTTGTGAAGACTGCATATGTTTGCTTACTTTTGAAACAAGGCAGAGGAAGCATATTGAAACTTCCCAGGACTCTGGCCAGTTTCCTACAACTGCCCAGGTGACCACCCTAGCCTGACATGAGCACACGCTCTGGCCCCACTTGCTCAGCAGTGCACCTACACACTAGAGCAAGAGCTGCTGTAGCTGAAGGGAATGCATGGTTGTGAGGGACAGAGCTGGCTGGGACCCAGAACAGTATCTGAACAGCATGAGGGCAGCCTTTTTGGTGCCTAAGGAGGCAATGAATCAAGGGTGGTTGGGACAGACTGGTGCCAGGACCATCACAGCCTGCAAACCCATATATGTTGATAACCCACTCCAGACTCTCTTACTCCAAAAGAGATCCCCTCTGGGGCCAGGGTGCCAGTGCTGGGAGGGAGAAGAGCACACACTTGGAATGAAGTCAGTCTACAGTGCTTCTACTCCAGCAACGTGGGACCTGTCCCTACCCTCAGCAGTATGGTATTTGACACTGAACAGAGGAGAAGTCCCAGCTCACACCAGGCTCTGGATAAAACAACTCCCTCTCCATGCCCATGTCCTACCAAGGTGAGAGCTACAAGCACATCATGGGAGAAGACATGACTCGGGCTCACTAGAGATCCAGCTCTCCCACCAAAGCCACTAGACACATGCAGACTATATAGGGCCACTCCCACACAAAGGCACCCCTTCAAGACTGGAATAGGTAACAATTTCACGTAATTTCATAGAGAAAGTTAAGCAAAATGAGAACGCAGGAATTTATTTTAAATAAAAGTATAAGAGAAAAGTTCTGCAAAAGCACCTGATGAAACAGAAATAAATAATTGATAGATAAAGAATTCAAAACATTAGTAATAAAAATGCTAAAAGAGATAGGGAAGATAATAGATGAGCACAGCGGGAATTTTAAGAAGGAACTAGAAAATATAAAAAATGACCAGTCAGAACTAAAGAACACAATCACTAAAATTTGAAACACACTAGAAAGAAGAAAGAGAAGACTGGGTGATACAGAATAATGCTTAAGTAATCTGGAAGATGGAATAATGGAAATCACACAATCAGAGCAGCAAAAAGGAAAACAAATTTGAAAAATGAAAACAGCTTAAGGGACCTCTCAGAAAATGTCAAGCATACCAACGTTTGCATGATATGGGTCCCAGAAGGAGAAGAGAGACAGAAAGTCTTCTAAAGTGTGTTTGATGAAACACACGGAGGCTAAACAACACACTACTTAATAACAAAGAGATCACTGAAGAAATCAAAGAGGAAATCAAAAAACACCTAGAAACAAATGAAAATGAAAGCACAATGACCCAAAACCTATGGGATGCAGCAAAAGCAGTTCTAAGAGGGAAGTTTATAGCAATACAAGCCTACCTTAAGAAACTAGAAACATCTCAAATAAACAACCTAAACTTACACCAAAAGCAATTAGAGAAAGAAGAACAAAAAACCCCAAAGTTAGCAGAAGGAAAGAAATCATAAAGATCAGATCAGAAATAAATGAAAAAGAAATGAAGGAAACAAAAGAAAAGATCAATAAAACTAAAAGCTGGTTCCTTGAGAAGATAAACAAAATTGATAAACCATTAGCCAGACTTATCAAAAAAAGGGGAGAAGACTCAAATCAGTAGAATTAGAAATGAAAAAGGAGAAGTAACAACTGACACTGCAAAAGTACAAAGTAGAAATACTACTACTATATGTGAAAAAAATGGACAAACTAGAAGAAATGGACAAATTTTTAGAAATACACAAGCTCCCGAGACTGAACCAGGAAGAAATAGAAAATATGAATAGACCAATCACAAGCACTGAAATTGAAACTGTGGTTAAAAATCTTCCAACAAACAAAAGCCCAGGACCAGATGGCTTCACAGGTGAATTCTATCAAACGTTTAGAAAAGAGCTAACACCTTTCTCAATCTCTTCCAAAATATACCAGAGGGAGGAACACTCCCAAACTCACTCTATGAGGCCAACATCACTCTTATACCAAAACCAGACAAAGATGTCACAAAGAAAGAAAACTACAGGACAAAATCACTGATGAACATAGATTCAAATATCCTCAACAAAATACTAGCAAACAGAATCCAACAGCACATTAAAAGGATCATACACTCTGATCAAGTGGGTTTTACCCCAGGAGTGCAAGGATTCTTCAATATATGCAAATCAATCAACGTGATTCACCATATTAACAAATTGAAGGAGATAAACCATATGATCATCTCAAAAGATTCAGAGAAAGCTTTCAACAAAATTCAACACCCATCTATGATAAAAACCCTGCAGAAAGTAGGCATAGAGGGAACTTTCCTCAACATAATAAAGGCCATATATGACAAACCCACAGCCAACATCATCTTCAATTATGAAAAAATGAAACCATTTCCACTAAGATCAGGTGCAAGACAAGAAAAAGAAAAAGTAAAGCTGTCACTGTTTGCAGATGGCATGATACTATACATAGAGAATCCTAAAGATGCTACCAGAAAATTATTAGAGCTAATCAATGAATTTGGTAAACTAGCAGGATACAAAATTAATGCACAGAAATCTCTTGCATTCCTATACACTAATGATGAAAAATCAGAAAGTGAAATTAAGAAAACACTCCCATTTACCACTGCAACAAAAAGAATAAAATATCTAGGAATAAACCTACCTAAGGAGACAAAAGACCTGTATGCAGAAAATTATAAGACACTGATGAAAGAAATTAAAGATGATACAAATAGATGGAGAGATATACCATGTTCTTGGATTGGAAGAATCCACATTGTGAAAAAGACTCTACTACCCCAAGCAATCTGCAGATTCAATGCAATCCCTATCAAACTACCACTGGCATTTTTCACAGAACTAGAATAAAAAATTTCACAATTTGTATGGAAACACAAAAGACCCTGAATAGCCAAAGCAATCTTGAGAACGAAAAACGGAGCTGGAGGAATCAGGCTCCCTGACTTCAGATTATACTACAGAGCTACAGTAATAAAGACAGTATGGTACTGGCACACAAACAGAAATACAGATTAATGGAACAGGATAGAAAGCCCAGAGATAAACCCACGCAAATATGGTCACCTTATCTTTGATAAAGGAGGCACGAATATACAGTGGAGAAAAGACAGCCTCTTCAATAAGTGGTGCTGGGAAAACTGGACAGGTACATGTAAAAGTATGAAATTAGAACACTGCCTAACACCATACACAAAAATAAACTCAAAATGGATTAAAGACCTAAATGTAAGGCCAGACACTATCAAACTCTTAGAGGAAAACATAGGCAGAACACTCTACGACATAAATCACAGCAAGATCCTTTTTGACCCACCTCCTAGAGATATGGAAATAAAAACAAAAATAAATAAATGGGACCTAATGAAACTTAAAAGCTTTTGCACAGCAAAGGAAACCATAAACAAGACCAAAAGAAAACGCTCAGATGGGAGAAAATATTTTCAAATGAAGCAACTGACAAAGGATTAATTTCCAAAATTTACAAGCAGCTCATGCGGCTCAATAACAAAAAACAAACAACCCAATCCAAAAATGGGCAGAAGATCTAAATAGACATTTCTCCAAAGAAGATATACAGATTGCCAACAAACACATGAAAGAATGCTCAACATCATTAATCATTAGAGAAATGCAAATCAAAACTACAATGTGATATCATCTCACACCAGTCAGAATGTCATTCATCAAATAATCTACAAACAGTAAATGCTGGAGAGGGTGTGGAGAAAAGGGGACCCTCTTGCACTGTTGGTGGAAATGTAAATTGATACAGCCACTATGGAGAACAGTATGGAATTTCATTCAAAACCTAAAAATAGAAATACCATACCACCCAGCAATCCCACTACTGGGCATATACCCTGAGAAAACCGTAATTCAAAAAGAGTCATGTACCAAAATGTTCATTGCAGCTCTATTTACAATAGTCACGACATGGTAGCAACCTAAATGTCCATGAACAGATGAATGGATAAAGAATTTGTATCACATATATACAATGGAATATTACTCAGCCATAAAAAGAAACGAATTTGAGTTATTTGTAGCGAGGTGGATGTACCTAGAGTCTGTCATACAGAGTGAAGTAAGTCAGAAAGAGAAAAACAAATACCATATGCTCACACATATATATGGAATCTAAGGGGAAAAAAATGGTCATGAAGAACCTAGGGGCAAGACAGGAATAAAGACACAGACCTACTAGAGAATGGACTTGAGGATATGGGGAGGGGCCAGGATAAGCTGTGACCAAGTGAGAGAGTGGTACAGAGATATATACACTACCAAACATAAAATAGAAAGCTAGCAGGAAGCAGCCACATAGCACAGGGTGATCAGCTTGGTGCTTTGTGACCACCTAGATGGGTGGGATAGGGAGGGTGGGAGGGAGGGAGATGCAAGAGGGAAGAGATATGGGGACATATGTGTATGTATAACTGATTCAGTTTGTTATAAAGCGGAAAGTAACACACCATTGTAAAGCAATTATACTCCAATAAAAATTAAAAAGAAGAAAAAGAAAAAAAGAAAAATAAAACAAAATGACAATACCAAATGCTGGTGAGGATGCACAGCAAATGGAACTCTCATACATTGCTGGTGGGAATACAAAATAATTTGGTAGTTCTGTAAGATTTTTTGCATGTTTTTAAAAAATACAATTAAGCATACACTTACCATACAACCATAGAAATTTTATTCCAAGTCATTTAGAGAAGTAAAATAAAAGCATATGTCCACAGATAAACCTGAACAAGAATGTTTATAGCAGCTTTATTTGTATTTACCAAAATCGGGAAACCATTTGAATGCCTACCAGCTGTTGAGTGAATAAACAAATCGTTGTACAGTTTGTATAATTCAGTACTACTTCAAATTATTTTGTCAATTGAAAGAAACTAAACTGAAAATACTACATACTGCATTAGTTTTCCATTTCCATAACACTCTAAAAATAGCAGAACTGTAAGGACAAAAATCAGATGAGTGGTTGTTAAGGGCTCTTGGTGAGGTAGGTAATTGATTACAAAGGCAAGAAAAAACATTTTGTGATGCTGAAAACATTTTCTACTATTGCGATTGTTTTGATGATTGCATGATATTCATCAAAATTTATAGAAGAGTAACGTAAAGAGGGTAGATTTCACTGTATGTAAATTATACCTCAACATACAAAAACCAAACAAAATAAAACCAAAAAACAAAACAGCCTTTCTACTTGGGTTTTAAAAGACTTTATATTAAAGAACATTTTGTCAAAGGAAAATTACAGAATTTCTCAAAAATAATGACAATGAAAATAGTACATATCAGAATCAGTAGGATACATATGAAGAAGTTAGCAGAGAGAGGTTCATAGCCATAAACACCCATATTGAAAAAAATTAAACAATAAAAATTAAAACTTAAATTCTCAACTAAAATATCTAATAAAAAACAACACTAAAACCAAAACAAAGCTTAAGAAATAATGAAGTTAAAACCAGAAATTAATAAGGAAGAGAAAAAACCACAAAAATATCAAAATAGTAAATAAAATACTGGTTCTTTGAAAAAATATTTTAAACTAAATGGGGAATTCTCTGGCAGTCCAGTAGTTATGACTTGGCACTTTCCCTGCTGGGGCCCGGGTCCGATCCCTGGTCAGGGAACTAAGATCCTGCAAGCCATAAGGTGTGGCCAATATATAAATAAGTAAGTAGATAGATAGATAGATAGATAGATAAGTAACTCTAGATATTTTAATAAAGAAATAAATGAAATAGCAAAAATATTCAAGGTAAGAAATGATAATAGGTAAATAACTATTGATTCAGAGGAAGTTTTTGCAAAAGAAACCATGAGATATTACTTTGTACAACTCCATTAAAATAACTTTGAAAATATAAATGAAATGGATAGTTTCATAAAGAAATACAACTTACCAAAACTGACTACATTAGAGATAGAAAGCATAAAAACACCAGTTTCTTTAGAATAAAATGACAAAATTATCAAGGAACTACATCATAAAAAATGAACCAGTCCGAAATAGTTTAACAGGCAAATATTTGTATCAAATTTTGAGAGAAGTCTCAATGCTAAATAAATTATTTCAGAATATAAGAAATAAAAGAAATTTTCCAAATTCTTTGTATTAAGTGGGTATAACATTGACATCTAACCTAATAAACAGAACACTAGATGAATATAGGATAGAATACTAGTGCAACAATCTTGAATAAAATATTAACAAACAGACTTCAGTACTACATTATGAAAATAATTTGCTATGACTAAAGGGGGTATATACAAGAAATGCAAGAATTAGACAATTCATGAATATTATTCACCATATTAATAGGTTTAAGGATCAACACCATAGAATTATCTCCATGGATTCTGATAAACATTTTGAAAAATTTCAATACACATTTCTAAAAGAAACTCTTGAGAAAATCATAGATGGTATTTCCTCCCATAATTCTAACGTCACCAACTTATATAATGGGGAAACCATTTTTTTCTTGTCTGATTACCATGGCTAGGACTTGCAATATTATGTTAAGTAAACGTGGCAAGAGTGGGCATCCTTGTCTTGTCCCTGAATTTAGTGGGAAGGCTTTCAGCTTTTCATTGTTGAGTATGTTGTCGGCTATAGTTTTGTCACAAATGGCATTTTCATATTGAGATATGTTCAGTCTATACCCAATTTGATTAGAGATTTTATCATGAATGGCTGTCACATTTTGTCACCAGCTTTTTCTGCATATATTTAGATTATAATGTGATTTTATCCTTCCTATTGTTAATGGGGTGTATCACATTGATTGATTTGTGAATGTTGAACCATTCTTGTGACCCTGGAATGAATCCAGCTTGATCATGGTGTATGATCCCTTTTATATTGATATTTTGTTGGATTCAGTTTCCTAATATTTAATTCAGGATTTTTGCATCTATATTCATTAAAGATATTACCTGTAATTTTATTTTTTTCTAGTGTCTTTGTCTGGTTTTCATATCAGGGTAATGGTGGCATGGTAGAATGAATTTGGGAGTGTTCACTCCTCTTCACTTCTGTGGAATTGTTTGAGAAGGATAGGTATTAGTTCTTTATATGTTTGGTGAAGCCTTTTGATCCTGGACTTTTGTTTGCCGGGAGTTTGGGCTTTTTATAATTTTAATTTCACTTCTAGAGATCTGTCTGTTAAAATCATCTATTTCTTCCTGATTCAGACTTGGCAGTTTACATGTCTCTAGAAATTTGTCCATTTCTTCTAGGTTGTCTAAGTTGTTTGCATATAGCTGTTCATAGTATTCTCTTATGACCGTTTTGTATCTCTGTGGTAACAGTTGTTATTTCTTCTCTTTCTGCTATATAACAAAGTGAATCAGCTATATGTATACATATATCCCCATATCCCCTCCCTACTGAGTCTCCTTCCCAAACTCCCTATCCCACCCTTCTATGTGGTCACAAAGCACCTAGCTGATCTCCCTGTGCTATGCAGCTGCTTCACACTAGCTATCTATTTTACATTTGGTAGTGTATAAATGTCAATGCTACTCGCTCATTTTGTCCCAGCTTCCCATTCTCACCCCTGGTGTCCTCAACTCCATTCTCTACATCTGCATCTTTATCCCTGTCCTGCCACTAGGTTCATCAGTACCATTTATTTTTTAGATTCCATATATATGCTTACCATAAGGTATTTGTTTTTCTCTTTCTGACTTACTTCACTCTGTATGACAGACTCTGGGTCCATCCACCTCACTACGAATAACTCAATTTCGTTTCTTTTTATGACTGAGTAATATTCCATTGTATATATTGCCACATCTTCTTTATCCATTCACCTGTAGATGGACATTTAGGTTGCTTCCATATCCTGGCTACTGTAAATAGTGCTGCAAAGAACATTGTGGTGCGTGTCTCTTTTTGAATTATGGCTTTCTCAGGGTATATGCCCAATAGTGGGATTGCTGGGTCACAGGGTAGTTCTCTTTATAGTTTTTTAAGGAACCACCATACTGTTCTCCATAATGGCTGTATCAATTTACACTCCCACCAACAGTTCAAGGGGGTTCCCTTTTCTCCACACACTATCCAGCATTTATTGCTTGTAGATTTTTTGATGATGGCCATTCTGACCGCTGTAAGATGATACCTCATTGTGATTTTGATTTCATTTCTCTAATGATTAGTGATGTTGAGCATCTTTTCATGTGTTTGTTGGCAATCTGTATATCTGCTTTGGAGAAATGTCTATTGAGGTCATCTGCCCCTTTTTAGATTGGGTTGTTTGTTTTCTTTGTATTAAGCTGCATGAGCTGCTTGTATATTTTGGAGATAAATCCTTTCTCAGTTTCTTCATTTGCAAATATTTTCTCCTATTCTTAGGGTTGTCTTTTAGTCTTGTTTATGGTTTCCTTTGCTGTGGAAAAGCTGTTAAGTTTCATTAGGTCCCATTTGTTTATTTTTGTTTTTATTTCCATTTCTCTAGGTGGTGGGTCAGAAAGGACCTTGCTGTGATTTATGTCATAGAACGTTCTGCCTATGTTTTCCTCTGAAAGTTTGATAGCGTCTGGCCTTACATTTAGGTCTTTAATCCATTAAGAGTTTATTTTTGTGTATGGTGTTAGGAAGTGTTCTAATTTCATTCTTTTACATGTAGCTGTCCAGTTTTCCCAGCACCACTTCCTGAAGAGACTGTCTTTTCTCCATTGTATATTCTTGCCTCCTTTATCAAAGATAAGGTGACCATATGTGCCTGGGTTTATCTCTGGGCTTTCTATCCTGTTCCATTGATCTAAGTTTCTGTTTTTGTGCCAGCACCATACTGTCTTGATTGCCGTAGCTTTATAGTATAGTCTGACATCAGCATGCCTGATTCCTCAAGCTCCATTTTTCTTTCTCAAGATTGCTTTGTCTATTCAGGGTCTTTTGTGTTTCCATACAAATTGTAAAATTTTTTGTTCTAGTTCTGTGGAAAATGCCATTGGTAGTTTGATAGGGATTGCAATGAACCTGTAGATTGCTTTGGATAGTATAGACATTATGGCAATTTTAGTTCTTCCAATCTAAAAACATGTTATATCTCTCCATCTGTTTGTATCATCTTTGATTTCTTACATCAGTGTCTTACATTTTTCTGCATACAGGTCTTTTGCATCCTTAGGTAGGTTTATTCCTAGGTATTTTATTCTTTTTGTTGCGATGGTAAATGGGAGTGTTTCCTTAATTTCTCTTTCTAATTTTTGTTGTTAGTGTATAGGAATGCAAGAGATTTTTGTGCATTAATTTTGTATCCTGGTACTTTACCAAATTCATTGATTAGCTCTAGTAGTTTTCTGGTGGCATCTATAGGATTCTCTATGTATAGTGCCATGTCATCTGCAAACAGTGACAGTTTTACTTCTTCTTTTCCAATTGGTATTCCTGTTATTTCCTTTTCTTCTCTGCTTGTTGTGGCTGAAACTTCCAAGAATATGTCGATTAATAGTGGTGAAAGTAGGCACCCTTGTCTTGTTCCTGATCTTAGAGTAAATTGTGAGAATGATGTTGACTGTAGGTTTGTCATATATGTCTCTTATTATATTGAAGCAGGTTCCCTCTCTGTCCACTTTCTGGGGAGTTTTTATCATAAATGGGTGTTGAATTTTGTCAAAAGATTTTTCTTCATCTACTGAAATTATTATATGGTTTTTGTCCTTCAATTTGTTAGAATGGTGTATCACATTGATTGATTTGCATATACTGAAGAATCCTTGCATCCCTGGAATAAATCCCACTTGATCGTGTTTTATGATCCTTTTAATGTGCTGTTGGATTCTGTTTGCTCCTTCGTTGAGAAGTTCTGCATCTATGCTCATCAGTGGTATTAGCCTGTAGTTTTCTATTTTTGTGACATCTTTGTCTGGTTTTGGTATCAGGGTGATGGTGGCCTCGTGGAAGGAGTTTGGGAGTGTTCTTCCCTCTGATATATTTTGGAAAATTTGAGAAGGATAGGTCTTATCTCTTCTCTAAATGTGTAATAGAATTCACCTGTGAAGCTATCTGGCCTGGGCTTTTGTTTGTTGCAAAACTTTTAATCAAAATTTCAATTTCAGTGCTTGTGATTGGTCTGTTCATATTTTCTGTTTCTTTGTGGTTCAGTCTTGGAAGCTTATACTTTTCTAAGAATTTGTCCATTTCTTCCAGGTTGTTCATTTTATTGGCATAGTGTTGTTTGTAGTAGTCTCTCATGATCCTTTGTATTTTGGTGGTGTCAGTTGTTACTTCTCCTTTTTCATTTCTAATTCTGTTGATTTGAGTCTTCTCCCTTTTTTTCTTGACGAGTCTGGCTAATGTTTTATCAATTTTGTTTATCTTCTCAAAGAACCAGCTTTTAATTTTATTGATCTTTGCTCTTGTTTCCTTCATTTCTTTTTCATTTATTTCTGTTCTGATCTTTATGTTTTTTTCCTTCTGCCAACTTTGTGGGTTTTTGTTCTTCTTTCTCTGATTGCTTTAGGCGTAAGTTTAGGTTGTTATTCGAGATTTTTCTTGTTTCTTGAGGTAGGATTGTATTGCTATAAACTTCCATCTTAGAACTGCTTTTGCTGCACCTATAGGTTTTCATTCCTGTTATTTTTTTGTCATTTGTTTCTAGGTTTTTTGATTTCCTCTTTGATTTCTTCGATGATCTCTTGGTTATTTTGTAGTGTACTGTTTAGTCTCCATGTGTTTTTACTTTTTATAGTTTTCTCCGGTAATTGATATCTAGTTTTATAGCATTGTGGTTGTAAAAGATACATGATACAATTTCAATTTTCTTAAATTTACCGAGGCTTGATTTGTGACCCAAGATATGATCTATCTTAGAGAATGTTTCATGTGCACTTGAGAAGAAAGTGTATTCTGCTGTTTTTGGAGGGAATGCCTTTTCAATATGATTTAAGTCTATCTGGTCTGATGTGTCATTTAAAGCTTGTGTTTCCTTATTTATTTTCTGGCTGGATGATCTGTCTATTGGTGTAAGTGGGGTGTTAAAGTCCCTTACTATTATTGTGTTGCTGTCAATTTCCTCCTTATGGCTGTTAGCATTTGCCTTATGTATTGAGGTGCTCCTATGTTGGATTCATTAATCTCTACAAGTGTTATATCTTCTTCTTGGTTTGATCCCTTGATCATTATGTAGTGCCCTTGTCTCTTGTAATAGTCTTTATTTTAAAGTCTATTTTGTCTGATATGAGTCTTGCTACTCCAGATTTCTTTTTGATTTCCATATGCATGGAATATCTTTTTCCTTCCCCTCACTTTCAAACTGTATTTGTCCCTAGGTCTGAAGTGGGTCTCTTGTAGACAGCATATATACAGGCCTTGTTTTTGTATCCATTCAGCCAGTCTGTGCCTTTTGGTTGGAGCATTTAATCCATTTACCTTTAAGGTAATTATCAATATGTATGTTCCTATTACCATTTCCTTAGTTGTTTTTGTTTTTGTAGGTCTTTTCCTTCTCTTGTGTTTCCCTCCCAGAGAAGTTCCTTTAACATTTGTTGTAAAGCTGGTTTGGTGATGCTGAATTCTCTTAACTTTTGCTTGTCTTTATAGATTTTAATTTCTCTGTTGAATATGAATGAGTTCGTTGTAGTTTTTTCCCTTTCATCACTTTAAATATGTCCTGCAACTCTCTTCTGTTTTTCAGAGTTTCTGCTGTAAGATCAGCTGTTAACCTTATGGGGATTCCCTTCTATGTTATTTGTTGCTTTTCCCTTGCTGCTTTTAATTATTTTTCCTTGCATTTAATTTTTGACAGTTGGTTTAATATGTGTCTTGTCATGTTTTTCCTTGGGTTTACCCTTTATGGCACTCTCTGTGCTTTCTGGACTTGATTGACTATTTCCTTTCCTGTGTTAGGGAAGTTTTCGATTATAATCTCTTCAAATATTTTCTCAGACCCTTTCTTTTTCTCTTCTTCTTCTGGAACCCCTATAATTCGAATGTTGGTGCATTTAATGTTGGCCCAGAAGTCTCTGAGACTGTCCTCAATTTTTTCATTCTTTTTTCTTTATTCTGCTCTATGGCAGTTATTTCCAGTATTCTATCTTCCAGGTCACTTATCCATTCTTCTGCCTCAGTTATACTGCTATTGATTCCTTCTAGAGAATGTTAAATTTCATTTATTGTGTTTTTCATCATTGTTTGTTTGATCTTTAGTTCTTCTGGGTCCTTGTTAAACATTTCTTGTACTCTCTACATTCTATTTTGGAGATTTTGGATCATCTTTACTATAATTACTCTGAATTATTTTTCAGGTAGACTGTCTATTTCCTCTTCATTTGTTTGGTCTGGTGGGTTTTTACATTGCTCCTTCATCTGCTGCATATTTCTCTGTCCTCTCATTTTGTTTAACCTACTCTATTTAGTGTCTCCTTTTCACACACTGCACGTTTGTAGTTCCTCTTACTTCTGTTGTCCTCCCCCAGTGGGTGAAGTTGGTTCAGTGGCTTCTGTAAGCTTCCTGGTGGGGGAGGCTGGTGCCTGTGGTCTGGTCGGTGGGGCTGGATCTTGTCCTGCTGGTGGGCAGGGCCACAGCTTGTGGTGTGTTTTGGGGTGTCTGTTAAATTAGTATGAGTTTATGTAGCCTGTCTGCTAATGGGTGTGGTTGTGTTCCTGTCTTGCTAGTTGTCTGGCATGGGGTGTCCAGCACTGGAGCTTGCTGGCCGTTGGGTGGAGCTGCGTCTTAGTGTTGTCAGAGGTCTCTGGGAGAGCTATAGCCAATTAATATTATATGGGGATGAGAGGTCTCTGGTGGTCTTACATCCTGGACTTGGCTCTCCCACCTCAGATGCTCTGGCCTGCCATCTGGCCAGAACACCAAGACCCTGTCAGCTGCATGGCAGGGAAAAAAATACAAGTGAACAGACAGAACCCCAAGATAACTGGTAAAAGCAAAACTAAACTGACAAAATCACACAAATAAACATACACACACACTCACAAAAAAAATGGAGAGCAACAAAACCAATAAACCACCACAAATGAAAACAAACACTAAAAACTTAACTAAGATAAACCTAAAATCAAAAACAAATCAAACACAGAAAGCAAACCCCAAGTCCACAGTTACCCCCAAAGTCCACAGCTTCAATTTTGGGAACGCTTATTGTCTATTCAGGTATTCCCTAGATGCAGGGTTTCCCAAGCCAGTTGCAGGGATTTAATCCAGTGCTCCTGAGGTTGCATGGAGTGATTTCCCTTCCTCTTCTTTGTTCACACAACTCCTGGGGTTCAGCTTTGGTTTTGGCCCCTCCTCTGCATGTAGGCTGCCCTCAGGCATCTGTTCCATGCCCAAACAAGAGGGATTTAAGACAGCAGCTGATTAGGGCTCTCTTGCTCACTCAGACTGGGAAGAGGGAGGGGTACAGTAGTTATAATTGGAATGTGGTGCGAGCCTGCAGTGGCAGAGGATGTGGGGAGTGCTTGTGGTGACAGAGGGCAGTGTGACATCGCAACAGCCTGAGGCATGCCATGTGTTCTCCCAGGAAAGTTGGCCCTGGATCATGGGACCCTGGAAGCGGCATGCTGCACAGGCTCCTGGGAGGATGGGGGTAGTGACCTGCACTTGCACACAGGACCCTTGGTGGCAGTGGTAGCAGTCTGTGTCTGCCTCTGGGGTCCAGGAAGATAGCTGTGGCTCATGCCCATCTCTTGAGCTCACTTAGGCAGTGCTCTGCTGTATGTGGGCACAAGGAGCAGGGAGGCCCTTTCCTCACACACCCTGAAACAATGGTCTGTTACCTCTCCGTCAGGTCCAGACTTTTCCCTTACTTCCTCCAGGCCAGCTGTGGCACACTAGTCCCCTTCAGCCTGTCTTCACACAATCAACCCCAGTCCTCTCCATGGGGTCTGACCACCAAAGCTCCAGCCTCAGCTCTGAGCCCCAACCTGACTCGGCCGGTGAACAGACAAATGTCTCAGGCTGGTGAGTGCTGGTCAGCACCTATCCTCTGTGCAGGAATCTTTCTGCTTTTCCCTCCATACCCCTGTTACTGCACTCTCCTCTGAGGCCCCGAAGCTCCCCTCTCTGCCCCTCCCCCAGTTAGGGAGGTTTCTATTGTTTGGAAACTTTTCCTCCTTCACAGCTCCCTCCCAGAGGTGCAGGTCCTGTCCCAATTCCTTTGTCTCTTTTTTTTTTTTTTTTATTTTGCCCTACCCTGGTACATGGGGATTTTCTTGCCTTTTTGGAAGTCTGAGGTCCTCTGCCAGCATTCAGTAGATGTTCTGTAGGAGCTGTTCCACATGTAGATTTATTTTTGATGTATTTGTTGGGAGGAAGGTGATCTCCATGTCTTACTCCTCCACCATCTTGAAGGTCCTGTCTGTGATGAAAGGGTGCTCTTGGCTCTTGTGGCGTCTCTGAGGTGCAAGACGATGTAAGGTCTTTGAGTTGAAAAGACTATAAACTGGATTCAACTGGCCATTGTAGTAAAGCACTCCTGCTGCCCAGGTGAAGAAGCTTTGCTCCCCTTTTATTTTTTATTTTGTTTATTTGTGTTCTCTCTCTTTTATTCTTGGTGAGCATGACTTAAGCTTTATCAATTTTGTTTATCTTTTCAAAAAAAACTGTTCTTGGTTTCATTGATCTTTTCTATTGTTTTTTCAATCTCTTTTATTTATTTTCCCTCTGATTATTATTTCCTTCCTTCTGCTGACTTTGGGCTTTGCTTTTTCTTTTTCCATTCGTCTTAGGTGGTAGGTTAGGTTGTTTATTTGAGAGTTTTCTTGTTGCTTGAGCAAGGCCTATATTGCTATAAACTTCCTTCTTAGAACTGTTTTTACTGCATCCCATAGCTTTTGGAAATCTGTGTTTCCATTTTCATTTGTATCAAGGTATTTTCTGATTTCCTCTTTGATTTCATCATTGACCCATTGGTTTTTCTAGTAGCATGTTGTTTAGTCTCCATGTGTTTGTCCTTTTCCCATTTTTCTTTTTGTGTTTGATTTCTGGTTTCATACTGTTGTGGTCAGAAAAGGTGCTTTAAATAATTTCTATCCTCTTAAAGTTGTTCAGGCTTGTTTTGTGAGTTAGTGTGTGGCCTATCCTAGGGAATGTTCCATATGTGCTGGAAAAGAATGTGTATTCTGTTTTTTTGGGTATAGTGCCCTGTAGTTGTCAATTAAGTTCAACTATTCTATTGTGTCTTTTAGGATCTCTGTTGCCTTATTGATTTTCTGTCTGGATGGTCTGCTCATTAATATCAGTGGTGTGTTAAAGTCTTCTACTATTTTTGTATTATTGTCAATATATTCCTTTATGTCTGTTAACGTTTGTTTTGTATATTTAGGTACTCTTATATTGGGTACTTATATGTTAATGAGTGTAATATCCTCTTCTTGTATTGATCCCTTTATCTTATATAATGCGCTTCTTTGTCTTTTGTTATAGACTTTGTTTTAAAGTCTATTTTTTTCTGATATGAGTATTGTTACTCCTGCTTTTTTATCATTTTTGTTTGCATGAAATATCTTTTTCCATACCCTCACTTTCAGTCTTTGTGTGTCTTTATCTCTGACCTGAGTCTTTTGTAGGTAGCATGTTGAAGGGTCTTGTTTATGATTTTTAAGATATAAATCTGTGAGTGTTATGCATGATGAAAAATTTAATGATAGTCTTATGGGGGTTCTCTTTTACACAAGCTGTTTTTCTCTTGCTGATTTTAAGATACTATCCTTGTCTTTAACTTTTTGTCTTGGTGTGTGTCTCTTTGGATTTATCTTATTTGAAATCTCTGGAATTTCTGGATATGGATGTCTGTTTCTTTCCCAATGATAGGGAAGTTTTCAGCCATTATTTCTTTGAATAATCTTTCTGCCCCTTTATCCCTCTCTTTCCCTTCTGGGATCCCTATAATGTATATATTGGTCCTCTTGATAGCATCCCATAAGTCCCTTAAGCTATTTTCACTATTATTTTTCATTATTTTTTCTTTTTGTTCCTCTGATTGGATGAATTCCACTGCCCTGTCTTTGAATTCATTTTCTTACACTTGATCTAGTCTAGTGTTCAACCTTGGTGAGTGTAAGTCCATGCTGCTGAGCCCATGCATAACCTCCATCCCTGCCAGCATGGATATGCTGTTCATAAATCCATCAGGAAATGATAAGGGTGGCTGGAGAAAGACTGACTGGTATCCACAGAATGGGTCTTCCTATCCACTTGATTAATAAAATCCTTCTTTGTTGAGGTAATCCTTTGGTGAACATTCATATGGGACACAAATATTTTCAGAGTTTTTGCCCATTTCATGAAGTCTAGCCACATACTTTTCCCCTAGACTTCCTTGTCACCAATTTTCTCATTGTGTTCCTTCTGACACTTGACCATCCAGCCATACCATTTGTCATAGCCCATGAATAGGTATAGACTCAGACCTTTAACCTTTTCTTCTTTGAAGCAAAATAAACAAGTAGGCACATGGCTTGAAGTTTTTTCTACTGAAAGAATTTCTCTTCACCACTTTTCTTCAGGGATATCCCAGAAATGGACTGTAGCTCTGCAGCTCTCCACTTTTAGATGATGTCTGCATAACATATAGAGCCATTTGTAATATAGGCTTGAGTTTTATCTTCTTCAGTCAATTGATCACAAGGAACTACTCATGAGGCCATAGATGTGAGCTGGGAGAAAGAAGGTAATGTAGAATGAATGAAGGCAATGGGCATTTGAGCTACATCTTCATATTACTTACTTGTGCTTTCAAGGACTTCTCAATTCTGATCTCATATACACCATTTCCATTTGATGATGAAGTACTGCTGTGCACACTCAACTTTATGGCTTGGTGGATCAGACAACACCAAGTCACAATGGAAAGCTCAGGTGATATCGTAACTTAATGGCTTAAAATGAATTGTTCAATCTCTAATAAGATACAGCAGAAAGCTAAAAGCTCTTTCTCAAACTGAGAGTTGTTATCTGTAGAAGATGGCAGAGCTTTGCTCCAACATCTTAACAGTATGTGATATGACTAACTTTTAGGGGCCTGCCAAAGGTTCCAAACAACATCCCTATCTGCCACTGATACTTCAAGCACCATGAGATCTGTTGGATCATTTAGCTCAAGTGACAGAGTAATTTTCATGACAGCTTGGTCCTGCTGCACAGCCTTCTCCTTTTCTGGGCCTCACTGAA
The DNA here is from genome assembly GCF_003676395.1 of Aethalodelphis obliquidens. Taxonomy (NCBI): domain Eukaryota; kingdom Metazoa; phylum Chordata; class Mammalia; order Artiodactyla; family Delphinidae; genus Aethalodelphis; species Aethalodelphis obliquidens. Next base: position 60,661 of record NW_020838036.1, on the reverse strand, counting down.
AACTAGCAGCTTTATAGGTCACCAGTAAAAAGGCCAGAGTAGCACACCCAAATGAGGAATATGTTTCCTCTGAAATGCAGAGTCCAACTAGGCATTATTCCTCTGTTTTTAAAATAGGAAGTGTTAAATGTAACTTATCCTTCACCTTAGAAGGGATATCTCAATATGCCCCACACCACTGGACACCTAGAAACTTTGCTGAGATTGAAAGCTCCTGAGTTTTTGCTGTATTTATTTTACACTCTCTGACATGCAAAAGTCTTACCAATAAGTCTATAGTAGCTCCTACTTATTGCTCCTTAGGTCCAATCAGCATAATATCATCAATGCAATGGACCAGTGTGATATCTTCTAAAAGAGAAAGGCTATCAAAGTCCATGCAGACTAAACTATGACATAAGGCTAAAGAGTTGATATACCCTGAAGTAGAACAATTAAGGTATATTGCTGGCCTTGTCAAGTGAAAGCAAACTTCTTCTGGTAGTCTTTACTAGCAGCTATTGAGAAAAAAGCATTTGCCATATTATTAGCTCCAGACCAGTTACCAGGGGATGTGTCAATTTACTCAAGCAATGAAACCACATCTGAAACAGCAGCTTCAATTGGAGTCACCACCTAGTTAAGTTTATGTTAACCCACTGTTATTCACTAAGATCCCTATATTTTCTGCACAGGCCAAATAGTCAAACTGAATGGGGATATGATGGAAGTCACTGTTCCTACATTTTTCAAATCCTTGATGGTGTATTATTCTCTAAAATCCTTCCAGGAATGTGATGTCGATTTTCAGTTTACTATTTTCCTAGGTAGTGGCTTGAATTTGGCCTTTCCTTACAATGAAAGTCCTCATTCTGCAGGTAAGGGGACCAATGTGGAGATTCTACCAGTTCCTGAGTATGTCTATTCTACTTATGCATTCCAGAACTGGAGAAATAACTCCAAGATAGTTTTGGATGCCCACTAGATCCACTGTGAAAAGTATCTGAGATTAAGCTCCATTGATCACTTTATCTCCATAAGCCCCTATTCTGACTGGTGGAAGAGTGACATTTTGGGTCTCTTGAAATGTCAATGTACCGTAATAATCGGAAAATCAAATTATTTTTCCCCAATGTATAGCCACCATGGTAAAAAGCTATAGGTCCTTTTGGGGAAGGCTTGGAGAAAGATTAACAGTATAAAAATTTGGCAAAGTAGCTGGGTACTTCCTTAAGGGGTCTGGCTTCCACTTAATTCAAGGGATTCTGAATCTGTAAACCGATTTAAGTCTGGAAATTGATTGAGGAGTTTTGACCCTCATTTTTGTGATTCACTTTAGACTCCTGTTAACTTGACCTAGAACTCTTCCATTTATGCAAATCAAGTAAGAATTTAGAAGTATGCTCATCTATTTCTCTTCTATGGACACCATAATCAACTAGCCAGTGCCATAGGTCTTTGTGCGTCATGATATTCTGATTACTGTTTTGGCTCTAGTGTCCTTTACACTAACTATACTTACCTTTTATTTAGCAACTAAGTGCTATCATATGGCCCTGCTATCCTGATATCTCATTTATCCTCATTGCATTTAAGGATTCCAGTTCAATCATAACTGTTCAAGCTGCAATTTCTGACCTGGAGAGAAGAGTCACCACAGAGCTTTTCAAGGATACTGGAATTCCCCCCACAAATTTATTTATCAGTCCTCCATCTGGACTCACCATGGGTGAGTGAGAAGGTCTTACATAATCAATCCACTCTAACATTCCAATCTTCCTAAGCCCTTTGATACCTTTCTGTATAGTATTCCAAGGTAGTTCTGGCATTTCAAGTTTATTTAATATAGGCACATTTGGGACCATCATTTATCCTACCAACCAAACATGCTACTAGAGACTTTTTTTACATCTTTATTGGAGTATAATTGCTCTACAATGGTGTGCCAGTTTGTGCTTTATAACAAAGTGAATCAGCCACACACACACACATGTTCCCATATAACTTCCTTCTTGCATCTCCCTCCCTCTCACCCTCCCTATCCCACCCCTCTAGGTGGTCACAAAGCACCAGCTGATCTCCCTGTGCTATGTGGCTGCTTCCCACTAGCTGTCTATTTTACGTCCAGTAGTGTATACATGTCCATGCCACTCTCTAGGTTTGTCACAGCTTACCCTTCCCCCTCCCCATATCCTCAAGTCCATTCTCTAGTAGGTCTGTGTCTTTATTCCTGTCTTACCCCTAGGTTCTTCATGACATTTTTTTTCTTAAATTCCGTATGTATGTGTTGGCATACGGTATTTGTCTTTCTCTTTCTGACTTACTTCACTCTGTATGACAGACTCTAGGTCCATCCACCTCATTACAAATAGCTCAATTTCATTTCTTTTTATGGCTGAGTAATATTCCATTGTATATATGTGCCACATCTTCTTTATCCATTCATCCGATGATGGACACTTAGGTTGTTTCCATTTCCGGGCTATTGTAAATAGAGCTGCAATGAACATTTTGGTACATGACTCTTTTTGAATTATGGTTTTCTCAGAGTATATGCCCAGTAGTGGGATTGTTGGGTCATATTAGTCTCTTAAGTAAAACACCCAATTCAGTGTTTTACTTAAAGGGCCATATCAATAAACCCTTCCTTATATAACTTTATATTCCTTCCACTATAATCCCACAACATTAAAATCCATTTCAAATCTTATTCCTTGGATTTCTGTCTGTAAGAACTGGAAAAATCATGTAGTTCTTTTGGTATGTAGTGCAGGTCCTCATAGGTCACACTTCGTATCTCACTCTTTGGAGCCTGCTGGGACTTGAAACTAGTTATAGGTCTCAAAATAAAAAGGAGTGGCAGGTATACGTGCTGAGGAGAATAATCTGTGCTTTGCAAAGTAACTACCTCTGAAGAAACCATTACAAGTTTTTCAGGTAAAAGAAAGCCAACTTCCTTAAGCAGAGGTGAAATGGCGGTTTCTACTGGCAAAAAAGAGCCCGCAGAATTTAGGGATTTCATATCTCCAATATCACCAAGAAGTACCCATAAATTCCTGCTCCATTTCCTTCCTAATCAATGCATCATTTTAACAGAAGACGCCATGAGAAGTTGTGATTTCAATTTATATTGTAATTCAGTCACTCCCAGAATGAGACTCTGGGTTTGGTTAAATCTTGACTGTGGATACAGGAGATAAGGGTTTCTGACAGGGTATATACAAAATCTTTTAGGCCATTTATACAAAGTTTGAGCAGGGAATTTGAAGCCCTTGTTCATCCTTTTATTTCCCCACTTTCTCCAGTACAGTCAGGAACAACAAGTCAGCCACATTATATTTCTTGGTTTGACAATGTTTTATAGTAATAAATACTCATGTGGTTACTCAGACATCACCGTTTATAGGTATTTTATTCAGAGTATCTAGTGACAATATTTTGCATATCTTTATGGCCACATCATGCCATGGGTTACAAGTAGCCTCTTTACTGGAAAGAGAGTCATTAATAACTTTGAATCTAATAAGATTAGAGAATCAATTCCAGAAAATCCAGAACCAATTCAGAAAACATATCTTTAACATTCTGTTCCTCTAGAACTACTTCAGTAGTAAAATATATATCAGCCAGCAATAACCAGAAAAACAGAAGCAATAAGAGATATATTAATAAATATATTGTAAATAATTGGCCTACACGATTGTAGAGTTGGCTAGGCAAGTCCAAAATCCACAGAGCATGCCATTATAAAGGCAAACTGGACATCTCAGGAATAAGGTAAAGATGCTACTCACAGATGGAATTTCTTCTTCAGGGAACTTGCAGCTCTGCATTTAAGGCCTTTCAACTCATTGAATCATGTCAACTTAGACCATCTAGGATACTTTCCCTTACTTAAAATCAACTGATATTGACCTTAATCACAGTGACAAAATATCTTCATGGCAACACCTAGATTACTATTGATTAAATAATTTGTTACTGTCACCTAGCAAACTTAACACATAATACTGACCATTCCAGATCTCCACTTAGGCACATCATATTTAAAATATTGAAAAGAGAAAAACAAAGAAAAAATACTGGAATCAGGAAAAGAAAAATTACTTGTTACCTACAAGGGAAATCTAACAAGATGAGACCTGACTTATTAGAAACAATGAAAGTCAGAAGACAGTGGGATGATATATTCAAAGTGCTGAAAGAAAAAAAGAAAGTTATAAACCAATAATCAGATATCCAGAAAAAAATGTCTTTCAAAAAGTCTAGTATGAACAGCTATACAACAAGGAACTAGACAACCTAGAAGAAAATGGAAAAATTCTTAAAAACACACAACGTACCAAGACTGAATCGGAAATAGAAAACCTGAATAGATGAATTACTAGTACAGAGATTGAATCAGTAATCAAAAATCTTCAGTGAAGAACCAGAAGCTCAGGACCAGATGACTTCACTGGTGAATTTTGCAAAACATTTAAAGAAGAATTAACAATAATTCTTCTCAAACTCTTTCAAAAATTGAGAAAGAGGGAACACTCCCAAAATAATTTTATGAGGCCAGCATTATCTGCTACCAAAATCAGAAAAAGACACTACTAGAAAAAAACTACAGGCCAATATCCCTGATGTATATAGATGCAAAATTTCTCAATAAAATACTAGTAAACCAAATTTAGCAGTGCATTAAGAGGATCACTCACCATGATCAAGTGGGATTTATCCCTGGGATGCAAGAATGGTTGATGTCACTCAATGTTAATACATTTTGTTGTAATGAAGATGAGAAATAAAGGAAATTGCTGACTAAAAAAAAAAAAAACAATGGTTGAACATATATAAATCAATCAATGTGATACATTACATTAATAGAATGAAAGAAAAGAATCATATAATCATCTCAATAGACAAAAAGCATTTGACAAAATTCAACATCCATTCATGATAAAAACTTGAAAATTAATCATAGGAGGAATATATCTCAATATAATAAAGGCTATTTATGAGAAGCCCACAGCTAACACTATATACTCAATGGTGAAATGTTGAAAGCTGTTCCTCTAAGATCAGGAGCAAGACAAGTGTGCCCACTCTCACCACTCCTATTCAACATAGTACTGGAAATCTTAGCTAGAGCAATCAAGCAAGAAAAACATAAATGTATCAGAATGGGAAAGAAACAAGTAAAATTGTCTGTATTTGCAGATAACATGCTTATATATGTAGAAAATCCTAAATACTCAGCCAAAAGAAAAGTTGCAAGATACAAAATTAACCTACAAAAATCAGTACAATTTATTTACTCTAAGAACAAATTTTTTAAAAATAAAGAACTTGATCCCATTTACAATAGCATCAAAAAATAAAATACTTAGGAATAAATTTAACTAAGGAGGTGAAAGATCTCTACTCTGAAAACTCCAAGACAGTGAAAGAAATTGAAGAAGACACAAATAAATGGAAAGGAATTCCATGTTCATGGATTGGAAGAATTAATATTGTTAAAATGTCAATACTACCAAAAGCCAGCCATAGATTCAGTGCAATTCTTATCAAGATTCCAAAGGTATTTTTTACAAATGTAGGAAAAAGCACTACTGAAATTTGTATGGAACTGCAAAAGACCCTGAATAACCAAAGAAAATCTTGAGAAATAAGAACAAAGCAAGAGACATCACACTTCAAAACAGTATGTACTGGCATAAAAACAGACACATACACCAATGGAACAGATTTGAGAGTCCAGAAATAAACCCAAAAATATATGGTTAACTAACATTTGAGAAAGGAACCAAGAATATTCAATGGAGAAAGACAGTCTTTTCAATCAATGGTGCTGGGATAATTGGATATTCACATGCAAAACAATAAAACCAGACCCATAACTTATGTCATTTACAAAAATTAACTCAAAATTGTTTAAAGACTCAAACGTAAGAACTGAAAACATGAAAATCCTGGAAGGAAACCTAGGAATAAAGCTCCTTGACATGGGTCTTAGTAATGACTTTTTGGATATGATACCCAAACCACAAGCAACACAATTAAAAAAAACAAGTGGGACTACATCAAACTAGAAAGCTTCTGTCCAACAAAAGAAACAATAAAGTGCAAAGACATCTTACAAAATGGGGAAAAAATGCAAACGATATATCTGATAAGAGGTCAATGTCCAGAAAACACAAAGAACTCATACAAACTCTATAGCAAAAACATGTCCAATTTAAAAATGGGCAGAAGACCTTAATAGACATTTTTCCAAACAAGGCATAGAAATGGCCAAACAAGTGGATGAAAATATGCTGAACATCACTAGTCATTAGGGAAATGCAAATCTAAACTACAATGAGATATCACCTCACATCTGTTAGAATGGCCATCATTACAAAGACAAGAGATAACAAATGCTGGCATAGATGTGGAGAAAACAGAACACTTTGCACTGTTGGTGTGATTGTAAATTGGTACAACCACTATGGCAAATAATATGGAGGATACTTAAAAAAATAAACATATAATACTGCAGTTCCACTTCTGGGAATATGTTCAAAGGAAGCAAAAACACTAACTCGAAAAGATATTCTCACTTTCATGTTCAGAGCAGCATTATTTACAATAGTGAAGACATGAAAGCAACCTAAGTGTCCATCGATGGAGGAATGGATAAAGAAATTTTGGTGTATATATATATATATATATACAATGGAACATAATTCATCCATAAAAATGAGGAAATCTTACCATTTGTGATGGACCTTGAAGGCATTATGCTAAGAGAAAGACAAATACAGTATGATCTTACTTATATGTGGAATCTAAAACAAAACAAAACAAAACAAACAAACAAAACCAAACTCAAAGGAAAAGAAATCAGACTGTGGTTACCAGAGGAGTGGGGAGCGATAGGGGAGATTAGAGGAATTTGGTCAAAAGATACAAACTTCCAGTTATACGATAAATAAATACTAGTTATGTAATATACAACATGATGACTATAGCTAACACTGACGTATGATACATAGGAAAGTTGTTAAAAGAGTAAGTCTTATCAGTTCTGATCACAAGGTGAAAAAAACTTTATTTTCTCTTTCTTCTTTCTTTTTTTGGTATTGTATCTATATGAGAAGATGAATGTTAGCTGAACCAATTTTAGTAATCACTTCACAATATATGTAAATCAAATTCTCATGCTATATGACTTAAACTTATACAGTGATTCATGTCAATTATTTCTCAATAAATTTGGAAAAATGTAGGTGAAACAAAGACCTTCCAAAGTAAACAAAAACAGAATTTATTACTAGCATACAATCCATGCAAGGAATAATGAAGTTTTTCAAGCTGAAAGGAAGTGACACCAGACAGCAATTCAAATACATATGAAAAAACGAGAGCACAACTAAAGGTAATTATTTAATTATAAAATGTAGTATAAATGCATAGTTTATCTCCTTTTTTCTTTTAATTGATTTAAAAAGGAAATTTTTATAGTACAATGTAGATATAATTGGATTGTAGGTTCTATAACATAGAAATGTAATATAGTTGACAGTAGCAGCACAAAAAAGGCAGTATAGCTGTATAGCTGAAAGTATAGCTGTATTGGAAGTGACACCAGATAGTAACTTAAATCCACAGACAGAAAGAGAACCCAAAATGCTAAAAAAGAAAGTCAATATAATAAACTCAATAAATTTATACTTGTTCTCTTTTCTTCTCTCACATTCTTCACATAGAACTATATAAACTAATAATTATAATGATGTAATATTGGGTTTTTAACATAAATGGATGTAATATGTATAGGAATAATAGCAACAAAGGAGGAAAAGGGAATAAAGCTACATGGGAGTAACATTTCTATATCTCATAGGAATTGTTAGCATAAATCTGAAGACGTTTCTGATAAGATATATATGGTAAGCCCCAGAGCAAACAATAAGAAAATTACTAAAAAATAAAGCAAAAAAATCATTAAGTGAATTAAAATGTTACACTAGAAAATACTCACATAATAAAAAAGACAGCAGTAAAGGATAGATAAAGGAACAAAAAAAGAAATAAAATACATTGAAAAAAAGTAAAATGGCAGATGTGAATCCAACTCTATCAATAATAATATTAAACATGAATGGATTGAACAATTCAATCAAAAGGCAGAGACTGTCAGACTGGATGAAAACTTGTCAGAGAAAGTTAGATACATTCTCTACTGGACTAACACTTTAGGTTCAAGGATCCAAATAGGTTTAAAGAAAGCATAAGAGGGGTGAAGTGGCTACACTAATATTGTACAAAATAGACTTTAAATTTAAAAAGTTGCTATAGATAAAGAGGAATGCTGAGATAGTGATGATGTTTGTTAAATGATAAAAGTTTCAATCCCTCAGGAAAAAAATAAAAATTATAAATATATATGTAACTAATGACAGAGCCCTAAAGTAAATGAAGCAAAAAGTAACAGAAATAGAGAAATACACAATTTAACAATAACAGTGGGAGTCTTCAATGAATCATTTTCAATAACAGATAGAACTACCCAGCAGAGATTAATATTAAAATAGAAAACTTGAACATTATAAACCAACTAGATCTAATAGACTCCTGGAGAACACTCCACCAAACAATAGCAACATAAGTGTCCATCAACAGGTGAACGGACAAAGAAAGATGTGATATACACAATGGAATACCACTCAGCCATAAAAGGAATATATTTTTGCTCTTTGTAACAACATGAATAGACTTGGAGGGTATTATGCTAAGTGAAATAAGTCAGACAGAGAAAAACAAATACTGTATGCTATCAATTATATGTTGAATGTAAAACTAAAACAAACGTGAATATAACAAAAAAAGAAACAGACTCACAGATATAGATCAACTAGTGGTTACCAGGGGGGAGAGAAAAGGGGGAGAGGCAAGATATGGGTAGAGGGTTAAGAGGTACAAACTACTATGTACAAAATAAATAAGCTAAAATGATATATTATACAACACAGAGAATATAGCCAATATTTAAAAATAACTATAAATGGAATATAACTTTAAAAAATTGTGAACTACTAAGTTGTACACCTGAAACTTATATAATATTGTACATTAACTATATCTCAATAAAAGAAAACAAATGATATGAAAACCTAAAAAAAGTAATGAATTATTGGTGCATGCTACAGCATAGATGGATCTTGAAAATATGCAAAGTTTAAAAAGCCAGTAACAAAAGACCACATATTGTATGAGCCCCTTCATATAGATGTTCATCACTGGCAGACCTATAGAGATCAAAAATATATTAGTAGTTGTATAGAGCTGAGTGGGTGGGGGAGAAATGAAGAGTGACTGCTAATGGATATACGGTTCATTTATGGGGTGATGAAATATTCTAAAATTGATTGAGGAGACGATTGCACAACTCTGTGAATATACTAAGAAACAGTTAATTGTATACTTTAAATAGATGAACTTGTGGTATTCAAATTATATTTTTAAAAGCTGTTATAAAAAGCTAATGCAAGCAGAGATTGCCTTCATCTGGAAAATTGTCTTTGTGTGTACTTTTAATACATCTTTGGGTCCTCGGTGCCCTGCTCATTCCTAATAATTCAGTTATGTTCATGACTTCAGTGACTCAAAGTACAAGACCATTGTAATACTGACGTGTTTTAAGTAATTGAACAGGATAGAATTATGACTCTAGTAAATAACAAATTCTAACTGGGAATCATCATGAAGACTTCCTAGAGGAGGAGAAATCTAAGTTTTGTTCAGAATGATAAGTAGGAATTATCTAGGCAAACTGTAGCTGCAAATAGGCAAAGGTTCAGAGGAGAAAGAGCTTAAGGCTTTGCAAGAACTGTAGGTGACTTGGCAACAATGGCATGTGGAACTGTGGGTCTGGAATGGACTATAGGATTGGAAATAAGGCTGGAAAGGTAATCAAGTGCTCAATAAGGAAAGGTCCTGGATTCCATGCCATAAACTGTCTTCTCCATACTTAAGGTAAAAGAATTTCACTGAAAATTTTTAAGCATTGTTATTTCATGAAAAGATACAAAGTTTTAGATGCTTTTTCTAGTTTCAGTGTACAGAATGAATTAGGAGTGATCAAGACCATGGACAGAATTCAGTTAGAACATACTGTAATATTCTGAGTGAGAGATGATGGAGGTCTGAACTAGAAACATAGAAGTGGGAATGGAGAGAAGGGGGGACATTCTCATGATGTTATGGAGGTAAAACCAACAGGATTTCATGCTTAACTTATGTGAGGATTGATAGAAAATAATACCTACTTCTGCAAGAATTTAAGAACATAATATATGTAATTGTTCTACATGTGGGAGCTCAAAAAAATCTTAGTTTATATTTTAATTCTGTTTATACCATGGTATTTTATATACTCTGTTCTTAATTACAGGGATAATATTTCTTGTAATAATATAACATTTTTTCCATTTAACCTGAAATTGTTCTTATTACATATCTTAAGGGAATCTTCACTATATTTATAGTTAGTTGGATTCCTACAGTGATAGTTGTTAAGTGGCTTTTTCCATACATTACTACATTACCACTCTGGCAATGGTTTTCCCTGGTAGTTATTTAGCTCTCTCTCCCTCTCTCTTTTTCCCCTCTCCTCTCTTCTCTCCTCTGCCCCTTGCCCACCTCATTGTTTTCAGCTTATTTTCTCAGCAACAATGAGAGATTTTATATTAATTAGATCAAAGCAGAAGCCAGATCCCTCCTTGTACTGAACGTGGACTACCAATAGATATCCATTCCAGTGCACTGGGTCGGGGAGGGTATTTCTGAACCCCTTATATAATGGGATATACAAATATAAAAAATTTTAAAATATCATTTCTAGGAACAAATAACAGCAATCCATATCCTAATAGCATAAATCCTAAAAGCAAGGGTTTCTTTGTCCCTCAGTCCTTGCCAAATCTTCAAAGCTACCTTGACCTAGAAGGGGAGTCTATATGTTAGAATTAAATAGCATAAATAAGCTTATTTCTTCTACCAAGGCAGGGACTTTCTTTCCTTGCCTTTATGAGGTGTGCAAAAAATGTCTTGATTCTAAATTATTCCTTAAATACGATTCTGTTTCTTCCTTTAAAATCAACATTTCTGACCCTTGTCTTCATTTTTAAGTGTTAACTCACAGCCTGTTCTAGGCAAAGGAATACCAAATGCCTTTCCTGGGGAGGAAAAACAATTCAAGTGCAAAATTAGTCACCATAGAGTTGGACTTAATGGGGAAAACATAGGAACTACTTCAATATCCAAAATGAGGATACTCTTAAAAATATTCCAGTTCTGTACATGGAACTTTCTCCAGGATAGATCACAAGCTAGGCCACAAAACAAATCTAAAAAATAATCAGGGAAATGCAAAACCGTAATGAGATATCACCTCACACCTGTCAGAATGTCTACAGTCAAATAGACAAGAAATCACAAGTGTTGGCAAGGATATGGATAAAAGAGAACCTTCATACACTGCTGGTGGGAATATAAATTGGTTTAGCTACAATGGAAAATAGTATGGAGTTTCCTGAAAAATTTAGAGACAGAACTACCATATGATCCAGCAATTCTACCCCTGGGCATTTATCCAAAGAAAACAATTCAAAAAGATATGTGTACCCCAATGTTCATAGCAGCATTATTTACAGTATATCTACAGTAGCCAAGATATGGTAGCAACCTATGTGTCCATCAACAGATGACTGGCTAAAGATGTGGTATATATATATATATATATATATATATATATATATA
>NW_020838036.1:46469-48792 GCF_003676395.1 Aethalodelphis obliquidens | reverse complement strand
TATATATATATATATATATATATATATATATATATATACACACATATATATAAAATATATATGTGATGGAATATTACTAGGCCATGAAAAAGAATGAAAATTTGCCATTTTCAACAACATAGATGGACCTAGAGGGTATTATCCTCAGTTATATGTCAGACAAAGATAAATAGTATATGTTTTTGTTTATATGTGAATCTAACAAATAACACAAATGAATAAATATCACAACATAGAAACAACCTCACAGATACAGATGATGAACTAGTGGTTACCAGAGGGAACAGGGTGGGGGAGGAGCAAAATAGGTGAAGGAGATTGAGAGGTGCAAACTACTAAGTATAAAATAAATAAGTTACAAGGTTGTAATGTACAACACAGCAAATATAGTCAATATTTTATAACTTTTTATTGTGCATAATCTATAAAAATATCAAGTTACTATGTACTATGTACTATGCTATACACCTGAAACTAATATAATGCTGCAAGTCAACTATACTTCAGAAAAATTTCCAGTCCTATAAAATGATGGTGAATTGTAGAATAAAACTGAAGAGCCATAGATGTCTTAGGTATCTTCACAATATACTGAAAAGCAAATTATGGGATAAAATATGTCAATAATTGTTAAAAAAATGCTTATGGGTGGATCGTGAAAGCTTGTAAATATATAGAAAATAATATATCTGAAGTGGTTCTTATGTATATTTTAATGTATTTGATCTCATTTTTAAATGAAGTAATAAAAATATATAAATCATTTCAATTTCCCAAAACTTAAAAAAAATACTTTGGCCAAATTAAGGGGTATGTTAACTACCTGTTGATATAGGCTTTAAGGGAGAAACATGTGGCAAAAGATCAAGAAAAATATTTGACATGTCCATATATATCAAACCACAATTCCAATAGTAAGGAATAGAAAACAATAAAATATTCCAAGATATTCAGGTACACAGGTGTTCATCACAGAATTGATCTTACAAGTAAAAGTTCAGAACTATTTTAAACACAGCCCAAGGAAGCTTGGTTGTAGAAATTATAGCTCATCCCTGTGATGGCTTATTATGTAACAACAGAGCTAAAGGAGAATAATTATTTAGAAATATGGTCCCAGAGAATGATTATAGTGAAAATACACTTCAGTGAAACAATGCATACTTTATTATAAATATAAAGGTATGTAGATATTTATTTACTAAAAGTGTATTTTGTCAAGTACTGGTATTAGGAGTGATAATTCTTTTGCTATATTAACAGTTACAAATATTTTCTATTATAATCATGTACAGACTGTATAAAATGTTTAAAATAAATAAAAACAAGAAAGCTCCTGATAAAATATTGAGTAAATGCAGAGATGATTGCAATACCAAGTACAGAAAATTATACACGTAATCCAGCTCCCCTTACAATATTGGTGCATCTTACAAATGTAAATGGATACTATCTTTATAGATGGCCATTTATTAATGCACTTCACCACCAAACTGCCCATATCCTTTGATACTTAAATTTTCCTATCTGCAATATTTGTTTAGAAAATAATCTGGAAAGTCAGCGAGATTTGTGCACTATGATGCACTTGACAGCTCTGTTTGTATAAACAAAAATGAGCAACAACTTACATATTCAACAATGAGGAAGTAGTTAAAATACATATACACACAAACACAGAGATATAGACATGGATAAGTTGTCTGCTTTGTAATTTTTTCCTTCAATGAAGCTGAAATATTATTCTGACAATGGGAAAAAGGGCAGGAAGTGTACACATATATATCCACCTATTAAGTCATCAATTCAATGAAATATTAACAGCCAAAGAAAATATTTTTAAATAATCTTTAATGACATGAAATGAAGTTCAAGAGTATGTGTGTGTATAAATATACACACACACGTTTAAGTGTGAAAAAGCAGGTATAAAAACAATATGTACATTATTATATACATACATGACATATGAATCAGAAAAATACTAGAGAGGTACAGCCAAAAATGTTGCAGGTAGTTCTTAGAAAATATTAGACAGGTACAGATGAAAATGATTCAGGGAGGTATGGGTGCTCATTAGGATTGATTACAGGTGACATTAATTTTCTTCTGTTAACTTGTCCGCTTTGTGATTTGTTTCCTGAAATGAAGCTGAATTATTTTTCTGAGAATGGGGAAAAGGGCAGGAAGTAGGCACAGGGGAAAAACAGTATTTAAATTCAGCAAAACAACCAAGGACAGTGAAATACCATTTGCAGCCCATCAAGCTGGCCAAGACACACACACACACACACACACACACACACACACACACACACACACA
>NW_020838036.1:0-11469 GCF_003676395.1 Aethalodelphis obliquidens | reverse complement strand
TCTTGGTTGCTTGTGCAAAACGCTAAATGTAAGATTTAGCCTCTGAGGCTTATTGGTTTCATTGTCCTAAATACTTTTTGCTTCTTCTTTTATTTATCCTTCCACCTCAAACTTCTCCTCTTAATTTGACTTATACCATCTGGAATTTGGAGCCAAATGTGCTCCTTTAAGGTCATGCCTGTAAACAAACTGAATCAATCTTGTCGCCATGCATGAAGCATGCTATATTCTTACCAACTTAGCTAAATCTGATTACTACATTGGGAATCACTGGTCCCACCTTAGGAGCCCACAATATTCTACAACACAATTAAATAATGGATGCCAATTACAAAATGTTCCAAACAATATCCAAACATGTGATTCAAAGTGCCATGGCCCTCAAAGTCCTAATTGAAGGCCAAGCCTCTTTGGCAGATGTGGTTGTTGATAATCACCTAGCCTGGGACTCTCTATTGGCCAAACAATGGGGTGGTTTTTTTCTCAATGGTACTACTTGCTGCATGTGGATAAACAACACAGGCAGTTACTCAAATAGCTCAACAAATAAGACAACAGGTTAAGGTCGTTAATATCACTCAGATGACTTTTAAATTGTGGTCACTTATACAAAACATTAAAAATACCCTTGTTAAGCATTTTTAAGTGTTCAATTCAGTGGCATTAACACAGTCATAATATTGTGCAACCATCCCCACTACTTATTTCCAGAACTTTTTCATCATCCCAAACAGAGACTCTGTATCCATTAAACAATACCTCCCCTTTTGCCCCTCACCCCAACCCCTCATAACTTCTACTCTAGTTTCTGTCTGTACTGAATTTGCCTATTCTTGGTATGTCTTATATTAAGAAACATGCAACATTTATCATTTTGTATCTGGCTTATTTAATTTAGCCTAAAATTTTCAAATTTCTTCCATTTGTAGTATGTATCAGAACTTCCTTTTAAAGGTTAAATAATATACTATTGAATTCATATAGAATATTCTGTTTATCCATTCATCTGTTCACGAACATCTGGGCTGCTGCCATATTTTGGCTATTATGAATAATACTGCTATGACCATTGGTATACAAGTGTTTGAGTCCCTAATTTCAGTTCTTTTGGGTATATATAGAGAATTGGAATTGCTGTATCATATTACAATTCTAATTTAACTTTTTGAGGAAAAGCCTGTTTTCTGCAGTGGCTGCACCATTTCACAATCCTACCAACAATGTACAAAGTTTCCAATTTCTCCACATCCTCCCCAGCACTTGTTTTTCATTTTGTGATGATTACAATTCTAATACATGGGAAGTGGTAGCTCACTGTGATTTTGATTTACATTTCCCTCATGGTTAGAGATGTTGAACACCTACCTTTTCATGTGTTTATTGACCATTTGTATATCTTCTTTAGAGAAATGTCTATTGAAATCCTTTGCCCATTTTTGAATTGGGTTATTTGTTCTTATATTGTTGTTGAGTGGTTGGAGTTCTTTATATATTCTGGAAATTTATCATTTATCATTTATATGATTTGCAAATATTTGCTCCTATTTTGTGGGGTTTTTGCTCTCTCTTGATGGTGTCCTTTGATGCTCAGAAGACTTTGATTTTTATTAAGTTCAATGTATTCGTTTTTTCTTTTGTTTCCTGTGCTTTTGGTGTCATATCCATGAAATCACTGTCAAATCCAAGGCATAAAGTTTTTCTACTACATTTTCTTCCAAGAGTTTTACAGTTTTACCTCTTACATTTAGGTTCTCAATCCATGTTGAATTAATTTTTATAGGTGGTGTTAGGTCAGTGTCTAATTTCATTCTTTTTCCTGTAGATATCCAATTTTCCCTGAGCCATTTGTTGAAAAGATTGTCCTTTTCTCTTCAAATGGTCTTGGCACCCTTGTTGAAAATTAATTGACCATATATGCAAGTGTTTAATCCTA
Source organism: Aethalodelphis obliquidens (assembly GCF_003676395.1). Taxonomy (NCBI): domain Eukaryota; kingdom Metazoa; phylum Chordata; class Mammalia; order Artiodactyla; family Delphinidae; genus Aethalodelphis; species Aethalodelphis obliquidens. The sequence goes on along the minus strand of NW_020838036.1, from coordinate 9,536 downwards.
GGCTCTCTATTCTCTTACGTATATGTCTGTTTTTATGACAGTTCCACACATTCTGATTGCTTTAGCTTTGTAGTAAGTTTTGAAAACAAGAAGTGTGGTCCTCCAACTTTGTTATTTATTTATTTCAAGATTTGGGTCCCTTGAAACTTCATATGAATATTGTGATGGGGTTTTCTATTTCTGCAAAAAAGATTATTGGGATTTTAATATGGATTTAATTGAATTTGTAGATCAGTTTTGACAGTATTGACATTTTTAAAAAATTAAGTCATCCAATCCATGAACATGGGATGTCTTTCCTTTTATTTATGTGTTCTTTAACTTCCTTCAGCAATGTTTTGTATTTTTCAGTGTGCAAGTCTTTCAGCTCCTTGGTTAACTTTATTCCTAAGTAGTTTATTATTTTGGGTGCTATTTTAAATGTAATCATTTAAATGTTATCATTTTCTTAATTTCCTTTTATGATTTTTTCTTCCTGGTGTATTGAAATGCAACTGATTTCTTTTGTATTGTCTTTGTATCCTGCAGTTTTGTTGAATTCATTCATTAGTTCCAACAGATTTTGGAGAATTTTAGGGCTTCCTACATGTAAGACTAAGTGGTCTGTGAACAGAGATGATTTAACTTCATCCTACATCATGTGGATGCCTTTTATTTCTTTTCCTTCCCTAATTATTCTGGATAGAACTTCAAATATTCTGTTATATAGAAGTGTCAAAAGCAGATATTCTGTCTGTTCCTGGTAAGAAGGGAAAAGCTTTCAGACTTTTACCACAAAGTGTGATCTTAGCTGTGGGTTTTTCACATGGCCTTATCTTGTTGGGAATGTTTCTTTGTAGTCACAGTTTATTGAATGTTTTTACCATTAAAGGGAGTCTAGTTTTTCAAATACATTTCTGTACCGATTGAGATGATCAAGTAATTTTTTTACCTTTTATTCTATTAATGTAGTATATTACATTTATTTTATTTTCATGTGTCAAGTCATCCCTGCCTGTATCCAGGAATAAGTCCCACTTGGTCAAGTTGCAGAATCCTTTTAAAATATTGCTAAATTCAGCTTGCTAGTATTTTGTTGAGGATTTTTGTGTCAATATTTATAAAAGATATTGCTCTGCAGTTTTCTGGTGGTATCCTTCTGTGGATTTGTATCACAATGTTTGACCCAGAGAATGTGTTAGGAAGTGTTCCCTCCTCTTCACTTTTGGGAAGAGTTTGAGAATGACTGGTTTAATTCTTTAAATATTTGGTAGAATTCACAAGTGAAATCATCTTGTCTGTACGTTTTCTTTGCTGAGAAATTTCTGATTAGTGATTCAATCTCCTCACTAGTTATAGAGCTGTTTAGATTTTTTATTTCTTCATGATTTCATTTTAGTAGGTTTTGTGCCCTTAGAGGAATTTGTTCATTTTATCTAAGTTATTCAATTTGCTGTACCAATTTGCAAATCATCCAGTTTGAAATTTGATGTACAATGTTCATAGTATTCTCTTATAATCCTTTTTATTTCTGTGAAATCAATAGTAAAGTTCCCACTTCCATTTCCAATTTCAGTAATTCAAGTTTTGTCTGTTTTTTCCTCGTTAATCTAGCTAAAGGTTTGTCAATTTTGGTGATCTTTTCAAAGCACCAAAATTTAGGTTTGTCAATTTTCTTTATGTTTTTATTCTTCATTTTATTAATCTCCAGTCTCATATGTGTTATTTCCTTCCTTTCTAGTAGTTTTTGGTTTAGTTTATTACAATTTTTCTTGTTCCATAAAAGGTAAAGTTAGGGTATTGATCTGAGACCTTTTTTCTTTTGTAATGTAAGTGTTTAGAGCTGTACATTTCCCTCTTAGCAATACGTTCACTGCACCCAATAAATTTTACTATGTTGTATATATCTCTTCATGTATTTCTTAATTTCTCTTGTGATTTCTTCTTTAACCCAATGGTTATTTAAGAGTATGTTATTTTCCACATATTTGGAATTTTTCAGTTTTCCTTGTGTTATTGATTTCTAGTTTCAATCCATCAAAAAAGATACTTTTTATGATTTCAATCTTTTAAAATGTATTAAGACTTGTTTTCTGGCCTAATACATGGTTTATTCTGGAGAATGTACCATATGCCCTTGAGAAGTTTTGTATTCTTCTGCTGTTGGGTGGAGTCTTCCATATATGGTTGTTAGGTTAAATTGGTGTATATTGTTAAGTCCTCACGTTCTTATTGATTTTCTTTCTGTCTTTTTGTTCTATCCATTACTGAAAACGGGATATAAAATCTCCCTCCAGTTCTGTCAACTATTGCTTCATATATTTAGGGAGACTGACGTTTAGTGCATACATGTTTATAATTGTTATATCTTCTTGATAAATGACCTTATTATCAATATAAAATGCCCATCCTTCTCTCTTATAACAGTTTTTGACTTGAAGTCTCTATTGTCATATATTAGTGTAGCTACCCGAGCTCTCTTTTGTTTACTATGTGCATGAAATATCTTTTCTTACCCTTTTATTGGAGAATTTATATGTAACACCCTTACTTGTCACTTGAAAAATTTTTGACCCAAAGTCTATTTGTTTGATATTACTATAGCCACCCCACAATTTTTGGTGACTATACATGAAATATCATTTTCATTCTTTCACTTTGAACCTATTTGTGTCTTTAGATATAATGTGAGTCTCTTCTGGACAGTATATAGTTGAATTAGAGTTTTCTTCTCCTATTTTTCCAATTTCTGCCTTGTATTTGACAGTTTAATTCATTTACATTTATGATTATTACTAATAAGGAAGGACTTACTTCTTTTTTGCTATTTTCCTGTATGTCATATAGCTTGTTTTTACTCATTTTCTCTGTTACTGTTTTCTTCTATGTTAGTTGAGTTTTTGTGGTGACATTCTTCAATTCCCTTTTAATTTCCTTTTTTGACATATTCCATAGATATTTTCTATGTGGTTACCATAGAAATTACATATAACATCCTCACATTATAACTACTTGTTTAAAATTATTACCTATTTAACTTCAGTTGCATACAAAAATTCTACTTCTTTATAGCTCCAACCCCCTCTTGAGGTTAGTAATCAACAATTATGTCTTTACACATTGTGTGTGCCCAAAAATATATATTTTGTCTTTCCTATAGAAAATAAGAGGTGGAAAAACAAAGCCGGAGACATCATGCTCCCTGATATCAAGTAATGTTACAAAGTTATAGTAATCAAAAGAGTATGGCATTAGAATTAAGCAGACACATGGAGTCATGGAAGAGTATAGAGAGCCCAGAAATAAACCCATACATATATGTCAATTAACTTATGTCAAATGTACCAAGAATATAGGAAGGGAAAAGGACAGTCACTTCAAAAAATGCTGTTGGGAAAACTGGACATCCACATGTAAAATAATGAAACTATAACACTATCTTACACCACATGCAAAAATTAACTCAAAATGGATTAAAGACTTGAATATAAGACTTAAAACCATGAAACTCCTAAAAGACTCAAATCAATAGAATTAGAAATGAAAAAGGAGAAGTAACAACTGACACTGCAGAAATGTAAAAGATCATGAGAGATTAGTAAAAGCAACTCTATGCCAATAAAATGGACAACCTGGAAGAAATGGACAAATTCTTAGATGCACAACCTGCCAAGACTGAATCAGGAAGAAATAGATAGTATGAACAGACTAATCACAAGCACTGAAACTGAAACTGTGATTAAAAATCCTCCAACAAACAAAAGCCCAGGACCAGATGGCTTCACAGGCGAATTCTATCAAACATTTAGTGAAGAGCTAACACGTATCATTCTCAAACTCTTCCAAAATATAGCAGAGGGAGGAACACACCCAAACTCATTCTACGAGGCCACCATCATGCTGATACCAAAACCAGACAAGGACGTCACAAAGAAAGAAAACTACAGGTCAATATCATGGATGAACACAGATGCAAAAATACTCAACAAAATACTAGCAAACAGAATCCAACAGCACATTAAAAGGATCATACACCATGATCAAGTGGGGTTTATTCCAGGAATGCAAGGATTCTTCAGTATATGCATATCAATCAACATGATAAACCATATTAACAAATTAAAGGAGAAAAACCATATGATCATCTCAATAGATGCAGAGAAATCTTTCGACAAAATTCAACACACATTTATGATAAGCACCCTGAAGAAAATAGGCATAGAGGGAACTTTTCTCGACATAATAAAGGCCATATATGACAGACCCACAGCCAACAGCGCCCTCAATGGTGAAAAACTGAAAGCATTTCAACTAAGATCAGGAACAAGACAAGTTTTCCCACTCTCACCACTCTTATTCAACATAGATTTGGAAGTTTTAGCCACAGCAATCAGAGAAGAATAGGAAATAAAAAAAAATCCAAATCGGAAAAGAAGAAGTAAAACTGTCACTGTTTGCAGATGACATGATACTATACATAGAGAATCCTAAAGATGCTACCAGAAAACTACTAGAGCTAATCAATGAATTTGGTAAAGGAGCAGGATACAAAATTAATGCACAGAAACAGCTGGCATTCCTATACACTAATGATGAAAAATCTGAAAGTGAAATCAAGAAAACACTCCCATTTACCACTGCAAGAAAAAGAATAAAATATCTAGGAATAAACCTACCTAAGGAGAAAAAAGACCTGTATGCAGAAAATTATAAGACACTGATGAAAGAAATTAAAGATGATACAAATAGATGGAGAGATATACCATGTTCTTGAATTGGAAGAATCCACATTGTGAAAATGACTCTACTACCCAAAGCAATCTACAGATTCAATGCAATCCCTAACAAACTACCACTGGCATTTTTCACAGAACTAGAACAAAAAATTTCACAATTTGTATGGAAACACAAAAGACTCCGAATAGCCAAAGCAATCATTAGAATGAAAAATGGAGCTGGAGGAATCAGGCTCCCTGACTTCAGACTATACTACAAAGCTACAGTAATCAAAACAGTATGGTAGTGGCACAAAAACAGAAAGATAGATCAATGGAACAGGATAGAAAGCCCAGAGATAAACCCATGCATATATGGTCACCTTATCTTTGATAAAGGAGACAGGAATGTACAGTGGAGAAAGGACAGCCTCTTCAATAAGTGGTGCTGGGAAAACTGGACAGCTACATGTAAAAATATGAGATTAGATCACTCCTTAACACCATACACAAAAATAAGCTCAAAATGGATTAAAGACCTAAATGTAAGGCCAGACACTATCAAACTCTTAGGGGAAAACATAGGCAGAACACTCTATGAAATAAATCACACCAAGATCCTTTTTGACCCACCTCCTAGAGAAATGGAAACAAAAACAAAAATTAACAAATGGCACCTAATGAAACTTGAAAGCTTTTGCACAGCAAAGGAAACCATAAACAAGACCAAAAGACAACCCTCAGAACGGGAGAAAATATTTGCAATTGAAGCAACTGACAAAGAATTAATATCCAAAATTTATAAGCAGCTCATGCAGCTCAATAACAAAAAAACAAACAACCCAGTCCAAATATGGGCAGAAGACCTAAATAGACATTCCTCCAAAGAAGATATACAGACTGCCAAGGAACACATGAAAGAATGCTCAACATCATTAATCATTAGAGAAATGCAAATCAAAACTACAATGAGATATCATCTCACACCAGTCAGAATGGCCATCATCAAAAAATTTAGAAACCATAAATGCTGGAGAGGGTGTGGAGAAAAGGGAACATTCTTGCACTGCTGGTGGGAATGTGAATTGGTACAGCCACTATGGAGAACAGTATGGAGGTTCCTTAAAAAACTACAAATAGAACTACCATATGACCCAGCAATCCCACTACTGGGCATATACCCTGAGAAAACCATAATTCAAAAAGAGTCATGTACCAAAATGTTCATTGCAGCTCTGTTTACAATATCCTGGAGATGGAAACAACCTAAGTGTCCATTATCAGATGAATGGATAAAGAAGATGTGGTACATATATACAATGGAATATTACTCAGCCATAAAAAGAAACGAAATTGAGCTGTTTGTAATGAGGTGGATGGACCTAGAGTCTGTCATACAGAATGAAGCAAGTCAGAAAGAGAAAGACAAATGCCGTATGCTAACACATATATATGGAATTTAAGGGAAAAAATGTCATGTCGAACCTAAGGGTAAGACAGGAATAAAGACACAGATCTACTAGAGAATAGACTTGAGGATATGGGGAGGGGGAATGGTATGTTGTGGCAAAGCGAGAGAGTGGCATGGACATATATACACTACCAAAATTAAAATAAATAGCTAGTGGAAAGCAGCCACATAGCACAGGGAGATCAGCTCGGTGCTTTGTGACCACCTAGAGGGGTGGGATAGGGAGGGTGGGAGGTAGGGAGATGCAAGAGGGAAGAGGTATGGGAACATATATATATGTATAACTGATTCACCTTGTTATAAAGTAGAAACTAACACACCACTGTAAAGCAATTATACTCCAATAAAGATGTCAAAAAAAAAAAAAAAAAACCATGGAACTCCTAGAAGAAAACATAGGGAAAAACCTCAGTGACATTGGTATTGGCAATGATTTTTAAGATCTGACACCAAAAGCAAAGGAGACAAAAACAAAAATTTTAAGTGAGAATATTTTAAGCTGAACAGCCTCTGGACAGCAAAGGAAACCATCAACAAAATGAAAGGGCAACCTACTAATTGTGAGAAAATATTTTCAAATCATATATCTAACAAGGAGTTACTATCCAGAATATAAGAAGTACTCATATAACTAAATAGCAAGAAAAGAAAAAATCAGATTAAAAATAGGCAGAGGATCTGAAAAGACATTTTTCCAAGGAAGACACACAAATGGCCAATAGATACGTGAAAATGTCCTCAAGATAACTAATCCTCTGGGAAATGCAAATCAAAACCACAATGAGATATAAACTCAAACCTGTTAAAATGACTACTATCAAACAGACAAGAAATAGTAATTGTTGGCAAGGATGTGTAGAAGAGAGTACCCTTGGGCACTGTTGGTGGAAATGCAAATTGGTGCAGCCACTGTGGAAAACTGCATGGAGGTTCCTCAAAAAATTAAAAATAGAAGTAGCATATGATCCAGAAATCCCACTTCTTGGTATTTATCTAAATAAAACAGAAAACTAACTCCCATGTTCATTGCAGCATTAATTATAATATCCAAATATGGAAATAATGTAAGTTATTTCAGTGGATGAATGGATAAAGAAAATGTGGGATAGATACACTGGAGTATTATTCATCAATAAAAAAGGAAATCTGTGACAATATGAATGGAACTTGAGGGCATTATGCAAAGTGAAAAATGTCAGGCAAAGTTAGGTTCTGTATGTTCTCAATTATATGTGGAATCTAAATAAACCAAAAATCAATTTAAAAAAAAAGAACTCATAGATACAGAGAATAAATTGTTGGTTGCCAGAGGCAGGGAGGAGAGGGATGGGCAGATACGGGTGGAGGAAGTCAAAAGGTACAAACTTCCAGTTATAAAATAAATAAGTCACAGGGATATAATATACAGCATAAGGACTAGGTATACAATACAGTATTCTGTATTTGAAAGTTGTTATGAAGGCAAATCTAGCTGATGGCCATTTGTGTGTCTTCCTCAGAAAAATGTCTTTTCAGGTCCTCTGCCCATTTTTAATCTAGTGTTTCCTTTCTTGCTATTGAGTGGTATGAGTATTTCTTACATTTTGGATAGTAACTCCTTGTTAGATATATGATTTGAAAATATTTTCTCCAATCAGTAGGTGCCTTTTCATCTTGTTCATGGTTTCCTTTACTGTCCAGAGGTTTTCTTTTTTTTTTTTTAACATCTTTATTGGAGTATAACTGCTTTACAATGCTTTGTTAGTTTCTGCTTTAGAACAAAGAGAATCAGTTATACATATACATATATCCCCATATCTCTTCCCTCTTGCATCTCCCTCCCTCCCACCCTCCCTATCCCATCCCTCTAGGTGGTCACAAAGCACAGAGCTGATCTTCCTATGCTATGAGACTGCTTCCCACTAGCTATCTACTTTATATTTGGTAGTGTATATATGTCCATGCCACTCTCATTTTGTCCAATCTTAACCATCTCCCTCCCAGGATCCTCAACTCCATTCTCTAGTAGGTTTGCGTCTTTATTCCCGTCTTGCCCCTAGGTTCTTCATGACCATTTTGTTTGTTTGTTTTTTAGATTCCATATATATGTGTTAGCATACAGTATTTGTTTTTCTCTTTATGACTGACTACACTCTGTATGACAGACTCTAGGTCCATCTACGTCACTACAAATAACTCAATTTCGTTGCTTTTATAACTGAGTAATATTCCATTATATATATGTACCACGTTTATCCAATCATCTATCAATGGACACTCATGTTGCTTCCATGTCCTTGCTATGATAAATAGAACTGCAGTGAAGATTGTGGTACATGACGCTTTTTGAATAATCGTTTTCCAGGGTATATGCCCAGTAGTGGGATTGCTGGGTTGTATGATAGTTCTATTTTTAGTTTTTGAAGGAACCTCCGTACTGTTCTCCATAGTAGCTGTATCAATTTACATTCCCGCCAACAGTGCAAGGGGCTTCCGTTTTCTCCACACTCTCTCCAGCAATTACTGTTTGTAGATGTTTTGATGATGGCCATTCAGACTGGTATGAGATGATATCACATTGTAGTATTGATTTGTATTTCCCTAATGATTAATGATGTTGAGCGTTCTTTCATGTGTTTGTTGGCAATCTGTATATCTTCTTTGAAGAAATGTCTATTTAGGTCTTCTGCCCATTTTTGGATTGGGTTGTTTGCTTTTTTGATATTGAGCTGACTAAGTTGCTTTTAAATTTTGGAAGTTAATCCTTTGTCAGTTGCTTCATTTTCAAATATTTTCTCCCATTCTGAGGGTTGTCTTTTGGTCTTGTTTATGGTTTCCTTTTCTGTGCAAAAGCTTTGTAGATTCATTAGGTCCCATTTCTTCATTTTGGTTTTTATTTCCATTTCTCTAGGAGGTGGGTCAAAAGGATCTTCCTGTGATTTAAGTCATAGAGTGTTCTGCCTATGTTTTCCTCTAAGAGTTTGATAGTGTCTGGCCTTACATTTAGGTTTTTAATCCATTTTGAAATTATTTTTGTGTATGGTGTTAGGGACTATTCTAATTTCATTCTTTTACATGTAGCTGTCCAGTTTCCCCAGCACCACTTATTGAAGAGGCTGTCTTTTCTCCACTGTATATTCTTGCCTCCTTTATCAAAGAGAAGATGACCATATGTGCGTGGGTTTATCTCTGGGCTTTCTATCCTGTTCCATTGATCTATATTTCTGTTTCTGTGACAGTACCCTACTATTTTGATTACTGTAGCTTCGTAGTATAGTCTGAAGTCAGGGAGCCTGATTCCTCCAGCTCCGTTTTTCATTCTCATGATTGCTTTGGCTATTCAGGGTCTTTTGTGTTTCCATACAAATTGTGAATTTTTTGTTCTAGTTCTG
>NW_020838035.1:6995120-7027387 GCF_003676395.1 Aethalodelphis obliquidens | reverse complement strand
TTTTTCCCATTGTATATTCTTGCCTTTTTCGTCAAAAATTAATAGACTATCGGTGTGTACCGTCCATACCAACACATACACTCACACACAGGCACCTCAGTGTAACTAAACTCACCGTGTGTATCAGCACACACACACAGCAACACGCACTCACACATGGCTCACTGTGAATCAGTGAACCGCCTATACCATCACACACACACACACACACACACACACACACACCCCTAAGTGTGACTCAATGCTCAGTGTATACCGGCACACACAAACACACACAGAATACTGTGACTCATGCAGACATTGAACCAAATATACACACACACACACACACGCACAGCTCATTGTGACTCAATGCACAGTCCATACCAGCACACACACACACACACACACACACAGCACACCTCACTGTAACTCAATGCTCAGACCTGTATCAGCCCCCCCCAGAACATACGGCATAGTCTGACTCAATGGTCAGTCTATACCAACACACACACAAGCACACACGCACACACCAGTGACTCAATGCAAATCCAATACCAGCACACACACGCAGACACATCTAAATGTGACTCCATGCTCAGCCTGTACAAGCACACACACACACATTGTGACTCATGCAGACCCTATACCACCAAATACACACACAGAAACACACACACACACGGCTCCCTGTGACTCAATGTACAGCATATACCAGCGAAAACACACAAAGACTCAAATGCACGGGCTCACTGTTACTGAATGTACAGCCTATATCAGCAGACACAGACACAGAAAGACACACACACAAGGCTCACTGTGAGTCAGTGGACAGTGTGTAGCACCACACACACAGACCTCAGTTACTTAGTGCAAAGCCCTTACCAGCACACACACACACACACGTGGCTGACTGTGACTCAGTGCACAGCATATTCCAGGCCACACACACACACACACACACACACACACGTGGCTGTGACTCAGTGCACAGCATATGCCAGGCCACACACACACACACACACTAACATACACGGCTCACTGTGACTCAATGCCCAGCCTATGCCAGCCCACACACCCAAACACACACAGGCAGACACACGGCGCAGTGTGACTCAATGCACAGCCTACACTGGAAACAACACACAGACATGGCTCACTGTCAATCAATGAACTGCCTATACCATCACACACACACACATACACACCTACGTGTGACTCAATGCTCAGCGTATACCGCACACACAAACACACACAAGTTAGTGTGACTCACGTAGACACTAAGCCAAATACACACACAAACACACACACACAGCTCATTGTGACTCAATGTAGAGTCCATACCAGCACACACACACACCCCATACCTCACTGTAACTCAATGCTCAGACGATATCAGCGCCGCCCCCCACACGCATACACACCGCGCAGTCTGACTCAATGCTCAGCCAATCCCAGCACACACACAAGCACACACACACCCACCATTGACTCAATGCAAAGCCCATACCAGCGCACACACACACACACCCCAGTGACTCGTAAAACCTATACCAACACACAAAAACACATCCACGCAGCTAACTGTGACTAAATGCTCAGCCTATACACACACACACACACACACACACACACGACTGTGATTCATTGTACAGCCTGCACCAGGACAAAAACACGGCTCACTGTGACTCAATGCCTAGCCTGTAGCAACACACACACACACACACACACACACACACGGCTCACTGTGACTCAATGTACAGTTTTTACCAGCACACACACACACACACACACACCTTGCTGTAACTCAGTGCACAGTCTATACCAGCACATACATACACAAAGACACACACATGCACGGCTCACTGTTACTCAGTGCACCGTCCATACCAACACATACAGACACACACACTGGCACATCAGTGTAACTAAATTCACAGTTTATACAAGCACACACACAAAAACACGCACTCACACATGGCTCACTGTCAGTCAATGAACTGCCTATACCGTCACACACACACACACACATACACACCTACGTGTGACTCAATGCTCAGCGTATACCTGCACACAACACAACTTAGTGTGACTCACGTAGACACTAAGCCAAATACACACACGCACACGCACAGCTCATTGTGACTCAATGTACAGTCCATACCAGTGTGTGCAGACACGCACACACACACAACACACCTCACTAACTCAGTGCTGAGCCCCCTACACACACACACACACACGCACACACAGCTCTCTGATTCATTGCACAGCCTGTACCAGCACACACACACACACACATACAGACACACACGGCTGTGAATCTATGCTTAATATGTAGCAGCATACACACACACAAACACGCACTCACACATCTCACTGTGAATCAGTGAACCGCCTATACCATCACACACAGAGACACGCACATACACGTCTCACTGTGACTAAATGCACAGCGTATACTAACCCGTACGCCCACACACACACAGGCAAACGGCTCACTGTGACTCAATGCTCAGCCTATACCAGCACACACATACACACACACACACACACACACCCCTCTGTTCTATTGTTTTAATGGGAAATGCAGAAAACACACACTCAGGATGCCTGGGCTTTCAGGGTACAGCCACAGGGCAGTACAGCTGACAGGTTAATGATGTAGTCAGTGTCTCCTGCGTCCCTGTGCCTGAGACTGGCTCAGCGTGTGCAGTGCAGCTGGCCCTGAAGAAGCAAAACGTTGAGCATCTCCTTCCATGGGTCGTGGAGTGCGGCACAAGGGTCACTGGCTCCCGGAAGCACCATCCCAGCAGCAGCCTAAGGTGCGTTTCCATTGCCCCCTGTGTGATGAATTCCTCGACCATATCAGAACTCACATAAGACAAGCAGAGTATCCTGGTAGAAGGCAACATAAAATGTAGGAGGCATTTGTGCACTTTTTAAAAATCTGTGATTTGGGTCAATTTTTTTCTTGTTCTAAACACAAATTCACTCTCCTAATTTTGAGTAATGCTTGTTAAGAAAAATCCCTCGCTCTTGGGGCTTCCCTGGTGGTGCAGTGGTTAAGGATCCGCCTGCCGATGTAGGGCTCACGGGTTGATCCCTGGTCCGGGAAGATCCCACATGCCACGGAGCAACTAAGCCCGTGAGCCACAATACTGAGCCTGCGCTCTAGAGTCTGCGAGCTACGACTACTGAAGCCTGCGCACCTAGAGCCCGTGCTCCACAATAAGAGAAGCCACTGCAATGAGAAGCCTGTGCACCACAATGAAGAGTAGCCCCCCTCGCCAGAAGCAGAGAAAGCCCGTGCACAGCAACGAAGATCCAACACAGCCCAAAATGAATGAATTAATTAAAAAAAAAAAAGAATCCACCTGCCAAAGCAGGGGACACGCGTTCAAGCTGTGGTCTGGGAAGATCCCACATGCCGCGGAGCAACTAAGCCCATGTGCCACAATTACTGAGCCTGCACTGTAGAGCCTGCGAGCCACACCTACTGAGCCCGCATGCCGCAAGTACTGAAACCCACACACCTAGAGCCCGCAACAAAAGTAGCCAGTGCAATGAGAAGCCCGTGCACCACAACGAAGAGTAGCCCCTGCTCGCCACAACTAGAGAAAGCCCAGTGCAGCCAAAAATAAATAAATTTGTTAAAAACAAAAGAATCCCTCCCTCTCAATTGGCTAACCTTCGGGTCCCACCAACCTGCTGCACAGCAGAAGCGTTTCTAATCAGCCAACCAGGAGCAACTGCCGTGTGCTGGGTGGTTCCGACAGATGCGTTTGGATGCAGGGAAGGCACTTCCTCCAGATCTAGAATACAGTGATGGCAGCAGAAGTGTGGGCGCTTCCACTGGCACCCCTCTGATCCAGGCACTGGTCCTGAGCACATTACCACATCAGCTCAGTTGCTCTCACAACAGCTCTCCTCCAACTACAGAGGAGGAAGCTGAGGCTGGAGAGGCTGGCGCTTGCTCACAGCCATCCGCCCGAAGTGACAGAGCTGGCTTTGCTCCAGGAACTTGGCTTCGGGTTCTGGACGATTTCGTGCTCTTTGGTATCGGGCCCTGGTGTGGGAGGTGTGGTCCATCAACGGCCCCAACTCCTCACAGCTCCCTGTAGCCACACTCTGCCACGGGACTTACGGTTCCTTCCACTGAAGGGGTAGAGCACATGCCGCACCCTCTGACTGGGTTTGGCTGCAGCCCTTGCTTTGGCAATGGAAGGTTAGCAGGTGCACTCTAACCAGAGACAGGAGAAGCACCGCTGGGACTGGGCTTGTTCTCTTATGCATCTGCCACTGACCTGCCCAGGCCAAACTCCTGGTGCCAGGAGGAACACGACAGGCACGTGGAGCAGAGCCTGATCTCCAATTTCATGAGCTAACGGAATACGTCTCACTGGACCCTGCTGCGATTTTACAGTGCTTGTTACACAGCACTGCTGTGGCAGGCACTGACTTATACAACCTGTGTCTGTGACATTTTCCTGACTGCAAATTGACTGCCCTTTACTAGACTGGCAGAAATAGTCACATACATACATACATAGAATTAATCCCACCATTTATCAATGGTTGAAGAATCTAATATACGGTAAGGATATTGCAATTCTTAAAAAAAAAAAAGATGTAAATCAAAGACATGCTCGGTTCACGGAAGGACACCATTTATTTTGTGAACGTCAAGCAGAATGATCTGTTGAGACGTAAGTGAAAGTATTGAGCGTGAAATCTGTACGCATCTTCCAAAGGCGCAACGCCCCTGACTGGAATCTCACTATACAGAGCATTCCACAGCTGAGCTATGACCAAGGGTGAGCTATCAGCCACCACCGAAGAATGCCAAGGGCAAAACATTAGCACCAGATTGTCTTTATATGCAGTAACATAACTATATACAAAGTTATGTACATTGACTCACTGCAATCTGTGGGTCCCCACTAACCAGACATTGAAGAGGCAAACGGGAACGTTGTGATTCTATGTGCTTCGTTAAAAGGACAGTAGAGCACTATATATTGCTATGTAGAAGAGAAAGGGCTCAAAAGACACCAAAAAGCTGGATACAGACACAAATTCTATTTTCACATTTTACAGACATATCATCAAAATGATCACAATACTGTATTTGAAGGGAAAGAATCACAGGTAAAAGCTTTGTGACAGTTAACAACACTGAAATCACCGTGGTTGTCTCCCCGAAGGAGGAAGCAGGGGCAGTGTGTGTGGGGGGGTGTCCATGGACAGCCAGCTTTACCTTTCCTGACGTGATCAGTTTTCACAGCAAGTGACCCACACCACGTGGCAAGGACACTTCGTTGGCAGAAGAGGGATTTTTCAAGTCAGGAATAGCTTAATTGAATAGGAGTAAAAACTTGAAAAGGCATTTCTCTTTGGCGTCGGTGGGCTGCCAAAGGAGTGTTTAATGCCAGCATCACGGACGCCTGCCAGGTCGGCCCCTCTACGGGTGCACGGAGATCACTGCGGCAGCCCGGGAGTCCAGTCTCCCCTCTGGCTGGCGAAGTATGGCCTCGTTAGTGTCCTTTAAGACATTTGCGTGCGTCTGTGTTTGGTAAGGCAGCAGCCACTGCTGACAGAGGGACATCTCCCCCCGCCGCTGGAAAACTTCTTTTATAGGAGTAAGAGGAATAAGGAGTAAAACGATCTCACAGATCAAACCAAAGTCTGCACATGACCTCGACGTGAAGTTATCCTAGGGCTTCTCCCGCCATTAACCACACATTTCAACAGATGAGCACTGTGACGAAACTCACCACTCCACAGTGATCAGATTAAAAAGAAGTACGTGAGAACCACGCCACTGGTGGCTAAAACAGCGATTCACGTGCTTACTCGCCATGCATATATCCTCTTTGGTGAAGTGTCTGTTTCAGTCTTTTGCCCACCTTTTAATCGGGCTGTTTGTTTTCTTACTGTTAAGTTTGAGCGTTCTTATACATTCTGGATACAAACGGTTTGTCACATACATGATTTGCAAGTTATTTTCTCCTAGCCTGTGATCTGTCCAGTGGAAAATGACAGCTTGACAGTTTTCTTTAGTGAATAGACTCTTTACCATCTCACAATTTCAACCACTAAAAAAGGGTACTAGGAGCTGTACACTGTGTGGCAGGAAAAGATTGGGTCTAGGAGTTCTGTGGTCCACCGGGACCTCCGAGAAACCAGAGCAACGGTTCTTAAACGGTATGTGGCCCTTACGGCACGGTAACAAATAGAGGCAAAAAGAGAGAAATTGCCAATTGTAATTAAGGATCATACACACGCAAAATAAATGTTCTGGGGAAAGAGTAAGTTAAGAAATATCTCGTCGGCCTTAAGCAAAAAAACACCTAGCAAGCACATTTACCAGACACGCTTTTAGCCAAGTAATTTCTCTTTGCAGGAAAATACCATTTGAACCGTGACGTCAGCCGAGAAGTCCTAAAACCGTGTGTCTGCTTTGCGTGTGTTTTAAAGCGCGAACGCTATTTAAGTGGCAATTTTAGTGAGTGAACCCAACATGTACGCTCTTCTTTTCACAGTTGGTTTTTAACCACATGGAAAACCATTCACCTTTGCAGAGTGGTTACTAAAGTATCATCCTGATTTTTGCTGGGCCGCAGATCATCCTTATAGGACAGACACAACGAACGCTCAACACTTCTGGGCCAACAGGAGAAGCCGGCAGCCGCCACCTCCCGTGACCCCCCGGAGAGGTCGTGCCCCAGGCTTTGCCCGACACGTGCTCATTGCCTCCTGAGAGGAGGAAGGGGTGCAGCGTGGGGAGACGGAAGGGCAGACCCGAGCCGGCAAGGACCACGTGCGTGCACCTCGGGACCAGAGCTCAGTCCGTACTCAGGAACTCACCGTTCACCGGGCGCCACGTGGGGTTGCTTCCAGGCCAAGGGTGACGGGGAGCCACTCTGCTCAGCAGGGAACTAAGACATCAATCAATCATCCCAAACGCGCCCACGGAAATTATTGCTTTTCTAACGGCCATTTGGTTCTGGGAGGGATTCTCTCTCCAGGACCTAAGTCCAGGCTGGGGTTTTCATCTGCCTCCTGTTGCGTGCCCCGCCGGGGAGGCGTCGGGCCGCAGGCCCCTCATTTGCCTCTGTCGGGCGGAAGGCTGTCCAGCAGGCACTTGAGCTGCTCTTCGCCCAGGTGGATCTTGTCCTCCAGCTCGCGCTGCTCGATGAGGAGGGCCGATTTCATCCTCACGAAGTGCGCGTAGTCGGCCAGGCTGTCCTGGCTGAGGTAGCTGGCCAGGATGTCGGACACGATGCCCTCCCGGCGGTCCAGGTTCTCCTTCAACTCCTTGGCGTCCTCGTGCTGCTGGATCAGGACCCGCTGCTTCTCGAGCAGGGATTGCTGGAGAGACAGAGAGAGACGAGCCTGCTGGGGACCAGGCAGTGGCGGTGGTGGGGGGGGCCGGGGGGGGGAACGGTGTCCGGCAGCTCTTTTGGGGGCTGGTCCAGTGGAGACCCTGACGCCACCCGAGTTAGGGACCCGCGCAGAAGCACCTGGGGCGTGGGCAGGAGGCACCTCGCGGAGCAGAGGCCCCAGCGCCAGCTCCCCCGTTGGCGCTCTTGGGCCGCTGCCACCTCCACTTGCTCCTGTCTCCGTGAAAGGCCGTGAGGAACACGGGAGCCATCCAGGCACAAAATGCTCCAGGACCGGGAGATGCTCAGGAAGAGCAAAGGGCTGAGGCAGCCGGTGTGCGTCCAAGGCTTTCCCTGCCAATACCGTGGCCAAACGGACACAAGGCGCAGGTTCTAAAGAGATTCCAGGGCAGGACTGCTAGACCCTTCCGGCAGACGGAGCTGCAGCCCGGGAGCAAAGCTGTAGCCGAGGCCGTGAGAGGGGGCAGTGGGGCGGGGGGAGAGACCGCGCCTGTCGGGGAGGTGCCCTCTCTCCTTCCAAGGGTCCCGCCCTGGGTCACACAGACGCCCCCGTTTCCAGAACGCAGCACTCACAGTCGCTGTCTGCCCACAGGGCGTGCCCCCACTTCCCCTGCCCTCTCTAACTTTAATGAAAACTGAGGGGGGGAGAGGTGAACGCGGTAGATGTCTGCAAGTGCCGGCTGGCAGAACCCACGGACGCCCTGTCCTCGGTGCGAGTTTCTGACACCAGCAGGGCCACCTTGCAGCTTGGACATTCTACCCACGGCCACGCATGAGCATCCCGGGTGCGCGAGTGCTCTGCAGAGCGCCGATCCACGGAAAGAGCTCAGAAAAGGTGAGCTGCTATTAAACGGAGGCTGACAGCAGAAGCTGCTCCTGGGGTGAGGCTTCCGGGAAGTGCCCCCGACTGCACAACCTTTCAGGGTCACCTGTTCCGGGGGACACCTTGAGCTTCAGGTGCTTGTGAAACAAAGACAATGTATTTTCATGGCAAGAGGCAAGGTATAAGGCCAATTCATGCCAACCAAAAGGGAAACAGACCTCAACTGATGCGAGAAATGCGGTTCGGGCCACTAAGGTCAGCTGGGCTCCCTGGCAACTAGAAGCTGCTGATGGGAGGGAGGGATTCACGTGTCTGCATCTGCCCGCGTGCTCATTTTCTACCTGGGAAGACAGGGGAAGCCGCCTACAGCCTGAGGCCACATCTTTTCACTCGTTAGCGTGCCTGTCTCTGCAAACCGCAGCTTTCCCAAGCCCTGGCTGCCGGACCCGGAGATGTTCATCTGGCACCGGCCACATGGGAGGCTAGCCCACTGTGCTGCCCCTGGACGTGGTGACTGAGCACTCCTTTGGGTCCACGAAGGTGACGCTGCATCAGCCACACACAGCCACGGGGGAGAGCGCCTGTCTGCTTCTCCTCCCTCCCACGGCCCCCCTAGGGATGCAGTTAGGAGCTATGCAGCCAGGTCCCCAGGAGGACCACGGTCCCCGGTGTGTGACTGCTTCTACTTCCTCCAATTCTAAGTAAGGCTTGGTCAGTCCCAAGCAAGGGGAGATAAGGATGAGCTGAGCTGCAAAGATATTACTATTTTTCATTTAATCGATCCTTGAGAGTTTACTATTTCAATTACAAGTAAGTCTCTCTTTCCCATTCATGTTATTTCCCTAAGTTCTTTCAGATAAACTGGGCAAAGACGGCAAGAGCAGCAAAATGGAATGCGAACGTAACCCAAGGGGATCGGGGTCCAAAGCCCCAGTTACTTTTTCGACCCTTATGCAATACGTTCCGTGATTGTCACTAACGACTTGGCTAAGCACAAAAGATCACGGGCTCAAAGCCACGCGCTTTGTAAGATCTTTCTGTGTAACCTGAAACCACTCTCACCTGGAGTCCAGGGGGAGGGGTGCCTTTTCTGCTCCCCTTGTAGAGAAGTTAAGGTGCCTTATTAATGATGAAGATGATCATTTTGAAGGCCTATTATGCGGAAAGAAGCAAACTAGATGTGCTCCTGCTACCTGA
Organism: Aethalodelphis obliquidens; assembly: GCF_003676395.1. Taxonomy (NCBI): domain Eukaryota; kingdom Metazoa; phylum Chordata; class Mammalia; order Artiodactyla; family Delphinidae; genus Aethalodelphis; species Aethalodelphis obliquidens. Next base: position 7,017,982 of record NW_020838035.1, on the reverse strand, counting down.
CCTACGAAGTAGTAAAGCCTGTAAGGTAGACGGTGTCTTGCATGTGCAAAGAGCAGACACGCAGACCCACTAAGAAATGTCCCAAGTTGCACTGCTGTGAAGGGAGGAGGAAAGCAGAGCAGCTCTTAGACTCAGTCTAGACCCTGCCGGCCCTCTTGTGAAGTCCCAGCAAGCAAGTCACCATCAAACGGCACTGTCCCTGGGGGCCGAGGACTCGGCAGGCAGTGGGGGAGCTCCACTTACCCACTTACCTGCGGTGGGGAGAGGTTACTAGGAAGAGACCGACACTAGCAGCGGTCGTGGGACTATACGAGAAGAGGTCCACTCTCCCGGACGCGCGCCGCGCCGCCTCCCCCCCCCCCCCCCCCCCCGCCCCCGCTACAAGGACGGAGCGAGCAAGCCCTGGGCGTTCAATGGCGTCTTGCGCTACGAGGCGGACAGGTGGCCGCGGCGGCTGAACCAGGCTTCCCGGCGGTCTGCTCCACCCACCACAGGAAAGCCACACCCCGCCCCGCCTTCCAGGTCAGCCCTGGCCATAGTTACCCGATCGCCAGGAGCAGTGCCGTCGTCCAGATTGTTGAGGGCGTTTTCCACGCGGGCCAGGCGGCCGGACAGCGACAGCAGGAGGTTCACCACCTTGTCCAGGTCCCCGATGAACATGCGGAACTTGTCGAACTCGTTGGGCTTGCAGACGGCCTTGGCCAGGGCCTCCACCTCGTCGCCCAGCGCGCTGTTGGCCTGCATGTCCTCCCGCAGGCTCTGCCGCGCCTGCCGCAGCACCTGCAGCTTGCGACCGATGCTCTCGATGAGCTCCTGCTGTGGGCACAGGGCAGGGGACACGGTCAGGGCCGCCTTGCGGCACCCCCTCACCCATCCCGGATCTGCGGGCCACTCAGCTCAGCCGGGCGGCAGCTTGTTTGGCATCAGTAAATAACAGGGGGACTTCCCCGGGGGCGCAGTGGTTGGGAATCTGCCTACCAATGCAGGGGGCACGGGTTCGAGCCCTGGTCCGGGAAGATCCCACATGCCGTGGAGCAACTAAGCCCGTGCGCCACAACTACTGAGCCTGCGCTCTAGAGCCCGCGAGCCACAACTACTGAAGCCCAAGTGCTGCAACTACTGAGGCCCACGCGCCCAGAGCCCGTGCTCCACAACGAGAAGCCACCGCAATGAGAAGCCTGCGCGCCGCAACTCGAGAAAGCCCGCGTGCAGCAACGAAGACCCAACGCAGCCGAAAATAAATATAACTAACTGGGGATGTTTAAGACTAGGGGAAGGATAAGGCCTTCCTGTTCAATCATTGGCGTTTGAGTTAGAAACGGAACAGAACAAACCTATTCTCATCCTGTGACTGTCCTATCAGACTATGCAGGAGTGGGACCCCTGGGGCTACTCACGGTAAACCTCGTTTCAGCCTGTAACTTTGCAAGGATTCTCCGGGCCTCTGTGATACCCTGTGCTTCCTTCTTTGTTTTTTGCTTTTTTTTCTGGCCGCACTGTGCGGCTTGTGGGATCTTAGTTCCCCGACCAGGGATCACCCCCAGGCCCTCAGCAGTGAAAGCGCCGAGTCCTCACCCCTGGACCGCCAGGGAAGTCCCTGCGCTTCCTTCTTTGGCAGTTCCCAATTGGAAGACTTACATGCACACAAGTTATTGAGTCTGGTAGTGAACGTCTGGTACTGAACTCCGTGATTAAAACGTGTCTTCCATGTAGAATGAGCAATAAAAATTAAGACAAATGAAGGATGTCAATGAACTTAGGCAAGTCTTTCACAATAATAAAGTACTGATCTCCATTTGACCAAAATGTAAATAAATGACTTCTTTAAACGTCATGAAATATACATGCTGCAACGTTTACCGTCCCGCCTCTTTTCTCGTGTGCTGTTCCGTGGCATTGAGGCGTGCACGGTGCTGTGGGCTAGCACCGCCACCCATCTGCACATCCTCTCCATCCTCCGAAACGGAAACTCCGAGCATTCAATACGAGCTCCCCATTCCCCCCTCCTGCCAGCTCTCGAAATGACTAATTTTTACAGAGCAAAAATGACACGTACAAAGACCTTTTAATCGGTCACCATCCTGAAGTGAAGCGGCACCATGTGGTCCAAGTTGAGGGGCAGAGAAAGCAGATTATCTGTCTCATGGGTCATCACATTTGAGAAAAATTACAAGGACCGCTCAGAAGGGGTCCAGCAGGGAAGCCTTCCCCAGAAAAACCCTGTTCCCATGACTACGGACGTGCTTCTGCTGTTAAACCCACGCATGGCGGATGCCAACCGGCGGCCCGCCCTGACACGGTGAGCGGTGAAGGGCCAACGGCGAGAAGCAAAGTCACCCGTTGTCCTTTTCGGAACCCTGCTGCCACCCGCCCTGCACGAGTCCGCCAACCTCGTGTCGACGGACACAGCAGGTTACGTGGGGTTTAGGAGGCCAACGCATCCCTGTGCTAGCCCGAGGCTGGGGTGATGAAAACGGAGGCAGTGCTCTGCTGCCCGCACCCAAATGAGGATTAAACAATTAGTTGGAATGTTAAGTCCGATTAGGATTTTTAAACTCAGTCTGTTGCTCCACAGTGAGTAACACTATTTTATGTACAACAGACCCATGAAAATGGTCCGTGCTGTCCACCGCCCCCCCCCCCGCCCCGTCCTGGGGCAGTTTCCAAACTCTGGCCCCAGACGGAGTCCGCAGGGCTCGGCAGGGAGAAGGCTCAGTCTCGTGAAACCCTCCAGGATGGTGTCCAGAGCTGAGCAGGGAGCAGTTGCCGCGACCTCCAGGGTTAACATAAAGATGGGTGAAATCCCCGGAGGCTCAGCCCGCTGCTTGGCATGCAGTAGGCGCCTGTCCACAGCCGCTGCCGGCAAGACTGCAAGTGTGCATGAGAAGCTGCTCCGAGCTCACCGCTACCGTTCGGTAGACACTGCCCCATCCCAGGGACTATTTGGGCAGGAGGGAAAAAAAAAAAAAAACCACCTCGGGAGACCCGCTGAAGCGCTGGAGGCACCCTACACTTCGTATGCCTGATACGGGTGATCTGTGTCTCAGGACGATGCTTCCAAAGAGGGTCTCCATGCAGCATTTTTCCTATCAAGCGAGCCATCAAGTCCTCTCAAGCGCACCTGCACAGCCCTCCCTTCTCCTCGTCCCGTGCACACTTCGTAAGCGCGTGACACCATAGATATGAGGGCACTGGAAAGGCAGCAGAGGCAGCGCAGCCAGGAGAACAGGACTACTGGGTCAGCGACAGCACTGACCTAGCGCTTAAAGCATTTCCTGCTTGGGGTGAAAGTGCCCGACATACGCTTACTGAACCAAAAGCGTCAGCTGGCTTAGGAAGTTAATCCTGGTGGGGTGATGGGCAGGGGGCAAGCTCACAGTGACTCATGTCAATCCCAAAGCCGGCATCTCGTGCCCCCAAAGAAATCGGGAGAGGCCCCAGACAGATGAAAGGAGCGGTACCAAGGCTGCTGCTTCCCAAATTCAGTACATCATGAGAAACAAAGGCACGGTGTAAAGAACATAGTTCTTTGCATCTAGGGTGTGGACGAAATTAAAACTGTCCAAACTGGATGTTTTTTCTAGGTGTATGAGAATAACACCACTTTGTTTTTTTAAATTCATTATTTTTAAGAACGTGGAAAACACAACCAGAAGAAAGCAAATGGTACCCTGTGCCAGACACAGGGCCTCTAAAATCCCAGGACCAAAACTCTTAGTTTTCATTTCCTTTTTGAATTAAAAAAAGGCTATCACTTCCTAAATTGAAAGTCACTTTCTTTTACACAAGGGTTAGGGTATTTCTTCTGGAATGGGTTTGTCTATCATATTTGAAACCAATCAATGGCATTTTTTAAACAACTAACAATACGAGGAGGTATTAAACATTATCCTTTGCAAGGGTCTTGTCAAAGCAAATTGGTATTTTTTATGAAAGCCCCTTCCAAGATGCTAAGTGTACGGAAAAATGCACCAAATGCTGGTTCCCTCCTTTTTCTCCTGGTGCTGACTACGCATGCTCAAAGCCCCTGGAATTAAACCAACAGCACATGCTATCCTCTGAAACTGACTGCCTTGGGCAATTCCTTTCTCCCTTTATGCTAAATCCTTCCTAAAAAAAAAAACCAGGTAATCACACCTAGATGTCACAAGTCTGGCCTGTTGACATGCCGTGAAGATTTGAAGCTCGTACAGTAGTGAAGACATCGGCACTGATAGCAATAATTTTGTCCCTACCGTGACCTCATGGTTACACGCTATTTCACCTCTGACCTCCTCTCTAATCCTCCCCCTTCCTTGTCCACACAGCTCCAGCTATTGGTCACTGCTGCTTCCCCCACGTGTCACAAAACTCCCACCCCAGGGCCTTTGCACTTGCTGCCCCAACCCCACTCCCCCAGACCCTCCCCAGATCAACCAGACATTCGCTCACATCACTCCAGGTCTCTGTTCATCATCCGCTCATCAGAGCCTTCTCTACAATCATACTCCTTTACCTCTCTCTAGTCCTTCACGCTGTTTTAGTTTTCTGACCACCCGACCTACTCCATTAAGGGTTGGCAAACTTCTTCTATAAATGGCCAAACAGTAAATATTTTAAACGTCAGGGACCACACAGCCACCGTTGCAACTACTCAACACTGCTGGTGTAGCGTGAAAGCTACCAGAGACCATATGTAAATGGCCGTGTTGCAATAAAACTGTATTTACAAGAGCAGGTGGGGGGCAGGGGCCCACGGGGCCCTGTTTGTTTTTTTATATTTGTTTTTATGTTGGCTATCCATCTCCTCTGTGAGCACTCAAGTGCCTTCAGGGAAATAAAGACTGACTCCAGTCTGTTTTGTCTATGCTGTACCCCCAAGTGCCTGGGTGAGTTTTTGGAGTTGAACAGATGATGCTTTTTGGTTAACAACGCACTTCACAATGTACTGTTGAATTTAATTAACATCATCGGATCACAGATGATCACAGATATTTGAAACGGATAGTCAAAGAGGACATGTGCCTTGCGGAAGGTCATACAATTAAGCCCTCTGGATTTAACTGGGGTAGAAGAGACATATCAGTTGACCTTAAAATGAGAGAGACTGGTGGCCACCTAGCTAATTTGACACTGGATCTCATTACAAAGAGATGGCAAAGAGACCCTGGCAGAGAGGCCCAATTTTAGAACACAAGACTCACCCACAAAGGGCTTAATACACAGGCCCAAATGTCAGCGTCCCACATAGAAGCCCAACACCAACGGCACTCAGCGCAGGGCCCAGGGTCGGGGTGGAGCCGGGTGCCGCCCCCGGCCGGCCTGCCTACCAGCCAGCCGGCGCGTTCTCGTTTGGAATTGCAGCTCCCCTACCTTCTTCACCGACAGGTCGTGGTCGGCGTCACTCCCTGAATCCTCTTCGGCTTCTTGCTGGTCCTGCAGGTCTTTCATCTTAATCAGCAGCTCCGCCTTGGGGGCCGATGTGCTGTAGTAGGTGGAGTTGGTGGCCAGGGACACGGCTGCCGGCACACTCAGCTCCTCCTTCCTGGGTAACAAAACATCAGAACACCCGTTAGCTCTGAGCGTACACACAGACGTGCCCGCAAGTCCCACAGCCTGGGCTGTGACCGGCAAATGGTGGTGCTAACGGAAAGGCACCAGCTAGAGAGATGAGACAGCAAGAGTGGGGAAGGAGTAGGTTGTGAGGTCAGAACTAAAACACCCCGCCAGGTGGTGCTCGAAGGCTCGCCCCGGAGGGAGGAGAGTGCAGATGGTATCCGCCGGGAGCCCGAGGTCCATGGGGAGAGGTCTGCCGCTATCCGTAGGCGTGGCCGCACGCCCAAGGTCACCGGGCACCTTTCTACCAGCAGCCGCATTTGCTGCCTCTTGCTACGGCCTGACTTCCTGTCTGCCTGGTACTCCCGCCTACCGTCAGTCAACGATGCTTATGGAGACCACGTACAGAAACAGGAGAGATGTGAGCAGATACACCTTTGTGGGCAGGTGACTGAAGGACGGGCTGGAAAGCACTCTTTACGAAACCTATTGCAGCAAGTTCACTCCCTCAGTTAAATAAGCAACAACAGAAAGCCTCTTTCATAAACACATATACTAAGAAGTAGTCTCAACTTTCACCCCTCTTGTGACAAGTTTCTCAACTTCCGTACTAGTGACACTTGGGGCTGGACCATTCTTTGATGGGGGGCCGTCCCGTGCAGTGCAGAGCCGCAAGCAGCATCCCTGGTCTCCACCCACTAGATGCCAGGGCACCTCTCCCAGTGGTGGCAACCGAAAGTGTATCGCGACATTGCCAACTGTCCCGTGGCGGGAGACAACAGCCTCCGGCTGAGAACCACCGCCTCATGAGAAGAAGCCCCGTGGGCATCTCCGGAAACGTATATTTTCACATCTTTGCCAGGACCTGACGTCATCATCCCCAGAATGGGCTTTTAATTTCGGGAGGGTGACAGAAGAGCCCCAGAGTGCTCATAAGCACTTATGGAAATCTATCCCCAAAGAGCAGTCACGAAAACAGACCAACAGATACACTCCCTCGCCCTTGTAAGCCTAAGAGGCACCGGGCAAAACCACATCCAGCCAGGGGGCAGAACCAGGGCGGCGTCTACTCACTTCTCCTCTGTGGTTCTGGGAGAGGGGATTTTGGGGAGCAGCTTCCTCCGCTGCTGAGCTTCCTCCAAGAGGTGCTCGTCTTTGGGGAAGATGCCCTCCATAAGGTCCATGGTGGTTTTGATCTTCATGCTGGGGTCCAGGATATCCGCCAGGGACTTATCCTTGCCCGCGATCTCGCGGGCCAGCTCCTCCGACTTGAGGTCTTCGGCAGTCCTCTCTTTGGCCTTCACGTAGCTGAGTGTGGGCGTGGAGGCCCGGCTGTCCTTGGCCGTGGGCACCAGGGTGCCAGGGGGCTGGGGCTCGGCGCCCTGGCGGCTGTACAGGCAGAAGCGGGAGTAGGACTGCTCGGACGTGCTAAGCGTCTTGATCTGGTCCCGCTCGAGCCCGCTGGGCAGCACGGGTGGCTCCGGGACGCGGGCCAGGCCCTGGCGGCTCTCCTTCTCGGGCTGGCTTTCCGAGTGCACGATCTTGATGGGCACCATCTTCACCGTGGTGTTGTTGTCCATCACCCGCTCGATTCTGCAAAGAGAAGGGCCGTCTGTTAAAGACACGCTGTACGCCCAGGCACAGACCAGAATTAGAAATTGGATGAGAAATCGGCTGGTTTCCGCATCCCCTTACAGCCTGGGAAGCCTGACTCAAAGGCCTGCAGCGGCCCCAGGGGAGAAGCCTTCATGGTCACATGTCCCAGGATGGGGAGACCAGGTTGAGGAGTGCCTGCCACCCCTACCTTGATCTCCTAAGCCTCCTGGGCATGTAGGTGTCTTTCCGTTTTCCAACGGTCACCTGCACGCCTGAAGGCACATCCGTGGGCCTACTGACAGATAGAAGGGCAGTGTGATGCTCATTTGTTTTTAGGTCAATGGCAGAGCCAACGGTAAGAAGCCTGCTCAGTGAGATTTTCTTTTGCAAGGGAGCCCTGCAACAGACAGGCGTGTTTCACAGAATTAGCGCCGGTGCGTCAGCCAGCGTCTCTCACAGCTGGGTGCCTGCGTGGTCCTCGCGGTGGCCGGAGGACGCCTTTAGAATAAGCAGCCGTGTTCTGAGCAGACGCTGAGCGCCGCCCGGTCCTGGTCCCGGTTGGAAGCGTCCTTGGACCCTCGTGCGCCCCGGGTCTCACCCCACCTGCCTGCCACTGCCCCACACTTCGAGCTGCCCTCCACACGGCATTTCATACCAGACAGATAAGAATCCAGCAGCGAACATGGGACACGCTGCTCCTGCGCTATCTTGGAAATGACTCATGCAGGCGTCCTTTTAAAAAAAAATAAAATAAAAAAAGTTTGTCGGTGAAAGCGGGGGAGGCACCTCGAGCAGCCACATGGAAGAGAAAACGGAAAGGAACGGCCTGGTCGAGGCAATGGGGCTGCGTCAGGGGCCACCCGAAAGCCGGCTGGTGCCGGGGGATCCCCCGGACCAGGGCCGCTGGGACACAAATCCATTTCAAATACCCTTGAAGGACAAATTGGAGAAAGAGAGCCATCTGCTGGTAGCCAGGAGGGAAGGCAAAAGACAGGCCAAAATCATACAACCAACACCCCGACTTGTTCCTAACTCAGCGTAAAACCATTTCTATGATCCGAATGGACGTAATCTTATGGTGCACAAGGGGCATAACACAACACATTACGGTTCTTTCCTTGTTCCTAAGGGTGGGGCACGCAGGCTACAATGAAATAACTTTATTTTCTTCTCTCCTCCAGCAGAAACCACTGAGAGCAGAGGTGTTTGTTTATTAATCTAGGTGGTCATATATAGTCCCTGTCGTGCCTTCTTAGTGAATAAATTTCAAAAGGCTGTCACTCCGTGCATAATACTGCTGAGACATGCTGAACTTCCGAAGGAAAATTCTGGCATCTTATCAAAGCAAGGACACACAAACAAGAACCCCTCTTCATTCCATTCCTTGCATTCCATGCGTAGAGACCCTCAACTCCTGTTAGGGACTTCAAAGTCAGCCTGTATTTGCATCTCCCCCGGCCCGATTCGTGGGGAAACTTAATTTCCAGCGAAGGAAGACACGAGGTAAAAACAAAAACAAATCCTCCGCAGGTTGTCCTATACTTTCCAACAAAGCATCTCTTCCTGGTCATTTCTAAGCACAAATGATCTCTCCTCTTGAAACCTAGGCAGACTTTCACATTTAAGAAGTCTGATGAACTTCTACCTCAAAGTGAAGACAAAACACAGTGGACAAGACCTTACCGCAGCCAGACCTCACCCGTTCCTCATGGTAACCTCACCCGTTCCTCATGGTAAGCCGGACCAGGAGGGATGGAGGATGCGGGCTGTGCCGGGCCTGGCCCCCTCTCCGTGCAGCGGCTCCTCCCAGAGCGCGGGCTCCGTCCAGGTGAGCTGCCGGCCGCCCACAGGGGCCCAGCCCCCCACAGCAAGCAGTCCAACCCGCTGTGCTCACACACCCAGTCCCGAGGGAGCCCTCAGCCCACATGCCATCCTGGGTCTGATAAACCACAACCCCCACAAGGAGATTCTCCAACCACAAGATGCCCGAGGTGACCGCAAGACTGTCCGAACGACCCCGAAGCAGCCCCCCAGCTCCATGCTCACACACGCTCCCAAACCCAGAAACCGGCCCCAGGAAATCTCCTGGGAACACTGCTGGGCGCAATGAAATCTCTCATTTTCACTCGCCCGTGGTGCTGGGCATTGTCTCCATGTTGTAAACCAGCAAAACCCTCAAAATTTTAGAAGTTTTTTCATAGTAAGCTTCCTGGCTTTGCAACAGGAGTTGAGGCATTTTTATTCGGAGTGAATGACTCTGAAATTCCCCACAGGGTGGGAAGGCTGCACTTTCTGCCTCGCGGCATCCCTTCCGCGGCCTGGCACGAGGGAGGGCTCTGGACCTGCCTGAATTCGGGAAGGCGTGTCTCAGGGACACAGGAGCTGCTCTGCACCCTGGCTGGTTCCCCAGCAGAGGTAACTGGAGGGAGGGACAGATGAACGCGGAGGGAGATGAGGGGGGCGGGTAGTGCTCAAGAAATCAGTCAGCACACGTGCAGACAAGAAGAGAGTCTCTGAGCTGTGCCCAAACACCAGGCAGCTTGCGAGGCCCCGGCCACTGTGTTGCGCTCGCTGCCCGTTGGTGGCTGATGGTGGGTATGGAGCCGGCCAGCGCTCGTGTGGAGCGCCGGCCTCAGGTTCGCAGTGTATGCCAAGGGCATGCCACTCTCTCAGGCCCACGCTAACCGGTAACACCCGCTCTGGGGACGGGGACACCGAACTCAGTACAGTATGAGCCACTTCCCACCTCCTGAAGTCTACAGACGTGGTGAGCACTGAGCAAACACGTGGCCCTGTTTCTCCGCAAAGCCGTGGAGCCCGCTGTGCCCAAACCAGCTCCCGAGACCCGAGGGGCCCGGTCACCTTCCCTACAGCGGTACCAACACACTCCACCAACCACACAAACTACTTCATCGCTTCTCCTCCCTTTCAGGGCTGAACAACATTGCCAACAGAAAGGATCTCTAAGTGACACCTGCATTCTGAACGATGCAGAACAGTGCCGGCCCGCAGGTGCAGCCGCATTTGGCCATGCCACGCACGGAGACCCAGGACGCTATCAGTACTGTTTCCTCTCTGTCAAGTTATCTTAAGGGTTAAAAAAAAAAAAACAAAGTTCAAGACTCTACAGCGGGGAGATCTAGCAGAACTTTCCATGATGATGAAGTCAGCCATCATCTGGGCTGTCCAGGGTGGTAGCCACTAGCCCCAGAGAGCGCAACTGAGCAACGGGTTTCATTTCATTCTCATTAACTTATATCGCTATGGCCACGTGCGACTGGTAGCTACTATATCAGACGGTACTGACATGCAGGGCCAGCGAATTCTTTGCTGGGGGGCCGTCCTGGGCACTGTAGGATACTAAGCGGCACCCCTGGCCTCCGCCCAACAGATGCCAGGAGCCGAGGAACAAGCCCCACGCCCAACACCTGTGACGCCCAAAACGTCTGCAGACACGGCCCAGTGTCCTCCTGGGGGCCGCAATGCCACCCCCCCGGCTGAGAACCAGTGCTCTAGAGAATGAGAAGAAAATTCCCCCCCTTCTATTTCTCATTTCTTGACTGGTCCCTGCCTGACAGCATTCACCAGTGGCTCAGTGGGCACAACTGACAATCCCATGCCGGTGACCCTGAGGACAGCACCATGGGACAGGATCGAGTTTTCCTCTGCTTTAATAAAAGGTAGACACCACCTCAGCCTTTTCATATAAAAAGAACTAGAAAAAAAGGCATGTGGAAATACTGGACATCACGAAAAACACCGATTTTGCTTGAAAGTCTCATGCTTAGGTTAAACTTGATTACAAACAGAACTCAGCTGGTAAAACCAGCCCCGCTGTGCAGAAGCCTGTAGGTAACGCAGCTACCAACCTGTCGGGCTTGGGAACAGGACCAGGGGACAGTCTACTCCCTCCTTTACCTCCCTCACCCCCTGTGGGGCAGGAAAGCCCCCAGCAAGTTAACAATCCAGCTGACCATTCGAGTGGTGGGTTCTCCCCCATGTCAGCCCCCAGGACCCACTTAAACTCCAGGACGGGGAGCCGGGAGCCAAGGCGGCAGTGGTTCACCACCCAGGAAAGGAGCGCTGAAAGCCTCCCACGGTGGAAGGGGGCCGGCAGAGGGGAAGAAGGCCTCAGGCCGCCGTCCAGAGACAGTACCTGGTGGAATTATCATCCTGGACGAGCAGCGGGGGTTTGTCCGTCAGCTTCTGCGGCGCGAACTGAGGCGACGGGGAGCGCGAGGTCTCCATGGCGGAGGTCTGCAAGGGCCGGAACTTGGAAAGGAGGGGCGCCTCCCGCCGGGGCCAGCCTGCGCGCTCGTCTACATGCTGCCCGGCCGGCTCCCCCGCAGCCCGCGGGCCATCTGCCGCGGGCCGGGCGGCGCTCGGTTTCTCCGCCGAGGCGCCGGGGCTGCAGCGGGCGAGGGCCGGGCGGTCCGAGCACGAGCACACCTCCGGGGCCAGGGGGCGGGGCCTGCCGGGCGCGCCCAGGTGAGCAGGCGCAGGTGCGCCCGCCAAGGGCCTGGGCTCACGCCTGGGTGGCGGCGGCCTCTGTGGGGCGGGCCTCCGGGAGAGCGGGGCGGCGCTCAGGGGCCGGGGTTCCTGCCCCCGGGCGTGCGGGGCGGCAGGCCGGTCCGCGGGCGCGCGTTCCTCCGGGTATCTGTAATCGCAAGGAAGGGTCCCCGCCCGGCCACGGCCCTCCGGGGGCACCTCGGGAGCTTCCCGGGAGCCAGCTGGTTCAGAGACCTGGGACGGCTGCTGGGGGTCCCGCTGCGCTCCTGGACTGTCTTCTGCACACGGGGCATCTGCTTGTCTAGGGGAGAAGGGAAGAAAAATGAGCCAACGGTTCCAGTTAACATCTTCTCCCCAAACAGGACTACACCCACGTCTCCATAACCTCCTTCAGTCATGTTAAGAAATTCAATCCACATACGTTTGCCTGCGCCTGTCCCCGCTGCGATTCCTAACACAAGGCATCAACGCCAAACCCACACTGGACATTCGCCAGTACGCTGGCGTGTCATACCACAGGACAGGAGGTACGCACGTTACAGACACACACACGTGTACACACAGACTGCAATTTGGGGGCAAAATATAATTCACACAAACATTTAAAAAAACAATGTGTGTAGAAATCCTCAAACTGTGATATTCAGAAATGTTTACTTCATGTTGCAACAATATTTTCACGTGGTTTATTTCGGGAAATTGCCATATACAAAGGGACGGAACTTTCTAAGACGGGCAGCAAGTAAACTGATAAACTTTAAAATCAGTAGTCTGTCGTTAAATAGAAGAAAAACAGAGGCTTCGTTTTGGAAGCTGCAGTGCGACACTGATCTTTCCATACTCATCCATTTCCACATCCGTATCCATTTCTCTCTTTCCCTGAAACGTACTTACATGCGCGCGCGCGCACACACACACACACCTGCAAAACACATGCAGGCATGCTCCACATGCACGTATAGCTGTGCCGAAGCTACAGCTCGTGGGCGTTATAATAACCATCAAACTCGCAACAAGTCAGCCGGCCACGCCTTTGCTGCTTTCGCTGACACACTTTCTTCCGACCTGACTGAATAATAAAATGAGCCTCTGACTGACCTTTCCGTTCACAGGAAGAGCTGTTCTCTGTTAAGACACCCTCAGAGCTGTTAAAGGAGACCCTAAAAAGGGCAGCAATCAGAGACCCAGTAGGTAGAGCACAAGTGCCAGTAAGAGATGTAACCTACTGCGAAACAAGTGGGATAGAAGACCTCGTCCCCACACACCCTGGCAACCCCTTGGGGCCCTGGACGTGTGTCCTCCTCCCGGGACACGATACCAGGCCTGGGCATTACAGATGTCCCAACCCCATCCAGGCAGCTGTACTCAGAGTCAACTGCTCGTTGCATGTCTCTCTTGCTATGTCCTCAGGAGAAAGGTCCCTTCCAGGTTCAATGGCTGGTCGAGAGTAGACCATGGACCACCCCCAACTCCCCTTCCTTCCCCCATCAGCCAGCTGGGGCCACACTCCCCACTGGCACTACCTCCAGCCCAGAGACAGCAGCTGCAAGGGCTCAGCATCTGCAGGAGGACAGAAGAGAGCCAGACCCTAAAAGGGGGCAGAGGTTTGTTCTCTGCTTCCAAATTAAGACAATATTAACCCAGCTCGGGGAAGTTAGGTGTTGTTTATTTTTATTTTTTTAATCTGTACTGGGCACACATTGATGAAAGAAATGCTAACTTACTGAGGTCTGGGGAAGTCATTCCGGCTTACACATAAGTTAACTTGAATTTTATGCTAACTTAAACAGCCTGTTTGTGGCCTAGCAAACATACACTGTACATCTGCATTAATTATTAAAGAAAAGGGCGCACTGACCACAAGTAAAGAACGTCCATGTTAAAAATAAAGATTAAATGCTTCTGTTCCCGGAAAGCCCATGCGGGCGCTCCTTCAATGCTAAGACTCCCTTTCCCAGGTGCCAAGGCCACACTGACTCGCTGTGTACGTGCTGGTCTGTTTTGAAACTGTGAAGCGATGTATTCCCGACTTGTTTAACGTTCTTTGTTTTTGACAAGACGTAAAGCTGTGCCGAACGCCATGCTTCTTGGGAGCAGTTCCTCAGACTACTCTGGGAAGCAGGCTTCTCTGGGCTGTAGTCCTCAGTTTGGCTCAGATAAAACTCTTTTCTATTCCTGTTACAGATTGTTTTTCGATTATTTGCGTTGACAACATTAAACTAGAAGTTATCAAAATAACCCAAACAATGTAATGGATGGTTTAGAGAACAATACACAGCAGCTGTCTGGTTACAAAAGACAGAATGGCATTCAGACGTCATCAAATGGACAACAGTGGGAGAAGTGTGACTCACAGCTCAGATGCCCTGTCACACACTACTTCATCTGGCCTGCCGCGGAAAAGCAAACCTCGTGCCTCCCTTCCATTGAAACTATAGTGCCTCTTAAGACAGTAAAACCTAATTTATGACAATTCATGAACGCCTCCCCCATCTTGCACTTCAAAGAGTTGAGGAACACTTGAACTTTTTTGATTATAAAACTCTTGAACTCTAGCATCCCCAGACCCACACGAAAGCACCTGGTACCTACTAAATGAATAGCCACCACCTCATTAAAACGGAGAATTAGATCAGCTACAATTTACTGCTAAAATCTAAGCGTCTTGGGCCATCTGGGTTCATATTTAATATGTTAATTTAAAAGGAGCTCTAGGGACTTCCCTGGTGGTGCAGTGGTTAAGAATCTGGCTGCCAATGCAGGGGACACGGGCTCAAGCCCTGGTCCGGTTAGATCCCATATGCCGCGGAGCAGCTAAGCCCCTGTGCCACAACTACTGAAGTCCGCATGCCTAGAGCCCGTGCTCCACAACAAGAGAAGCCACGGCAATGAGAAGCCCGCACACTGCAACCAAGAGTAGGCCCCCCCCCCCGCCTCGCCACAACTAGAGACAGGCCGCGCACAGCAACGAAGACACGATGCAGCCAAAAGTAAATTTAATAAATAAAAATAAAAGGAGCTCTACTTGCAAAGTGCCTTAGACAGGACACGCTAAGATCTACCCAGAGAAGGCAGAGGTCACACCTGCAGGAGCAAAGCCCCACTGAGAGTGGGACAGTGACTCAGAGCAAAAGACCCTCTGTCATCAGCAGGTGCCCCGGGCTCCTTCCTGCCTTACTAGCGCGGCAGCCTTCGCAGGACCCGAGGGCATTCTCTAAGTGAGGGCTGCCTGGCCACTTCTCATTGGAGGAGCACAGCTGGTCCCCTGTGGCCCACCCCACATCTAACTTCACATGGCAATTTCTGGGCCAAGTTTGTCCTCCACCCCTGATTTTTTCTTGGCTTCCTCCCGAACTTGCAAAGTGAAAGCCATAAAAGCACGAATTGGTTCTTACTGTCCCAGCTGGTAAGAATTCAGGAAATCCAGCTCACAAAGAAAGGAGGACTAAAGGCGGGAATTTGGGGTTCTACTGGGGTCATATTCCAACCTGTGTTTCTAATAGGTTCCAAGTGACTAGTTTGTACATAACATGGATAATGTGTGTGTTTACATATCACATGTGTCGCACGTGTGTCTGTGTGGTATCTGTGTGTATGCATGTATATCCCCTTCTATTGTATCTTCACGGATAGTCAATGGTGATAGCAAGATCCAGACGTAAAGACCAAGAATATACAATGAGTTAAGGACTCTGCACGGGCGAGTAAGCAACTAAGTATCTCCCTGCATGCACTCCAGGGTGGACCCAGGAGCGGGGAGTCAGCAGCGCAAAGGAGAACTGCAAAGGCAGCCGCGATATACGGCTTCGGGTGCTCATTCCCCTGTGGAACACACTCAGGACCTGTTACCAAGGAGACAGCAGCTCCCAGGGCAGGGAGGACAGGCAGCAGGTTCTCAGCGGCTGAGGATTCCACAGACCCGCAGCCCCCTCTGGGGGCTGGAGCCCAGCAGGCCGACTGGATGCTGTGAAGGACACGGGGAGGAGAAAGGTCCGCGACAGGACTGCAGAGGGCAACACAGCTAATCTGAAGGGGGAAGAGCGCAGGAAAGGCCACCTTCAACACTTTTCGGTAGTGCAAACACCCTGCGAGAGGACACAAACCACTGTTAACAGCCCCAAAAAATGTAATTAAAAAAAACAATTATAAGTTATGTATCAAATGCTCTTGAAATCCCGTCAACACTGCTCTGATTCAAATCTCCACTTTTTTTTTTTTTTTTTAGTACGTGGGTCTCTCACTGTTGCGGCCTCTCCCGTTGTGGAGCACAGGCTCCGGACGCGCAGGCTCAGCGGCCATGGCTCACGGGCCCAGCCGCTCCGTGGCATGTGGGATCCTCCTGGATTGGGGCACGAACCCGTGTCCCCTGCATCGGCAGGCGGACTCCCAACCACTGCGCCACCAGGGAAGCCCTCAAGTCTCCACTTCTGATCATGGTGTGGAGACGGCCAGCCCTGTGTCTAAGCACAGGCTGCATCCCTGAGAGGCGGCAGCTCTATCTCCAGATGCCATCTGTTCCTGACGAGCCCGTGACGTCACTGGGCTCCTTGTGTCCTCGGGTGCCAGCGTTCTGCTCCCTGCCGCCCCATCTTCTGCACAGCTGCCCTGCCGTCACACAGGCCCGCGGCTCCGCAAGCCCTGCGGTCTCCCGGCCTCCGGGTAGCCCCTAGCACAGGGCTGGTCACTCTCTCTGATGACTGTACTGTTCACTGGTCTCCACTCTCACCCTGGGGCTGTGAGCACCTCGACGGAGACAGGGAGCCAGGTTTTCTTCTCCAGGGCCTCGCGGGCCATCGTTAGCTACGTGCACTGAGTCACACCACGGCCTGGACGTCTGTTACATGCACAAATGCATTCGTGGCTTTCGGTCCCCGGGCAGAAAGGTAAGGAGGGAAAACGCATTTTTTCGGAGATGCAGGCAGCAGGGTTCACATGAGCTTGCATGTGAACATTCCCAACATAAGCAAGTGTTTCTGGATCTCCCTGGGATCACTAAGTTAGCACACCTCTGTAAACAGGGTGAGCAATTATCCTCACCAAAGAAAAGAGAAAAATTCCAACTCTTTGGACAACTTAACTCACACAGGCTCCCTCCCTCCCTTCCTAAGTACTTCTGGAATCAATGATCAGAAGAGGACGCACGGCCAAGTGTGACTTGTGCCCACAGCTACGGCTGGAGGCTGTTACTCCTAACGTGCTCTGGGGCCTGAGGCGGCTAGAGAGAACTAGGCCACGCCCGACTGGGGCTCCCTCGGGCACCCACTTGCAGGCGCAGAATCACTTACTAGCTATGTGCCGTCGGGCAAGTGACTGTGCCCCCACGGAGGTTCATTCCCTAACCTCCCCGGGTGAACCACAGGCCACATGGGGTCGCTGTGGGCGGGGGCAGAGGCAGACAAAGCCCCTGGTGTGGAAGGACCGGAGTGGGGCTTCCTACCAGCCGGATGCTACACCTGGCACCCACCAGGAAGGGGCCGGCGTGCGGCCGCGCAGACCCCAAAGCAGGTCCCCGCGATACCGACACCCTGTGTACCTTCTCCCCACAGCACGGCACAGCACAGGCCCCCGAGCGGGGAAGGGCATCCCAGCGGCAGCCCCCCACCCACCCCGGGGCATCTGTGGGTACGAAGGGCACCACCAGAACTCCGTGCAGTGGAACTGCCTCACTGCAACAACAGAGAGAGGGGGAGACAGAGAGAGCTTCCAGCGGATACCACCACTTAGGCTGTACACATGGCCAACACACCGCCAAGGTCAGCCATGGACCGGGCGGCTGGGTGCTCCGAGAAGTGTGCTTGAGAACGTGCTGCAGACCCAGGGTCCGGGGCCTGCGCTGTCTGCAGAGTGAAACTGCCTGACAGCTGGTGAGACCCGAGGGGCTGCCTTCCAACAGAGACACGCTTCCACCAAGGACTTGAGTCACAGTCCGAGGTTCCTAGAAACCGCACGTCTGTTGGCTGCAGGTGTGAATCACGGTGATTTTGTGAAGTGTCGAACTGTTTGTTAACGATCAGGGACACTGGCGTGTTGGGAGGTATCGGGCATCGCCACTCAGGTTCTCTGAAGCCGGAGGACCACCAGGCCTTAGCACAGGGCCAGGGGGCTGGGGGGACACGGGACACCCACACCATTCCACGTGCAGGTCTCCTGAAGGAGCCCCTGGTGTCGCCAGGGATCTTCCTGTCCCCCAAGGAATCCCCAGCAGCCACCCATCGCCTTGGGGAACTGCAGGCTCGTCTGTCTACACGGCACCTCATACAAGCCCAATGAGATGGGGGGCAAGACGTGGGAACCCAAGAGAGGCCGTAAACCAGCTGACCAACCAATCCACTCACCAATGGACAGAAACACATGAGAGTCCGTTCAAACAGCACGGATGCCCTGGAATGACGGCGTTACCACTTTTCTCCCAGGAGACACCAGTTTTCCCTGGCATTTCCCACATGGGGAGCCCCCCAAGGGCACAGGCTGTCCGACTGTCCTTCTCTCTGTTTCCAGGCACAAAACCAACACTGACCAAATGAATGCACAGATATGCCAGTGACGATGCAGGAGGGCCGTGTCCACAAGTTCAGCTCCCAGTGTGTATCCTGGAGGACCACCTTCAGGGAAGACGGTAGCCGGAATCATGCTTCACTTACTCATTTTTCTTTTCTCTTTTTTTTTCGGCTGCACGGTGCAGCTTGTAGGACCTTAGTTCCCCGACCAGGGACTGAACGCCGGCCCTCGGCAGTGAGAGTGCAGAGTCCTAACCACTGGACCACCGGGGAAGTCCCCGGTCATTTCTTCCCTGCAACCTCTCCAGCGAAGCTTCCTCTGCACCAGCCCCCAAGCAGGCTCTCCCTTCCGCGATTCTAATGCCACGTGGGGAAAGCACTTACTTTACAAAACCAGATGAAATGTTACTCCTTCCGTGTCTTAACAGATGGATAAAAAGGTTTCCTGCTTCCTTTGGGTTTTATTTTGGCTTGCAGGAACTTGGATGGTAAGAGGAAAGAACTCGAATTAGAGAGACTGATGTCATTTGTGGTTAAGTGGGAAGAACAGATGAAAAGACGCCACTCACAGATGATCCAAAACCAAATGTGTAAAGGCACTGATTTCTTGAGGGGCTGGTTTCCAGTAACAGAGAACACCTGGATCCAGAGATGATCACCTGGGACAGCCCCTCAAGTATCCAGCGCTACGTTTTCAGAACATGTTTCGAGAATCTATTCCAGGCCTTTCTTACTTCTGTCGCTAGAGACCTTCATTCTTCGTCCCAAGATGTGACCCTTGGAGGTTTTGTTTTTGTTTTGACAGAAATCAGGCAAATCCCCTCTGCCAATCAAAGCTCCAGACCGGTTTCTGTTGCAAAATTATTTTTCAGAAGAAGAGAATCATATCACCGTAGACTAACGGAATAAAAATGCTATTTTCATGTGATTTTTTTAGCCAAGTTTTCTTCTGCCTTTCTCTTACTTGCTTTGCTAAAAACATACATTACACACAGTCTTTTGGGCAAGCCTGACACCGATCTGAAATTCTCTTACAACTGGCCAAACTGATTGGATTAACATGTCTGGAGAGGCGGGGCTGGCCATCAGCAACGCTGGGCCCCCTGTCATAGGTGACAATTTGAGTGTGTGCCGTAAGCTGACTCGGCAATCAGGCGGGACACGATCTGTCTTGTGAAGCTGGAGGACAGAAGAGGGTCCTCAGGGATCCACAGTGACCTCCCAGTCCCAGTGCGGAGCTGCTACCTCCTCAGATGGGCACTCAGACCCCTCGGCTCAGCTGCACACAAAGGCAGCCAAGCCGGTCCCACACAGTCAGCCCTGGTCAACCAACAGCTGAGCAGAAGGCACCCGAAGCGCGGAACAAAACGCAAGCCACAGGCGGGGAGGCTCTCGAAAGCAGCCCCACCTGCCTCTGACCTACAGCCCCTGCTACGCCCACAGGAGACCATGCATCCTGTTCGATAGTAGACCAGGCTGTCTAGGGAGCTAAGTGGATACATTAGAAAGTATCCCAGGGCTTCCCTGCTGGCGCAGTGGTTGAGAGTCCGCCTGCCGATGCAGGGGACGCGCATTCGTGCCCCGGTCCGGGAGGATCCCACGTGCCGCGGAGCGGCTGGGCCCGTGAGCCATGGCTGCTGAGCCTGCGCGTCCAGAGCCTGTGCTCCGCAATGGGAGAGGCCACAGCAGTGAGGGGCCCGCGTACCGCAAAAACAAACAAACAAACAAAGTATCCCAAACCCACAGAAAAGAACGGAGCAAACTGTAACAAACATCAGAGGCTTTACTACCCTCCCAGGAATAAAGTTACCCTTTCCGTACTCGTTTCCAAAGTTTCCAAAAAGAAGAAAAACTAGAATGCTGCAGATACGCAACCCCTTGCCCTTCCCTCCCACCCAGAACCACCCCTGCCCTTACTGCGGAGAGCCGGGCAACATTTTTAGTTTTATTTTTTGGTTTTAAAGCAAGCTATCTATCTATCCATCTATCTGTCTACGCATGGCTGCACTGGGTCTTCGTTGCTGCACGTGGGCTTTCTTGAGTTGCGGTAGGCGGCGGCTACTCTTTGTTGCGGTGCGCGGGCTTCTCACCGCGGTGGCTTCTCTTGTTGCGGAGCACGGGGTCTAGGCACACGGGCTTCAGTAGTTGTGGCACACGGACTCAACAGTTGTGGCTCTCGGGCTCTAGAGCGCAGGCTCAGTAGTTGTGGCGCACGGGCTTAGTGTCTCCGCGGCATGTGGGATCTTCCCGGACCAGGGATCAAACCCATGTCCCCTGCCCGGCAGGTGGATTCTGAAACCACTGCGCCACGAGGGAAGTCCTAAAGTTTTTTAGGTAAGAAAATATCCACTGAATATGTGAGAGAGGATATACAGGCAATCCCCATTATCCGACAATCATCTTGTATTCACAGCCAACCTTATTTCTTCAAACCAACCCCCCCTCCAATTCTTGTCGAGACTATTCTGAAGAATGCAGATGATGATTTTAGACACACGAATCTAAGCTCTCCTCAGACTTACTCCATCAGAAAGCCAGGCCTGGGCAGATGGAGGTAGGGACCGGGGAGGAAATGCTTGCCTGCAAATCTGTGTCTGACAGAACACCTCCCAGGCAATCTGGATGTCACGCCAGTGTTAGGAAGCTGTGCTTTATGGGACCTCCCTTCCCAACTTCCTTCTCTCTCACTTTTCTATCCACTTTGGGTATTAAAAGCTACTCCTGAAGTTTTCATCCTTGGCGTGGCATGTCTCTCCCCAACTAGATCATCATCATCTGAAACAAAACAAAACGATGAGATACCCCTTGGTACCAAGCCTGCAGGGACCAACCCACAGTCGTGCACCAGGATAGGCTTCCCGAACGCTGGCCCAGGGGATTGGGCGCTTGGGCTGTAGTTTGCTGAGCCCTGGTCTAGAAATCAAGGAAGACAGTAATTTTTGCAAAATGCAAACATATGTCAGTGCTCACTTTGATACGCACTCTGCAGGCTATGACAAGAATGCTAGGGAAGGGATTTCATTTACATGGGGGAGCATCTGCGGAGTTTAAAACAACGATTTTAATTACTTTTCTGCGCCCCCCTCCTTTTGAGCTGCTAGTAGGAGCAATGGTCCCTCGTGACCGTCCACCTGTGAACCAAGGGCACCTCCACGAACCGTCATTCAAAGTCGTGACGGTGCACAAAAAAGGGTGGTGGTGGGGGATTCTGCGGTGGCCCAGGGGTTAGGACTCTGCACTTTCACTGCCACAGCTCCAGGTTCAATCCCTAGTTGGGGAACTAAGATCCTGCAAGCTGTACAGAGCAGCCAAAAAAAATAATAATAATAACCAAAAAACAAAGTCAAAAGAGTTAGAAGAAAAATCAGGTCTGGACAGTCACCGTGATAAATACTATTTTATTACGGCAGACATTTACCTTAGTAACAGTTTTAGGAACATCTAAGTTGTGTCATTTTTATTTAGCCTGTGTCATTTTTTATTAAGTGTGATCTACGGTTGATGAAAACGAAAAAGCTAAAAATGTTAGGGCCTAGGTAACAAGCAACGTATGAATTTGGGTTCACCTTAATTCTTGTCCCTTACAGGTACACGCTCTTCTGAGCCACTTCGCTGTTTTAAAAAGGCACGTTTGATTTCCTAGACAGGTAGCTATGGATGTAGGAGGTTTTCACATTCCATAACATTTCCACTTGCATTTTTCTCCACAGCCCATCCCACTTTTATCAAGGTATCAATTACATACCATAAAATTCACTGATTCGAGGTGTACCCGGTGGACGAGTTTGGGTAAATGTGCGGGGCTGTGCGTTCACCACCACAACCAAGCCTAAGTACAATTCCACTGCCTAAGAAAGTTTCCTTTCGCTCTACGGCGGTCATTGCCTGAAATCCTTGTAAGTTACTCAGCACTCTTGTCTGCAAAGATGGCCGACTGTCTGCAGCAGATGTGAAGGATTCAAACTACAAGTCAAACCATATTGCAGTTATAAGGGGGAAACACCCCATTTCAAAACATTAGAGCGTGAATCCATTTACAACATTCACAAGTTACATTTTCTGAAAGCAAAGCCATCTCGCGGTGACTCTTCCGGAATGTTCAAGCGTCCTGTGTGATAGATGACCGGTGACGGGCATGTCCAATCCTCCTGTCTCCTCTACTTCTTCAATTTTACAGACACGCACACATCTTAATTACAGTTAGCATGGAAGGCAGATATGCTTAATTCTCTTCCCCTAAAATTTCCCGCCCTCCCTCCCAACTCAAGGCCAGCCTGCCCGCTTTGATCTGCCAGGTTCCCTCACGTCCGCCCCAAACCACCTGCCACTCGCCAGTCACCCCCGTTCCTGCACATACACTTCAGACAAAGGCCCTTCCCCGCCCCACACGGTTGGGGCTCCCTTTTCTGCCGCGTGGACACCGTTCCTATTCTTTAAGATCCAAATGAAGGGAAACCTTTTTGCGATCAAGCGCTTCCCCGGCCTATTGCCGAAGATAAGCCTTCCTGCTCGTGAACCCCCATAAGGATTTAATCTCTATGGGTTTGTCCCTAAACTGTACTTGACGCATCTGTATTATTTTAATTTAATATCACTCCTCTTGGCTAGACTGACAGCACCCACTTCTGTCTTGTCTACCCTGTGTGTCCCGGGTCCTAACAGTGCCTGGCACAAAGCAGGTTTCAGCAAGGGCCCAGTGAGGTAACAGGAAGGAAGGGGGGGGGG
>NW_020838035.1:6786963-6995020 GCF_003676395.1 Aethalodelphis obliquidens | reverse complement strand
GGGAGAGGGAGGGAAGGTACAGGACTGGAAGTCAAAGCAGGCAGACTGATTCTCTTGGGCCTTCTGACTACCCTACATCACAGCCATTTACACTTATGTTATGGACTGAATGTTTGTGTCCCCTGAAAATTCATGCTCAATCTTAACCCCCAACAAGATGGTATCACATGGCTGGGAAATGATTAGGTTGTAAGGGTGGAGCCCTCGTGAGTGGCATTAGTGCCCGTATAAGAAGACACACAAGAGAGCTTGCTTCCCACCACGCCCCTGCTCTCCATCGTGTGAGGACACAGCAGGACGATGGCTGTCTGCCCACCAGGAAAGGGGTCTCACCAGGAACTGAACTGGCCAGCACCTTGATCTTGGACTGTGAGAGAGAAATGGCCATTGCTGAAGTCACCTGGTCTGTGGTAATCTGTTATGTATTATTCTCCATTACAGAGGAGGGTAAGCGCCCTCAAGGGAGGTGCTCTGTCTACCTGATACGACTTTGCAGGCTCCAGGGCACCTAACCACACGAACACAGTCGGTAACCTGTAAGATATTGTACGATGTCACCCAAAGACCTGTCCATTGAAAATGCACTTCTTCTTCTGATCTGGAAACCAACCCACACCCTCAGGAGTCCAGCGTGTCGGAGCTGACGGGCCTGGGAGAGGACTCACGTTGCCCCCTCACCTTACCTGAGAGGTGGGCAGCCCCGGCTCCATCTCCGCTTATGACCACCACGCTGCCCCGACTGCTACAGACACGAGTCCAACGGGCAGATTCCATCAGGGTGACTTGGTCATTAAGGGCAATTCGAACTAACTTGATTTTTCCATAAAACAATGACCATCACAAAAATATTAACTGATTATTGAGAAGCCCTTGGCTCTTTTGAATCTGTTTAGTTTATAGTTCTACGACACCTATTTATCTTATTTCAACATACTTACACCCTCAATGATCAAATGTTTTGAGGTGACTTATCAGACAAAAACACAACAGGAGCATTAAAATGAACATAGAAACATCCCAACAAGAGATAATATCTTTTTAAAAAGTGAAAAGGCATAAGGGTGGGAAAGCATCACAAAGAGGCCTGTCATTAGGGTATATGTGCCTCCAATGTCATTAGGGTATATGTGCCTCCAATGTCATTAGGGTATATGTGCCTCCAATGTGATTAGGGTATACGTGCCTCCAATGTCAGTAGGGTATACGTGCCTCCAATGTCATTTGAGTATATGTGCCTCAAATGTGACCCTGAGGTTCCTGCCACCCAGAGCAAAAAGAGAGGACAGTGAGTGGGGGTTATTGGGAAAGAGGGTACATCTCTATTCTCTGGGGGAGACAAATCTAGTACCAACCTCCACCTACAGAGCTCCACACACCCGAGAAAGCACAGCATGCCCGCCTCACTGATGCCACGAGCCTAAGTGACCCGCCCGACCCCCTGAGCGAGGATTGCAGCGCCCATCTTTTGACTCCTGCTTCCACATGGCATCACCACATTAGACGTTCATCAAACCCGCGGGTTCTTCTCCCAAGCAGTTTTATCTTCTCTGCAAAGCACTGCAGAGTATTTCAGATGGCAGTCTACACCTCACAAGGGATTCAGCCCATAGACCCCCGGGTGGACACCCTTTCTGCAAACACTGAGCCAAGTGCACAGCCACCAGGAGCCAGCAGACACCAGAATACAAACAGACTGCACAAAGCCACCTGGCAAGGGTGATGATGCGACAGTTAAAAACACTCGTATGGTTTAAAAGAAAATCTAACCACACCAGTCAGAATGGCCATCACGGCTCTCTGACTTCAGCCTATATTACAAAGCTACAGTAATCAAGACAGTATGGTACTGGCACAAAAACAGAAATATAGATCAACGGAACAGGATAGAAAGCCCAGAGATAAACACACGCACCTATGGTCACCTAATCTACGACAAAGGAGGCAAGGATATACAATGGAGAAAAGACAGCCTCTTCAATAAGTGGTGCTGGGAAAACTGGACAGCTACATGTAAAAGAATGAAATTAGAACACTCCCTAACACCATACACAAAAATAAACTCCAAATGGATTAAAGACCTAAATGTAAGGCCAGACACCATGAAACTCTCAGAGGAAAACATAAGAAGAATACTCTTTGACAGAAATCACAGCAAGATCTTTTTTGACCCATCTCCTAGAGTAATGGAAACAAAAAAAATAAACAAATGAGACCTAATGAAACTTTAAAGCTTTTGCACAGCAAAGGAAACCAGAAACAAAACGAAAAGACAACCCACGGAATGGGTTTGCAAACAAAGTGACCAACAACCCACAGAAAATATCTGCAACCCACATAAAATCTTTGCAAACGAAGTGACCGACAAGGGATTAATCTCCAAAATATACAAACAGCTCATGCAGTTTAATATCAAAAAAACGAACAACCCAATCAAAAAGTAGGCGGAAGACCTAAGTAGACATTTCTCCAAAGAAGACATACAGATGGTCAAGAGGCACATGAAAAGATGCGCAACATCACTAATTATTAGAGAAATGCAAATAAAAACTACAATGAGGTATCACCTCACACCGGTCAGAATGGCCATCATCAAAATATCTACAAATAACAAATGCTGGACAGGGTGTGGAGAAAAGGGAACCCTCTTGCACTGTTGGTGGGAATGCAAATTGATACAGCCACTATGGAGAAGAGTATGGAGTTTCCTTAAAAAACTAAAAATAGAGCTACCGTACGATCCAGCAATCCCACTCCTGGGCGTATATCTAGAGAAAACCGTAATTCGAAAAGATACACGGCACACCAATGTTCACTGAAGCACTCTTTACAATAGCCAGGTCATGGAAGCAACCTAAATGCCCACTGACAGATGAATGGATAAAGAAGATGTGGTACATATATACAATGGAATATTACTCAGCCATAAAAAGGAATGAAATTGGGTCATTTGTAGAGATGTGGATGGACCTAGAGACTGTCATACAGAGTGAAGTAAGTCAGAAAGAGAAAGACAGATATCGTATATTAACGCATATATTTGGAATCTATAAAAATGGTACAGATGAACCTATTTGCAAAACAGAAACAGGGACACAGAAGTAGAGAACAAATGTACGGACACCAAGCGGGGGAAAGGGAGGTGGGATGAATTGGGAGATTGGGATTGACATATATACAGTACTATGTATAAAATAGATAATTAATGAGAACCTGCTGTATAGCACAGGAAACTCTACTCAATGCTCTGTGGTGACCTAAATGGGAAGGAAATCCAAAACAGAGGGGATATATGTACACATATAGCTGATTTACTTTGCTGTACAGCAGAAACTAACACAACATTGTAAAGCAACTATACCCCAATTAAGGGGGAAAAAAAACCCCAAACACTTGTACAGTTTGAAAAAAAAAAAAAAACAACTAACCACACCAGTCAGCATGGCCACCATCAAAAAGTCTACAAATAATAAATGCTGGAGAGGGTGTGGAGAAAAGGGAACCCTCCTGCACTCTTGGTGGGAATGTAAGTTGGTGCAGCCACTACAGAGAACAGTGTGGAGGTTCCTTAAAAAATTAAAAATACAGCTGCTGGGAATTCCCTGGCGGTCCAGTGGTTAGGACTCTGTGCTTCCACTGCAGGCGGCCCAGGTTCAATCCCTGGTCAGGGAACTAAGATCCTGCAAGCCATGCAGCATGGCCGGAAAAAAAAAAAAAAAAGAAAGAAAGAAAGAAAGAAAGAGCTACCATATGATTCAGCAATCCCACTCCTGGGCATATGTCCAGAAAAGAGGAAAACTCTAATTCGAAAAGACACATGCACCCCAGCGTTCACAGCAGCATTATTTACAACAGCCAAGGCATGGAAGCAACCTAAATGCCCATCGACAGACGAATGGATAAAGAAGATGTGGGGTATACATATTCACTGGAATATTATTCAGCCATAAATAAGAATGACATATTGCCATTTGCAGCAACATGGATGGACCTAGAGATTATCATACTAAGTAAGCCAGACAGAGAAAGACAAATACCATGTGACATCTCTTAATATGTGCGATCTAAAAAATGATACAAACGAACTTACTTACAAAACAGAAGCGGACTCACAGACATAGAAAACAAACTTATGGTTACCAAAGGGGAAAGGGAGGGGAGGAATGAATTAGGAGTCTGGGATTAACATATACACACTGCTATAAATAAAACAGACAAACAACAAGGACCTACTGTACAGCACAGGGAACTATATTCAGTATCTTGTAATAACCTATAATGGAAAAGAATCTGAAAAAGAATACATATACACGTATAACTGAATCACTTTGCTGCACACCTAAAACACTGTAAATCAACTATACTTCAATTAAAAAAAAAAAAAATCTAACCCTAACCAACCATTAGTGTTTGAAAAGCACACAACACACCTCGGGCATCTATTTGCAATGTAAAGAACAGTGATCAGCAGGAAGACATAGAAAATGTGAACAGTAATGCTCACAAGAAAAAATACAAATGGCTCGATAAGAACACACAAAGAAGTTCAACTTTACTAGTCACCAAGGAAATGCTGGTTAAAAATGAAATAGTTTTGCCTACCAAGTCACAGAATTTTAAAAATGTCTAACATGGACAAGGTTTCGGGAGAAGGAGGACGGGCCTAGGCTGTTGGTGGTGGGCTATGAAAGGGACCCACCTTATGGAGGGCAACTTGGGGGTATTTTCCAAAAGACTGCCTGGCAATTCCATGTCTAGAATGTTCTCCTAAGGAAATGAGCGTGTAACAGCACAAATATTTCACCACTTATGTCCGCTGTGGTATCACTTCCCACTGTGAAAGACTGGGAACATCCCTACAAGCCCATGGTGTTCCTACTGGGCCACCGCATCTTAGAATGCCAGGCAGCACATACGTACAAGGGGAGAAAAAGCTGTTCATATACAGTACGTATCGTGTGATCACATGTGTATCAATGAACATTTGTGCTGAAAAAGGACACGAAGTGGGTACAGCGGTCTCTCTGGACGGTGAGGCTGAGGGCAATTTTTAATGTCTTCATTCTGCTTTCCGGAATTTAAAGAAGGAAATGTTATTACAGACTATATACCACACACCCTAGAAGGCTGTAACCACAGATAAGCATAAATCCTAGCTCTCAAAAACATACAACAAGCTTACGAAATAAGGAGCCATTTTTTAATTCTGGGAAACTCTGTGGTAAAAAGAGATTAAAACATACTTAGAATAGCATAGGATCTCCGAAAATTAAGAGAAAACCATCTGCTTTAAGCGTGTCCTTTTAGCGCAATGCACGTGACCCAAAATTTTGAAAATACCATCTCAGAATATTGCATGATTGTTACTCAGCTGAACCATATTTAGAAATGATTACTCAATAGGCTTCAGATATATACTGTACATGAAAATTTACTTTATTCCTATATAAAATGTCTGTAATACATATTTATGTGCACATGTGTATATATACACATACTTGCATGCTCATGTGTATACATATACATGCAGGTGTACACACATATATCTGCAGGTGTGTATGTCTGTATAAATGTTTAATACCTTCCTAGAATTTCTAGTTATTCTGTTTTTTTTTTTTTTTTTTTTTTGCGGTACGCGGGCCCCTCACTGTTTTGGCCTCTCCCGTTGCGGAGCACAGGCTCCGGACGCGCAGGCTCAGCAGCCATGACTCACGGGCCCAGCCGCTCCGCGGCATGTGGGATCCTCCCGGACCGGGGCACGAACCCGCGTCCCCTGCGTCGGCAGGCGGACTCTCAACCACTGCGCCACCAGGGAAGCCCCTAGTTATTCTATTTTTAATGGCCTCCAAATATGTGTAGGCGCCCACGGGCTGGACTTTTTAACAAAGTCATTAAATAACACATGGTATGTAAGCTGTACCTGGGAGAACTTCGTCTGGTAGCAGCTGACTTCACCACAGAACAGCCAAGTGGGTGTGCTGTCAGTGACACTGCCATTGCATCAAGAAACCCCTGCAGGCAGAAAAATCGAGTCTGCTGCAGAGCTCATTGATTGACAGACGGATCTCAAAGATGCTACGCACGCGTGTATCTCATGTATGTCTTCACTCACGTGAATGTTGGTAGCAAATGAATACAACAATACAACCCACTGGCCTGGATGTGTCATTTAAGGGGAATCTGAGTCCCTGGCTTCTCTCCCCGAGAATCAAAAATGATGATAGCTGAAAGGGTCCTCAGAAATCACTCCATCCAAACTTCCTATTTCGTGGATGAAGAAACAGAAGGTCACATCCACGCAGGCTTGGGACCTGAGTCCGCAGTTTCTCAGCCTGGTTAAGAGGTCTTTGTATTACACCACTGCCCCGGAAACCCACACTGGAACCCCTTCTCACTGCACTGTTGGTGCACTGGCCCTGGGACGTGACAGCTAATAACAGAAGAGGTGTGGCATCTTATACAGGTCTATATGCAGGCTGTGCCCATCTGGAGAACCTTCCAACATCCGAGGTGGCAGGACTTAGCAGGAACCCAGCAGATTGAAGAGCAGCCGTACTGCATGCAGGGCTCTCCATTAGGAAGCTGTGTGAGTCCAGTTACTGAAGCCCCAGAAGCTGTGTGAGTCCAGTTACTGAAGCCCCAGTTTGCTTATCGTCAAATGAACATGGTACCCACGTTGTGAGGTCCAAGGTATACAGGCGAGAAGCCCTTCTGAACCTTAAGTAATGAACACAAAGGATTCTGCAAGTCTTTTTTCAAAGGTGAAAAACTAAATAACTTTAGGATCTCTTCAGACATCCAGGGATGTCTACAAGCCTCACAGAAATGACTTATCTAACCTGTTGGAGAGAAAGCCCGCTAGAACACACGAGTGTCTGCTGACCGGGGAGAGATGGGCCGATCCGGTGGACACAAAACACCACCTCTTGTTTCTACTGCTTCCCCACCTAGACCTTCCTAAATTTTAATGCACACAAGAGGCAAAGAATTCAAGGCAGTGAGAGTAAAGCAAATGCATTCTACAGGCCACATGAAGTATCAGCTTCCGCAACCTCCAAAACCCAAAGGTGGCTGGGGGAGCCGCCGGTTCACGCCAAACACGCAGCCATCAGCATACATTTAGGGCTGTCTGTCACCCCAGCTGGGCAGGAGAAGCCTTACCTGCCCTGCATGGTCAACACCAATATGCATGGTGATTTCTAATACTCCTTTTATTAATGGCTTTTCTGTGTTTTGTTCGTTCATGCATTCATGGATGAAAATACCCCTGCAAATATTTTTCCCTAAGGGGTACATGTTTGTGGGCATGTGTGTGAGAGAGACAGAGAGAGAAAGTGTGAAATGTTTTTTCCATTCTTCTTGACCAAAAGCTGCACAGAGATGTCCAGTTTCCTACCAGCCATCAAATACTTTTCTGCAACATAATCATAAAAAATATTTATAATATACGCCCTCAAAGATTCTGCTCTGCAAGGAAAAGAAATATGTCAACCATTCATCAAACCTGTCCCTAATCTTCAGTTATTTTACGACATGTTAAAATATCATTTTCCATGCCTTCATTGTGTAAGTCTTCAGACAATGTATACGACAGCAGGTTCTTTCATTATAAATGCTGTCAGGTAGATTTCTGAAAACCTGTCTTCAAACCCCTGTGCCTCTTTACGTTCCACCTAAGCACGACCACTAAGTCATTTCAAGATTGACTCCTACCCACGTGAGTCAGTCAGTGCAGACCCGAACTGTGCGTGAGCGTCTGTGTACCACACACGTGCAGCCGTTTCCCTGTGGAAATGGCACACTCCTGCCACACACACAGAAGCCTGCTTTAGTGAAGCCAAACAATTTCAGTCGTTTAGAAATATGGCCAAAATTAATAACTTGTTTTATTTATCACAATATAAAAGGCAAAAAAAAAAAAACCCCAAACCCCACAGCACATGTACAGTAAACCCCGCAAGAAATGCTGCCTTTAAATTGTCACGACTGCAGAGCAAAAGCTGCAAAATGCTCAGAACCACCCCGTGCCATTTTCTCCATTTGCATTTTTTCATTGCCATCAGCAGGCGATGAGTGAATTTACCCACCAAGCATCTTTTTCACGACTCAACACGCACACCTGATTTCCCTGCCTTTTTCATTCTGATGTGGCTGACTCACCATTTCCTTTCTACATCCACAGTCAAAGCCTCCGTTGTGAGAACGCTCATGTCTCACTGCTACGGAAAAAGAAAAGGCAAAGCAAGGAAGGGTCTTCGTGAAACGCTAGTGCCCTCCCGCCGGTCTCCTCGGGGACCCTTCGGCAGGGAAGGCAGGTCTGCAGACCTCACGTGGAGCGCGCCCCACATACCAAGGGCTCCCAGTCACACCAGCTCACCAGAGCAAGTCCAGAGGGGCACTGCCTTCTAGCTCCAGCGCGCTTTCAGCCAACGGCAGAAACCCAGGCGACCAAAACCGCACGTGTGTACAAGCACACACACACACACACACACACAGCACGGGCTCGCGTGCCCACACACACGTGCGCACGGGCAGAGCTCAGGTGGACTCTGCACGCCGATCTGCATTATCGTTCACTTTCAGGCAGAACAACACGTGAGGAGCGTGTCTGCAGACCTCTCCCGCTGGCCTCACACCGCCCTGTGAGCTGATCACCTGCTCTTCAAAACAGCACAACAAAAGGGGCACGAGTCGCTGCAAAGCCTGGCACACAGCCAGGGCGGCAGGAAAGCATCCCTGTCCTGCAGGAGATGCTCCGAGAGGGGACCCAGGCTCTCTTACCAGCTCTCCGCCCGCCGTGAGCACAGCGCCCCACGGACCCGCTCTGCGGCAGCCCCGGCGTCTGCCTGCCTGTCTGTGCCCGCTGCCTCGTGACGGTCAAGTTCACGCAGCCCCGCCCCCGCCCCCCCACTCTAACCCCGGGACTCAAGGCTCCCTTGTGACCTCACTGACGACTCCTGACCTCAGGGGGAAATGTTCCCAAGGCTTCTCTGCCTAAACCCCCAAAGCCTTGCCCTTTTAAACCCCTAAAGGCACGGGTGTCTTCCTCTTTGTAATTTAAAAGAAGGAAACGCAGGAAAGCCTGCTGCACGAATTTTACGCAGCTTTGCCTGTTTAACTGCGCTGGACCATCGCATAACGTGTGCAATGCAAGGCTCAATCCCACAGCCGTTAAGTCGGATGAAACAATGACGTTTAAGACAAAACAAAACAAAAACAAACAATAGCCTATTTTACGTCCTTCTTTATCTGGGGGTTTATTACACACTCAGGAGGAACGTAACCCAAACAACTAACAAAGTGTTTCCGGAGGTTTCACTGCGCACAAGGCATTCGCTGCAGACCACAAAGGGGTCACAGGCTGACCCTGACACTTCACAATGAACTGCATTGAAAGTCCCCGCGCCCCACCTCCCCTCCTCAGGCAGCTCCCGCCCCCTGCCGCAGGCAGTGCCCCTCCCACCAGGGTCTCTAACAGCCACACGGACAACCCCGACCCTCCCCAGTCCTGCACTTACCCTCCAGGACGGACTGTCTCATTTCACCACCTGCTTCAGTCAACGTCTTCAAAATTCACTGCGGTTACTTCCGACTCTTCCTCATTTAAACAAGTAACACGTGCTCCTTTGCAGCATCTCCCACGTTACCACTATTTCACCAAGAGTGACTTTTTCCATTTTTTCACACCTGCTTGATTTTAAGCACTGCGCTACTGCGTTCGTGTGACACCCATTTGGCATTTAAGTGAGTCTGCAAGGAAGGCTGGTGTGGCTATCCCATCACCCAGGGAAGGGACGTTATTAGCAAGCTTAGGTGGCCTGATGCAAGCACACGGAGAACGAGAGTAAGAATCGGAACCTGTGTCTGCCCCCCCCCCACGTCCCACATTCTTTGCACTAGTTTTCATCTCCACGTGTTATTCTACCAAGTACAGGATCCCATCACTAAGAGAGGGCACCATCCACCCCAGGCCAGCTCCACACCTGTCTATACCTCAGAGCACAATGTGAGGCCATCCACGTAACAGGCATCCAGTAAGAGCCTGGCGGCTGACCAGGGATTTCACCCACTTACTGCTCAAAAGGGATGTTCCTGATGTTTACAAACTGAGTAACTCGAAACATCTCAAAACTTTATTTTAACATGGTTTTAGATTGACAGAAAAATTGCAACGAGAGGAGAATGTTCCCATGTACCCTACACCCCAGTTTCCCCTACTGTCTACACATGACATGAGTATCTTCGCCATCACTAGTGACCCCAATCTTGGTACATTCATATTAACTGGAGTCTACGCTTTATTCAGACTTCCTTCACTCTCGCCTAATAGCCTCCTTCTGTCCCAGGATCCCAGCCAGGACACCACATTGCATTTAGTTGCCACATCTGCTTCAGCTC
Organism: Aethalodelphis obliquidens; assembly: GCF_003676395.1. Classification (NCBI taxonomy): domain Eukaryota; kingdom Metazoa; phylum Chordata; class Mammalia; order Artiodactyla; family Delphinidae; genus Aethalodelphis; species Aethalodelphis obliquidens. The sequence continues at coordinate 6,984,625 of NW_020838035.1, read as the reverse complement.
CTCCCACCTAAGCGACAGCTTCTCAGACTGCCCTTGTTTTCCATGCCCTCCACCGTTTGGAGGAGTACCGTGCCGGCATTTTGCAGAATGCCTCTCAACTGGGATGCGTCTGATGTTTTTGTCGTGATTACCCTGGAGTTATGGACGTGGAGGGCAGGCCACAAGAGGTGAATGCCCTGCTTACCATACAATACCAAGGATCACGCCATCAACACAACAGCCTGCTCATCGGCTGGCAGGGTCAGGTACGGCATGCATCCGCTTCTCCTCGGTCACGTGACTTTCACCCCACCTGTTCACCCTGCCCTCTGCGGAACGACGTTACCATGTGGAGCCCATGTTACAGGAATGAAGGGCTCTGCCCCACCCCCTTGAGGGCAGAGGATCTACAGAGATCTGGAATTCTTCGGCACAGATTTGTCTCTTCTCCCCCACTTATTAATATACCCAATCATTTACGTCTGTCAGTGTGGACTCAGGGATACTTTATACGCTGGGTTATAATCCTGCACGACTTTATTTCATTGCAGCTTTGGTCATACATACCTCTAAGTGGACCCCTGTTGTCCCTCTGGCATAGCCTCACTGTTACAGGGTTTTGTGTGTGTTTGAACACTTCCTTACTTTTAGGGCACAGGACACTCCATACTCGTTCCGCACACACCCTCTGCCCCAGCCCTAGCGTCAGCCGTTCCCCCAAGGAGCCCCGCGTCCTCCTCATGGAGAAGCGTATTAGAAACCAGGATCTGGGTGCTGCTTTTGCTCTAGGAATCCATTTTTAAAGGACACCCTCTATGAACAATTTGTAAAGGGGGAGCACTTTTATAATATTAAGGTTTATCGTTGGGTTTTCATATATCCGTGTTTCCTAGAACAAGGCGTAATTATCAGGGCGTACAAGGTGCTCAAAGCCTATGCTGTGTTCATGTCGTTAAGGCTGTGCATCGTAAATACTTGTAACAAGTTGAATACAAATGCGCCTTTACTTGATACAGTACATTCACGTCCTCGAGGAAGTCCACAGATAAGAAGGGAACGGAACACGATAAGCACCCCGGCACGCTGAAATGCCGCAAGAACTCCTCGTAGACGCTGGGCCAAGCCTGGCGAAGCCTCAACCCTTCCCCAAGTCACTTCGCCTGAACTGAGCTCTTACAGTCCAAGGATGCCAGCGCTCCAAGTCAGAGCATCACCAAGGAGCCCGTGCTTAACAGCATCCTTCGCTCTCCCACACGCTCGTGCCGTGAACGGGCCACAGTTAAGTCAACCAAGCCGGAGAGACCAGTAAAATGAAAATGGCAAGAGGAACGGACATCATGCTGCAGAGAAGCACGTGAGAAGCCTCTCTGCAAACATCCAGACAGTCGGCCATGCAGGCCTCACCTCCCCGTCCGGGAAGCACACTCGCTGAAGGCCAATCTCTTACGGCCCTTGGTCAAATCCCAGGGCTGGCAAACCTTCTCTGTCCAGTTTTATGGGAGCACAGCCACACCCACCTCTTCATGGACTGTCCACGGCTGCTCCCGGGCTACAAGGGCAGAGATGTCCGCAAGCAGGAATACTGAGGTCCTTAAAGCCCAAAGTACTCACCATCTGATCCTTGGCCAAGTCTGAGCTAGAGCCGCGACTCTCAGACCTGGGTAACGCGCGGCCTCGTTTTAAATTTTAAAACCTTTTCTTCCTGGGGACTCTCAGCACCGACCAGATTTTAAAAATTGAGATGAAGTTCGCATACCCTAAAATTCAGCCTTTGGAAGCGTATGATTTAGTAGCTTTCAGTAAACTCACAGAGTTGTGCACCCACCACCACTATCTAATTCCAAAGCGCTTCCCTCACCCGCCAAGAACTCCACACCCCCTGGCAGTGACTGCCATTCCCTCGGGCCTTCACTCCTGTCAGCCACCCATCTCCCTTCTGTCTCTACGGATCTACCTGTTCTGGACAGCACACACGCACCAGAATCACGCAACGTGGGGCCTTTTATTGTATTGTTAAATGTGTCTAAATATATTTTCCTTAGTTTTATGGCTCATAGACTACATAACACACATTTGCAAGTGACGTGGGAAAAGAACTATAAAGCCAACGTGACTTGAAAGGCTTTGCTGGGAATGAACTCTTCCTCTCGTGGCTCCGGACACCCCGCTTCTCGTGGGTTCAGCTACCCTGGGTTCCCAGATGCCACGAAAGGACTCATCACGCGTCTCCGGACAGACAGGACCTGGAGCTCTGCTGGCATGGCACCCTGATGACTTGTCCCTCGCCTCGGCGGGAGAGCTGGGTTCACGTGTGAGCCTGGACTCATTCTCTCCTCCCTGCACGGGACAACAACCTCATTACCTCTGACAGTGGGGCTCCCCACACACACAGGCACGACCGTGCACACCATCCAGGATATCCTGGTAAGAATGTTAAGATTCACATGGAAATAAAGACACAAAAGGTTCAACTCGAAAGAGAACAGGCACGTTTTCCAGGAACCCACGTGCTCCAAGTGCTGCATCTGAGAAAACCTCAAGTCCATGCACTTTCCCGGCTAGCGCCCTCCCACTGCCCGCACCACTGTCTTCCTCCTTCACCTTCCTGTCCTCTGACTCCAGCCGCTGGTGGAGGTGGTGCGACCTCCGCAGTGCCAGGGGAGAGCAGGTGGCTGCCTGGGGGACCGAGGGGATCCACCGACTCCTCGGTTTCGTGCATGTTTCACGTCCACTCGGAAATATTTTAATGCACCTTACGCTGCTTAAGAGGCAAATCGCAGAACCATTCTTTTTTATTTTCAACATGTGGACCTTCAGAAAGTTTATGAGAAAACTGATTTCTGGGACTAGCTGCAGGCGTCTCACCACCACTTAACACACCGAGTACGAGGAAATCAACTCTGACAGCCAAGGGTCCACCTCACCTCTGACTGATGGCAGCCATGTATAAGATGCGGTCTAACTCTAGAGAGGGCGTCACTTCAAATTGAACCTTAAAAATAAACCCACTTCACGGGGAATTCCCTGGTGGCACAGTGGTTAAGAATCCGCCCTTGATGCAGGGGACACGGGTTCGAGCCCTGGTCCGGGAAGATCCCACATGCCGCGGAGCAACTAAGCCCGTGCGCCACAACTACGGAGCCTGCACTCTAGAGCCCGCGAGCCACAACTACTGAGCCTGCGTGCCACAACTACTGAAGCCCACGCGCCTAGAGCCCGTGCTCCGCAACAAGAGAAGCTCCCATGATGAGAAGCCCGCGCACCGCAACAAAGAGTAGCTCCCGCTCGCCGCAACTAGAGAAAGCCTGCACGCAGCAACGAAGACCCATGCAGCCAAAAATAATTTTTAAAAAAAGGAAAATGCGAAGTGGAAAGGGGGGAGGGGGGAGAAAAATAATAAACCCACTTCAGGAGTGACCACTCACGGGGTACAAGGTCTCCTTTTGGGGTGATGAAAATCTTCTGGAACTAGACGGTGGTGATGGATGCCTAATGCTGCGAATGTATTAAGTGTTACTGAATCACATACACTCAAATGGTTAACTTTACATTACGTGGATCCCACCACAATTTTAAAATAAATAAAATCTTTTCAGCCCCATTGCAAAAAAAGCGTAAGTTACTTATTTTTTATTTTATGTTTTTAAACTTTTATTTTATGTTGGAGTCTAGTTGAATAACACTGTTGCATTAGTTTCACATGTAGAGCAAAGTGATTAAGTTTTATCTACTGCTTTTCCAAATTGTTTTCCCATTTAGGTTGTTACATAATAGGGAGCAGAGTTCCCTGTTTCACACAGTAGGCCCTTGTTGGTTATCCACTTTAAATACAGCAGCATAAGTTACTTCACGTAACTTAAAAATTAAAGCAAGTCATTTACAGGAACCTCACAGACAGCAGCCAACGTGACCCAACATACAGACACCTACAAAGCCTGTGAGTCCCCAGGGACGGAGGTCAAACTGGACAGGTGTCCGGTCCCCGAAGCCATCTCGTCAGGGCGCCTGACCTCGGTGGGCCCGAGACTCACTGCCCGCTGGTCTTCTCCAGACGATGATTTCAGAGTTCTAATATCAAATGCCCACACAGACAGAAAGGAACACAGGAGAAACCTACTGCAGTTAAGCTGCCTCGTCCTTGCCCAAGAGAGAAAAGCCTGCATCTGGTACCTGGTCTCCAAAGTTCCCGAACATTGCTCAAGAAGGCCTGGGGAGAGACAGGTGTGAGAAGGATACGTGGACTCAACCGCGACCCTCCCAGTCATCAGGGATGCCCTCGATCATCTCTGGGAAGCAAGTTTTCATCCTAACGTGGCTCTGCCACGTCCACTTCTGCAACGAAGCTCGATCTCGTTTCCACCCTGCAAGGATGCTGCGGTGCCTCTCACAGGCCGTACCTTCCGCAGGGGAGGAACCACAAGTCGGTGTTCACAGCTCACGGATTCACCACGCAGCCTGGATTAAGACGCGTGACTTCACCCATTAACGGTATGAAAGTCTACCGCATTAGGATTAAGTAGGTCGCCACACTCGGTCCCATTAGAAGAAACAGGAATCAGAGACGCGGTCCTTGACAATTCGGTTCTTTTGCTCAGGCTTGGCTGCCCCGTGGCACGTGGGATCTTAGGTCCCCGACCAGGGATCAAACCTGCGTCCCCTGCGTTGGGAGGCGGATTCTTAACCACTGGACCACCAGGGAAGTCCCGACAATTCGGTTCTTGAGCCAAGAGGAAAGCACTTTAATGAGACAACGAGCCAGAAGGGTCTAGAAGAACTGAAAGGCAGCAAAGATCGTCTCAAAAGCAGTCAGAGGAGACTTTGCCGACACCCCTGCCACCGTGAAGAGCATTAACGTAAGGTGTACTTAAACCCATATGGCCGCCTTCCAGGTCATCCCAGCCCTAAACCATGGTACGCTGACTTAAGACACGGCATCGAGCAAAGAAGCATGGGTGGAAGGATCAAAAGGAGATGAGTGGCGGTGTGTTCTTGTGGGTTTCTGGAGAAAGGCAAAAACAGCAAAGAGTACCTGTACGTGCAAGTTCGACCAAGGGCAACTGACAAGGGTTTGAGTTTTTTTTTTTTTTTGGCTGCATTGGGTCTTTGTTGCTACGCACGGACTCTCTCTAGTTGTGGCGAGCGGGGGCTACCCTTCCTTGCGGTGCGCGGGCTTCTCAATGTGGTGGCTTCTCTTGTTGCAGAGCATAACTCTAGGTGTGCGGGCTTCAGCAGCTGCAGCACGCGGGCTCAGCAGTTGTGACTCGAGGGCTCTAGAGCACGGGCTCGGTAGTTGCGGCGCGTGGGCTCTAAGGCGCATGGGCTTCAGCAGCTGTGGCGCGCAGGCTCAGTAGTTGTGGCTCGCAGGCTCAGCTGCTCCGCGGCACGTGGGATCTTCCCGGACCAGGGATCAAACCTGTGTCCCCTGCCTTGGCAGGTGGATTCTTAACCACTGCACCACGAGGGAAGTCCCAAGGGTTTGAGCTTTGAAGACAGGAGTCAACTGAGAAGAAAGGAGACCAGAGGATAAAAGAGCAGAGGATCCTGTCAAACAGCTGTGGAAGTCTCTCCATCCAAGAAGAGGGGCCGTGGACTCTTGGCTTTTCCCTCCCCCACCCCCGCCCCCAACAAAGGACTCGCATGCAGCCACCGGGGCAATCAGCCGACGTGTGTCAGAACCCTCTCAGAGGGCAGAGGCTGCCTTCACAAGCGGGGTCTGCGGAGGACCGCTTCCCCGCCGCGTCCGGAACTAGGGTGCCCGGGCCCAGTCTCCACTGCTGTCCCTCGGCGCCGCAGTGGTTAACATTTCGGCACGGTCTCTGCCCACATCTCATTGCTCCGTGGACCTGGCTCACTGGCCTCACTTTCTGCTCCAGGGCCCCAAGCCCTGGAACCCTCAAACCACCGCCTGACAATGCGTCCTTCAGAATAGCGTGCAGTCACGAGACCAAGCCGGCAGGTCAACAACCTGCTGTGCCTCGTCCTGACTCTGCTCTTCCTGAAGCCACGCGGCTATAAACACGAGGGGAAAGTGGCGTCACAGAGCAAGACGTAAAAACACCACTGGAGCCCGGGCCCAGGGTCTTCCGACAGCCGCTGCTTTTCACCTCTGGGAGGACGGAGGTCTGTGTCTCAGCAAGGGCTCTGGGCACGGGAGACAGTGCACTGCCCGAGAGGGAGCTGTGCCGATGCCGGGCTCCACCCCAGAAAACTTCCAAGCTTGAGGTTCCCCTTGTGATCACGCCAGCGTGGGCTTCCTAATTACCCAGCACAGCAGTTCAGAACGGAAAGCTTCAACCGCCCCTTAGCTAACTGAAGGCCAGGAGAAGTAAACGTCTCCCCCAAAGCAACAAATGCAGTTCGGATGGCAACGCTCTCACTCTGAAACCTACTTGCAAGCAGCCTGTGGAGTAAATGGAAATCAGTCTTATCGAGCTCTGTACCGCAAATCACCTCTCAGGGCAAAAGTACAGGAAGGTGACCCTCAGGTGGACTTAGCTTGTTGATGAATTTCACGTGAAATGAAAGAGCTTGATTTCATACAGACTCCACCTTCTGGCTGTTAGCGGGATTTAGGATTTATTCTTATTCTCCCCCCGCCCCTCCCCTCCCATCTGTCGCAACAAAATACAAGCCTGCAGATCAGAGCCAGCCTGCTGGCGGCAGCTCCTACAGGGGCAGAAATGGCCGGGAGAAGGCCGGGGAGTGAGAACCTGCCAGTGGCCACAGCCTCCCGGGCTCTTCCCCTACAAGACCTGTCTGCAGAACCCCCCAGACGCAGTCCTCTAGAAGACCGTCACGTGTGAGGGGCACGAACCCCATGTGGTAAACTTAGCTTTCTTACAAGGCTTAAAACACGACACTGGCCAACAAGTCCGCGTACCAAATTTGAGGTGCTGATGACTCCCCTCTAACGGGCACGGAAAGCCCGCTTCATGCACTGTACTGTCATGTATACTATAATCGTCAATACAATTCCAGCACGCAGGTCATGCCAACATGGAAGCACTATTCCCCACGATCCAGAAGGAGCACAGAGCCCCACCTCCTCTCTGCCCAGGGTCTGCCAGGGGCGCTACCAGCCATCCAGGCAGGGAGAGAGCAGCCGACGAGGGGGCAGCTCCACGAGAAGCGGCAGAGGCGGCACCAGGAGCCCCTGGTCCCCATACGCTGTTTACAGCGCGATGGGCGTCTGCTCAGAAGGTCACCCTTAGAAAGGGAATCACCCACCCGAGGGTGTGTGCAACTCCACGCCGGCAACAGCCCTCCAAAGGGGCTTCACTGTTCTCCCCTCTTCACCAGCTGCTCGCTAGGATGGCCGCTCCTTTATTTTAAACGCTAGGACATCAGGCGTGACCTTGTCTGGACAATGAAAGGACACTTCCTGAGAGACTGGACACAGCAGACAGAACCGGTTAAAGGCGTTAGAGAGAAGCAGAGACACTCCTCCTAGTGTTATGAGCTAACTCTGCTCCCCCCTTCATACCTTGAAGTCCTAACCCCCCAGGACTTCAGAAGGCGATGGAATGAAGCTCTTTCAAGAGGTGATTAAGGCAAAATGAGGGCATGGGGGGGACCCTAATCCAATCTGGCTGGTGTCCTTCTAAGAAGAGATCAGGACAGAGACACACACAGAGGGAAGACCAGGTGAGGACACAGGGAGAAGGCGGCCGCCTGCAAGACCCCGAGAGAGGCCCTGGGAGACACCCACCCTGCCAGCACCTGGAGCTTAGACCCAGGCCTCCAGAGCTGTGAGAAAATAACCGTCTGGGGCTTCCGTCTGGTGGCGCAGTGGTTGAGAGTCCGCCTGCCGATGCAGGGGACGCGGGTTTGTGCCCCGGTCCGGGAAGATCCCACATGCCGCAGAGCGGCTGGGCCCGTGAGCCATGGCCGCTGAGCCTGCGCGTCTGGAGCCTGTGCTCCGCAACGGGAGAAGCCACAGCAGTGAGAGGCCCGCGTACGGCAAAAATAAATAAATAAATAAATGCCTGTCTGTTGCTGATGCCGCCCAGATCCCGGCAGTCTGTCACGGCAGCCACATAAACTGCTGCACCGAGCTCTCAAGGTCCCCGTGACACTGGGGCAGGGAGCAGACTGCCGTTAGGCAGGACACCTGAGCTTGGAGATCTGGCACAAAACCTCCAAAAACAGTGGACGCTGGCTCTGGAAACATGATGGTTGAGGAGGCCACTCCCACGCGAACACAGCTGGAGGCAAGCAAACGCTGTCAGATCTTCTCCCGAGGGCCTGGGTCCTGCTCAAACACCACCGTCATGTCCACAACCCCCAGGCAGAAGTCGCCTCACCCTCGTCCCTCCAAGATTCTGAACCATCCCGTGACTTTTCACAAAGATGACAATTACGCATCATCGCTTCAGTGCTGAGTGCTGGTGTCTCTCCGTCCCCCCTACGCTGGGAGGTCCCCTGGGGCAGAACCTCTGTCCTACTTTATCTGGAACACAGAATCCTGAAGCTCACAAAAATGTTCTCAATTCGATTTGCTGCATAAATGTTCTCTCGACGCTCTTCTGGCATCACAACAGAAGCCAGCCTTCATCATCGTGTTCCTGTTAACAGATCGGCGATTCGATTTCTTTACACAGATGTGTTACATCAATGTATGCAAAACACCGGGCATCTTTAAATCTTTACATTATAGATTGGGTTTTGGTGAGCAAAGGACAGTCCCTGCCTGCATTTTCATTTCTTTTTTCTCCCATTTAATGTTTCAAGGGCACTCTTCCTCGCTGCTCCTTCAGAAGATAAACATTTTCTCAAAAAAATAAAAAAAGCCTCTTTGACATCCCTAATCTAGGATTTCACTGAGTCTCACCACTCTTTAAAAGCACACACAATGATTCTGAAAATTGCTGGGTTTGCAGCTCAGAAGCAGAAAGTTTCTGGAACTCGTTCTGTCAGAGTGGTTACGCAGCCTGCCAGAGGACACAGCTGTGAGACAGGCAGCGTGGGGTCCCTCCCCCGTTCCCGTTGACCCCTTCGCTGCCGACAGTGCCGTTACCGCACACATGCACGCGCGCGCACACACACACACGGTATGTACATTAGAAGCCATGTGTTATGACTCTTCACAGCAGGAGAGCTGAACTCCAAGCAGCACATGCGTGCCTCTCTGCAGGATAAACGCCTGAGGGCTCCGTGCAGCGGCGAAGCCCGCGCCCGAGTGTGCGGGGAGCGTCCCCGCCGCACTGCACCGCACCGCACTACAGCACTGCTCGCACTCCCACGACGGCAGCAGGGCCCGGAAGTGGCTTTTGATAAAGAGGACAGCTGGCACTTGGCACGTGAGCTGCTCGCAATCCAGAGCCACGGAGCTCTGACTGTGCCGCTCAGACACAGCTCAGCTCTGTACGTGTGTTATTCACGGACCTTCCTCTCTCACCCGGGGTCTCTGGTCTTGGCCGTGCAGACTGGTAAGTAACTGCGACCATATCCTACACATGCACACACAGACCACCACGCCTGCTCCCTCAGAGCCACCGGCACTCCTGTTCAAGGCCAGCAACGCTCAGCTGACAGCCAAATGAAATAAAACCCCGTTACGTAAGGCTCTCAAAAGCAAGCAGTTAAACTGCTCATCTCTGGGACAGAATCTTCAGTTTTGAGGTTGGTGTTTAATTTGAGCGGCACACCAACTCCCAGAGATGCTCAAGGAACAGAAAGATATGCACTCAGCGACACTACTGTGTACAAATTTGCTTCCATTCTGCCATCAGCCCTTTTAAAATAAGATCGTACCCCAGTTCCTGCAGTGACCTACACTTCCCTCCCCCGCCCTCCTTGTGGACAAGGGTCCAGACGACAGTATGTATTTCACCTAAATTCCACCCTCACTACAGTGACACAGCTACACTGGACACACTGGAGAATCCGGGCACGTGACAGTGTAACACTGCTGCCATTCCATTCTTTCAGATGCTCTCATCCCCTCCTGGGGAGCCAACCGACTCGATTTCTATTTTAAAGCTCAAAATTAAGTCAGTAAATAAGGCCAATTGAGAAAGGCTTGCCCTCGTCCTTTGACCAACAATCCTTCCAGACAATGTGGATTTCCAGACCCAGCAACCCAGCCGTGCCCTCGACGTTAAGGCATCCCGTCAGATGGCCGCTCTGGATAAAGCATGTCATTCAAGCCACTACGCTAGGTTTCTCGTTCTGTGAACATAAAGAACTCCACTGTACGGAAAACACAGCAGCTGTTTTAAGAACCAAAACTGCCACGATGGCATTCAGAGCGTCCCCGCCCTGGGGATGCTTCTCCCGCTGGCAGTGGGGTAGGGCTGAGGGCTTGGTCCTGGGGACGCTGGAAGCTGAACCTGGTTCGTGGCCACTTCAGGTCTGGCGGAAACCGGACGCCCAAGCACTCACCCACCACAACGCAGCCCACCCCAAGATCTTGCCTTCTCAGTAACCCCGAGTCCAAGAGTCTCCTACCTTGGGGTGGGGCGTCCCTCCTCGGCCTGGACTGAGGAAGAAAGCTCTCTGCGCGCACCGGGGTCCTCCGTTTGCCGTCGCACTTCCACAGAAGCTTCCTGCCAAGGGTGGCACAATGAGACACCCGGTCACCAAGCCACCGCCTCCGAGACCTCTGTGATCACGAACCCTTCATTGTGGGTTCGTCCTGTGAGCCCGCACCACGAAGGCAGTGACGCCGCCTGCCGTCAGCCGGCCACGGGACCCGTGAGCCCGGCTCTCCAAAGCGTCTCACCAAAAAGACTCAACAAGACCACGTGTCCCCTTCGGCTCTGGGCAGGAAGCAGAACTCCTACGTGAGGGTCATAAACCTGTGTTGACACACTGGCCCCCAAACCCTCATCAAATCAAACCCAGCTGGTCACGGCTCCCTGCAGCGAAACCTCAAGCCCCGGGACCTGGAGTCTGGGAGCCTTGTTTCTTGACCGATCAAGCATGGAATTCTCAGAGGTCACACTGCACGGGGCATGGGCACACGGTCGCGGTGTTTGCAGGTCTTTCTGCACCAGGGGGCCACACAGAAACCTGCACCTGTCTTCACATGCGGACGTTCATTATTGTGTAACAAACCGATGGCTGGTTTTTCTTAAAAGAACCTCCATCTGATGCTGCAGGAAATCTTTTCTTTGAAATGTACAAATGCAGATGGAAGGGGGAGAAAAAGCAGAGAGAGTGGGAGAGGGAGACTGACTATGGACTTTGAGGTATGGATACAAATGTGTAGCTTTTCAGAAAGCTTCCCATCAACTTTCACCATCAAAACTCCTACTTTAAAAAAAAAGTGAAATAGTTTAACACACTGCATTTTCAATTACATTTGCCCCAGAACAACCTTTAAAAATATTTCACCACAAAAAGGGACTAAGAAGAAAACTAATAGCACAAGTGACATCAAGGTTGCCTTAAGCCGTGCTATAACGCGCCCCTTGTAATTTCAGAGGAGTGCTTGCCATTTTCTATCATCTCCCCCAATTTCTTCCCTTTGTATATTAAGGGCAAGCTAATCAAAGGGAAAGACCGCTTCAGCGAGAGCTGACAATGAGGCTGGGAACTCGAGACGTGGGTGAGAACAGGGCACTCGCAATTGTCATGCGTGTATCGCCTCTGTCCCCAGGTGCTGATACTAGAAAAGCTGGTGCACGTAAACGCTCAGACGGCTGGACACAAGTCACAACGGCAATGGGCCATGATGTCCTGGGGCTGTCCTATACGCACCTTAAGATGGGACTGCAGTGGCTCTGTCCTGGCTCCCTGCAGGACGCTTACCTGCTTGTAGAGGTCGGTCGAGGGCGACGACCGGGACCTTCCGTGGATGTACTGTGGCCTCTCGTGTTGGTCCAGACCCACGTCCAGGATGTTGTCTGCCGAGTGGTACCTCCCAGAACTCCTGGCTTCCGGGGCTTTCCTCTGTTCCCTCCACGAGGCTTGATACTCTGCAAAGGTTCCCAGCCTCTGAGGTGGGTCTGATCTCCCCACCTTTCCCTCCTTTCCAGGGCCCGCTGTCCAAGGCCTCTCTGGCTTCTCCTTGGGGAACCCACAGGGTGCCGGCCTCAGCCCCGACCGCTGGCCTACGGGCTTGCTGGTTTCCTCAAAAAACTTCCACCTGTCGGCAAAGGTGCGCACGGTCTCGTCGGGAGGTGCGCGGCGCTGGCGCGGGCGCTCATCCCCCGCGAGCCCCACCTCGTTCATCTTCTCGGGCTCGGAGTAGGACTTCAGTTTCTGCTCGGCCGTGAAGCGCCTCCGGCCTGCGATGCGCGGGCCGTGCAGCGCACCGCCGGCGCTCGAGGGCAGCCTGGCCGGGGCTGCCTCCCAGACGCGAGGGAGGGTGTCGGGGTCCGACTGGCTGGGCTCCAGGTCGCGGCGCCTAAACGACGTGGCCCTCAGGACGCGGGCCTGCGCTTCCTTCAGGTGGTCCTTATATGTGCTGGAGAAGGCGGCTTCCGGGGCGCTCCCTGCCGGCTGCACCCCCCAGTCGCGCGCCTCTGCCTCGGCGGTGGTCTCGTCCCCCTCCGCGGCGCCGGCCAGGGTTGCCGTGCTCCGGCTCTTCTGCAGCCTGGCTCGCCGCAGCTGGATCTCGTTCCTCAGGGTGGTGGCGAAACGGTCGCTCCTCCGCATGGGTTTGCCCGCCGGGGCCTCGGGTGGGGGCCTCTCCGGGGCGCCCTCGTGGCCGGCCTCGGGCCGGCGCGCCCCTTCCTGGGTCAGCGAGTGCAGCATGGGCGTCTGCAGGGGGCAGATCTCGCCGCCCGCGTGGCCCCACGCGAAGCCGCCTGCGACCCTCTTCACACTCGCCGTTTCCACGAGGCCGGCCGCGGGCGGTTCCTCGGCTCCCTCGCAGTGGACCCCGGCCTCCCTGTCCGCCGGCGCCACCCTCCCCCTTTGCCGGGCGCCCGGGGGCCCCTCGAGCCGGGGCGGGTAGCAGCGGGGCTGCGCGGCCGGGGCGCCGCCCTGCGGGCCGCGTCTGGAGGTCACGCAGTAGTAGCGGCTCTGAGCGCCACTGTCCCCCTTCTGGTCGCCAGCGCTGGGCCGCCCCACCGGAGCGGGGCTGTCATCCGGGAAGCGCTCAGCAGGCGGCTGCTCCCTGAGCCACGTGGCGGCACTGGGTCCCTCGTGAAAGAAGGGGCTCTCGTCGCTGGAGTGGCGCGGGTGCTGGCACGCGGGCGAAGGTGGCGGGCAGCGCACGTCCGTGCTGGACAGGGAGGCCTGGAGCCGGCTGGGGGCCCCCAGGAGGGCCCTGGCCCCGCTGTCGCACGGCGGCCACCCGCAGTCCAGGGGGACACCCGGCGCGCAGCCCGAGCTTCCGGCTCTCCTCCCGTCGCCCAGGCGCGCTGGTCTCTGCGGCTGATCGGCCGCTTCCGGTCGCCAGTCGCTGTGGGACTGAGCGCGGGTCAGGCCCGGAGGGTGCTGCGTGGTGGCCGCCTCTGAGAATGGAGGGCCCTGGGTCTTCTCGTGGCTCTTGGTGGCCGCAAAGCTGTCACTGCGGAGAGGGGGAGGGGGCGGAGGAGGGGACGAAGAGGCCTTCTTCTTATCGGGAACATACCAGACTGGCCCAAAACTGGACCTCCCGGAAGCAGCTAGCTTGGGCTCAGGGCTGTCCTCGGGCCTGGGGCTCCTGCTGCTGTCACAGGGGACCCTGGGGGGGAAGCACCCGAGCCTCTCGTCCACACACTGAGGGTCGCCGGCAGCCAGGCCCTGCCGGTCGCTGCCTCCGGTGGAGGCCTCCCAAAGGCCTACTTTGTAGAGGATGTTCTCAGCAGAGGAGGCATCCGCCTTGGGCAGGGTGTGGTCAGGCGTGCTGGAGCTGGTGGAAAAGGAGCCGTAAGCGGAGTCCCGCTTGCTTGGGCCGCCCAGGTGGTCGATGCTGCTGTTGGACTTGGCAGCCGAGAGGCGCCCGGACGGGTAGGACTGGGCAGGCTGGTCCAGGCTGTCCACACTCCCCAGGGAGCTGAAGTGGTCAGAGGCGCGCTGCAGATGCGTCTGCTCCCACAGGCCGCTTGACAGGTCCTGGGACGAAGAGCTAGGAAACAAGAACCACAGGCAACAGCGTGCTTTAGAGTCATGTTGCAACAAAGGGCAAGATGAGACAATGCACGTAGGAGCGGCTGGCCCTGGGCAGAAGGCAGCCACTCGTCCCGGAGCGAGACCCCTGGGTGCGGCGCGTCTAAGTTTTCCCATTTCAAAGAGCAGCTTTCCAAGGGCAGGCTGCAAGGACCGAGTCCTACCCACACGACGCCTGTCCCCAAACAGAAAACCTTCCACGCCGCGGTACATCTCTCAGCTCGACACCCACAGGCTGGACCAGGTCCAGAGCAGGCAGCAGCAGGCAATGCCCCTGTGAACACCTTCATCCTCAATCACCGGTTAAGTGTCGCAGATAGCAAACCGCAGCCCATGAGCTAAGGACGGCTTTTAGAGTTTTTTAATGGGGGCGGGGCGGGGCAGGGCACGGAATCAAAAGAGTACTTCCTGATGCGTGAAAATGATACGGAATTCCGATTTCAGTGCTCATAACTCGAGTTTGACGGGAACTCGGTCATGGCTGTGTGCTTTGCTCCCAACGGCAGAGCTGCGCGGCTGCCGCGGACACTGGCCCACCAGCCTGCGGTGTCAATCCTGTCTGGCCCCCTGCGAGACGAGTCTGTGGACCCCTGGTTGAGGGCAGGAAATGATTCATACTACGGACTGCTAACACAAAGAAAGCCATCAAAAGAGAACGATCTTCAACTTAAAAAGGCAAGTTCAGAGATAACATGACTTTTCCAAACCCAGATATTAAAATCACAGGCATACCTCATTTTGAAATGACGTATGCCTGTGATTTAATGAAAGCTCCAATGATGATTAGCATTTTTTAACAATAAAGTATTGTAAGACTAACGTATGTACTTGTTTTTTAGACATAGTGCTACTACTGCACACTTAAAGCTCTCAATAATGAAACTATTTCTCCAGGCGTGTTAAGTGCTTTCATTAAGTCATACGAGGGAGGCAATGACCGTTCCACGCCATGTCTGCAGAGGACAGACCAGGTACCCTTCGCAGAAACGGAGCATGGTCTTCTCCATCCTCCCACCAGTATTCCTGAGGGGATTTTTCCAGGAGATTCTAAGTCCAACCAAACATAAACAAAGCTAAGCACTTCTTCCACAGGGCGTATATGTTTCTTTAATCAAGAAACCACCAAACGGGCTTAATGAAATATAAGGCCCGCTTTTTACTTAAGTTTTACCACACGGAGGAGAATCTGGTTTTTCAAAAACACCCTGGACTCCAACTATTATAATCTCTTACGGCTTGAAACAGGTAATACTGTATTTAAGACCTATTTCCTTCACAGCAGACCAGTATTTACTGACAGCCGAAAACTCATTTTGAAATAGTTATGTTAGCTCCACACACACACACACATACAGACACACACAGTCACGCATACCACAAATATGCACACACGCAGATACACACACACACAGAGGTACACACACACACTCACACGTGCACTGGTGTACATACCCCACAGCCACACTACTGCTGTTACCATCATCCTTCTAATAGACCAGTGAAGACACTGGCCACTAGCCTCAGGTGACTGGACGCTCCACGTGGCCAGGAGGAACGTCTCCAAGCCAACACACCCATGGTGCTCTCCCATGTGTGCCTTGCATTAGCCCTTCTGACCCCAAAATGTGGGCTCCAGAGAAGCCAGGTTGAGCAGCGCCCCCCCCCCCCCGCTTCCACCAGCTCACCATTCTAACATCCTCTGTCTCACAGTTACCAAGAAACCACCAAGCCTGGCACATGGGCTGTGAAGCCCCCTGGTCTCCCCTGTACCTCCACACAGCAACCTGGGGTTTGGGGAGAGAGTGCTGGTGTTTAACAGAATTTCCTGGGGGAGCTTTGGCCAAAATACCTGCCCAGCAATAAGTAACGTGGTGGCTGTGGACACGTGGGGGACGTGGACAGCCATCCCACTCGGCTGGCCCAAAGGGATTCAGCCAGAAAGCGAAGCCTCCAGGCTCCTGACTTATCAGCTGGACAACATAAATGAGGAAGCACACTTGCCTGTCGTTTCTCTTGGTGTTTTATTTTTTGTTTTCAGGCATTATACACCTGCCTGCTCAGTGAAAAAATTTAGAGTCCTACCAGTAACGGTGTGTCCACGGCCTTTTCTCATCAGAAAAAGAACATCATTCTCAGGTCAAGAAAGATGCTATTTAAAACACAACAAGCCAAAATCTATAGGAAAAATCTATGGGACAGCAAAAGCAGTCCTAAGAGGGACGTTTAGAGCAACACAAGCTTACCTCAGGAAACAAACAAACAGCTCGAACAACTTAACCTTATACCTACAGGAACTAGAAAAAGAACAAACAAAGCACAAAGTTAGCAGAAGAAAAGAAATCATGAAGATTGGGGCAGAAATAAATGAAATACAGACTAAAAAGCCATTAACAAAGATCAATAAAACTAAAAGCCGATTCTTCGAAAAGGTAAACAAAATCGATAAATCTTTAGCCAGGCGCGTCAAGAACAAAAGAGGGCCCCAAATCAATAAAACCAGAAATGAAAACAGTTATAACTGATACCACAGAAACACAACCTAGAAGAAATGGACGAATTTCTAGGAAAGTACAATCTCCCAAGACCGAACCAGAAAGTAGAAAATATGAAGAAACCAATTACCAGTAATGAAACTCAATCTAAAAAAATAACTAAATAACTCCCAACAAACAAAAGTCCAGGACCAGATGGCTTCACCTGGTGAACTAATGCCTTTCCTTCTCCAACTTTCCTAAAAATTGCAAAGGAAGGAATGCTCTGAACTCATTCTACAGGGCCAGCATCACCCTGATACAAAAACCAGACAGAGCTATCACAGAAAAATAAAATTACAGGTCAGTACCACTGATGCACATAGATGAAAAGTCCTCAACAAAATAATAGCAAACTGAATCCAAAATATATATTGAAAAGATCATACACCATGATCAAGTGGAATTTATCCCAGGGATGCAAGGATGGTTCCACACCTACAAACCAACCCACGTGAGACACCACATTAACAAACTGAAGGATGAAAACATATGATCAGCTCAAGAGATGCAGAGAAAGGTTCTGGCAAAATTCAGCACCCATTATGATAACAACTCTCAACAAAGTGGGTATAGAGGGGACGTACCTCAACATAATAGAGGCCATCTATGACAAACCCACAGCCAACATCATACTCAACGGTGAAAAGCTGAAAGCATTTCCTCTAAGATCAGGAACAAGACAAGGATGCCCGCTCTCACCGCTCTTATTCAACATGCTTTTGGAAGTCTTAGCCACGGCAATCAAAGTAAAAGCAATGAAAGGAATCCAAACTGGAAAGGAAGAAGTCAAACTGCTGTCACTGCTTGCAGATGACGTGACACTGTACAGCAAGTCCCCTACCTACGAACCTTCAGGTTGAGAACTTCCAAAGACGGCAACACGCAGTCGCCTGTCCAATCACATAACTTAGTTCACGTGTCTGGCACATTGTCACGTGCGTGCATCCTCTACCAGTGGCTGTGCTTCTGTGTACCGTACAGTACTGTGCAGAGTACAGTAGTACAGTACCTTTATTTCAAGCGGGATCTGCAAGACGATGATTTCATTGAACTCCTTGCTGTGTAACACGAGGAGCTTACTAATGGAGACCTGACAGAACTGGAGGCCCAGAGAAAGCACAAAGAGGAACAAGAGGAAGAAGTAGCTGAAGAACCAAGGAGATTCACGATGCAGGAAACGGCAGGGGATTTTCTTTACCTGAGGAGGCACTGTTAGTTTTCGAGGCACAGGACCCAAACTTAGAACGGTACACAAAGGCTGCAGCAGCCGTTCAGAATGCAATCCAGTGCTACAGTGTCATCTATGACAAGAAGAAAAGTGCTACTACCAGGCTTCCCCGGTGGCGCAGTGGTTGAGAGTCCGCCTGCCGATGCAGGGGACGCGGGCTCGTGCCCCGGTCCAGGAGGATCCCACGTGCCACGGAGCGGCTGGGCCCGTGAGCCACGGCCGCTGAGCCTGCGCGTCCGGAGCCTGTGCTCCGCAACAGGGGAGGCCACGGCAGTGAGAGACCTGCGTACCGCAAAAAAAAAAAAAAAAAAAAGTGCTACTACCCAGACATCACTGGATCGTTTTTTCAAGAGGGTAGATAGAATTGAATCCGGCAAGGAACCAAACCCTGTGCCAGCAACATGAGGAGTGAGTGAAATTGCAGCTCCCCCTCTGTCTACTACGGCTGACGATCCTTCAGCTCTACACCTCCCACCTCCTCTCCCTCCTCCAGTCAGTAACTCTTCTGGCCTGTTCACTCGATGCCAGCCCCTGGATGCCAGCTACTGTACTGGACTACTGTACTTTTCAAGGTACTGTATTATAAGATTAAAAATGTTTTATTTTTTGTGTTTTTTTTTAATGCATTGTTTGTGTGAAAAGTATTATAAAACTCTTACTGTACAGTACCATATAGCCGACTGTGTTAGTTGGGTACGTAGGCTAACTTTGTTGGACTTAACGAACAAACTGGACTTACAAACGTGCTCTCAGAACAGAACTCGTTCATATGTAGGGGACTTCCTGTACATAGATAATCCTAAAGATGCCACCAAAAAACTATTAGAGCTCATCAGTGAATTTGGTCAAGTTGTAGGATACAAAATCAATACAAAAAAACGTGTTGCATACTAACAATGAACTATCTGACAGAGAAACTAAGGAAACAATCCCATTTACCACTGTATCAAAAAGAACTAAATACCTAGGAATAAATCTAACCAAGGAGGTAAAAGACCTACTCAGAAAACTGTAAGACACTGATGAAGGAAACTGAAGATGACATACACAGATGGAAACATATACCGTGTTCATGGACTGGAAGAATACTGTTAAAATGACCATACTACCCAAGGCAATCTACAGATTCAATGCAATCCCTATCAAAATACCAAGGGCATTTTTCACAAAACAAGAATAAATAATTTTAATATTTGCATGGAAACATGAAAGACCCTGAAGAGCCAAAACAATCTTGAGAAAGAAGAACAGAGCTGGAGGTATCACAATCCCTGACTTCAGACTATACCACAAAGCTACAGTCATCAAACAATATGGTACTGGCACAACAACAGACACATACAACAATGAAATAGAATAGAGAGCCCAGAAGTAAACCCACACACATATAGTCAATTAATCCATGACAAAGGAGGCAAGAATATACAGTGGAGAAAAGACAGCCTCTTCAGTAAGTGGTGCTGGGAAAACTGGACAGCTACATGTAAAAGAATGAATTAGAACACTCCCTAACACCATACACAAAAATAAACTCCAAATGGATTAAAGACCTAAATGTAAGGCCAGACACCATGAAACTCCTAGAGGAAAACATAGGCAGAACACTCTCTGATATAAACTGTAGCAATATTTTTTTGGATCTGTCTCCTAAGACAAAAGAAAGAAAAGCAAAAATACACAAATGGGACCTAATTAAAAGTAAAGGCCTTTTTTTTTTTTTTTTTTTTGCGGTACGCGGGCCTCTCACTGCTGTGGCCTCTCCCGTTGCGGAGCACAGGCTCCGGACGCGCAGGCTCAGCAGCCATGGCTCACGGGCCCAGCCGCTCCACAGCACGTGGGATCTTCCCGAACCGGGGCACAAACCCGTGTCCCCTGCATCAGCAGGCGGACTCTCAACCACTGTGCCACCAGGGAAGCCCTAAAGGCGTTTTTTTTAAAAATAAATAATTAATTAATTATGGCTGTGTTGGGTCTTTGTTGCTGCACGCAGGCTTTCTCTAGTTGCAGTGAGCAGGGGCTACTCTTCATTGCGGTACACAGGCTTCTTATTGGGGTGGCTTCTCTTGTTGTGGAGCACAGGCACTAGGCACGTGGGCTTCAGCAGTTGTGGCTTGCGGGCTCTAGAGCGTAGGCTCAGCAGTTGTGGCACACAGGCTTAGTTGCCCCACTGCATGGGGGATCTTCCCGGACCAAGGCTCGAACCCGTGTCCCCTGCATTGGCAGGCGGATTCTTAACCACTGCGCCACCAGGGAAATCCCGAAAATTAAAGGCCTTTTTTTTTTTTTTTCAGAGGAAAGGAAACCATCGACAAAATGAAAAGACAACCTACTGAATGGGAGAAGATATTTGCAAATGATATGACCAATGAGGGGTTAATATGCAAAATATATAAACAGCCCATCCAACTCAATATCTAAAAAAACAAACCTGATTTAAAAATGTGCAGAAGACCTGAACAGACATTTTTCCAAAGGAGACATATAGATGGCACATGGCAAGTGCTCAACATCACTAATCAGAGAAATGCAAATCAGAACCACAATGAGGTATCACCTCACAGCTGCCAGAATGGCCGTCATCAAAAAGACAACAAATAACAACTGCTGGTGAGGACGTAGAGAAAAAGGAACACTTGTTCACTATTGGTGGGAATGTAAACTGGTGCAGCCACTGTGGAAAACGGTATGGAGGTTCCTCAAAAAACTAAAAATAGAACTACTCTATGATCTAGCAATTCCACTCCTGGGTATATACCCAAAGAAAATGAGAACACTGATTTGAAAAGATACATGCACCCCAATGTTCATATCAGCATTATTTACGAGGTGAAGATTGGTATATCTTACACACACACACACACACACACACACACACACACACACAATGGAATACTGCTCAGCCATAAAAAAGAATGAAATTTTGCCATTTGCATCAACATGGATGGGCCTAGAGGGGTATTACGCTTAATGAACTAAGTCAGACAGAGAAAGACAAATACTGTATGATATCAGTTATATGTAGAACGTAAAAAAAGAAACAAACGAATATAACAGAACAGAAGCAGACTCACAGACGTAGAGAACAAATCAGTGGTTCCCAGTGGGGAGAGGGAAGGGCGACGGGGCAAGATAGGGGTAGGGGAGGAAGGGGTATAAGCTATAAAATAAATAAGCTACAAGGATATATTGTACAGCACAGAGAACGGAGCCAATGCTTTATGATACCTTTAAATGGAGTATAAGCTATAGAAATTTTGCATCACTATGTTGTACACCGGAAATGAATAATATCGTAAATTAACTGTACCTCAACAAAAACTAAAAGTGAGAAATGCACAATTACGACAAGGCAGGGAAGTCATGAGTGTGGCAGAAAGTGAAACCAGTTTCCCAGCCCGGCGGGAAAGGTGTGCCTACCTGGCGTGGTGCTGGCCTGGCCACAAGGGGCAGGAGCTGGTAGAGGGGAATGGAGATGCCGATGTCTCGGGGTGGCTGTCGGAGAACTTGGTGACGTGCCAGGAGTGTGGCCTCCAGCTCAGCTCAGTCCTCCTGAAAAAGGATGCAGATGGCTCAGGGACTTCACACCAAGGACAACTTCAGGCGAAGAAAGGAGTGGGAGGCAGAAACGATTCCCGGGTGATTTACTGCATCGCTGTCAGGTGCTTCCCACTGCATCTGGGCACCAACGCTCTTTGTACAGGTTCGTTACCGGAGAACATCCCCGGGCGAGAATCACAGGCCCCAGGATGTGAACCAGCCCTTAGGCTTCCAAATTTATTCTAAGTAAGTACATGAATCTTGCCCATGACCCCCGCTGCCCCACCCCCAAGACACAGCAGCATCTTCTGTCTGTCTGGTGTCAGTGCAACTTTGCACGGGCCCTTAGCCTGTTTAAGGAGAAGGCACTGGGCTGCAGAAAAGCTTGAGCTGGGTCCCGTGGAGTTTTGACTGTATTTATTTATTCACTCACTTCACTAAGTGAACACAGCTATCCTGCAGTTAACGGGGACTGGTGGACATGTATTCCTCTGAGCCTCCCAGAGCGTCCGAAGTCATCTAAGGGTTCCTGTCATGGGAATCACCACACCCTAAGACCAACAGGCTCCAGTCCATTCCTGCCAGGGCTTCTGAATGTGGCAGGAGCCTTCCCTGCCCGCCTCCCCACCGCCCCCACCATCCGTGGGTGGCTTATTAGGTTTTTGACCACACCTGCCCAGGTGTGAAACAGCATGTCCAGTTGGACATCCCTGCAGCCGACGTAGGAACATCCCAGGGCCTCCCGGGTAAAGCTGCTGCAGGAGCACATGGCCCATGCTCGCCCCTCCTCCTCCCGCAATTTTTTTTTTTTTTTTTTTGCTGTACGCGGGCCTCTCACTGCTGTGGCCTCTCCCATTGCGGAGCACAGGCTCCGGACGCGCAGGCTCAGCGGCCATGGCTCACGGGCCCAGCCGCTCCGCGGCATGTGGGATTCTCCCGGACTGGGGCACGAACCCGTGTCCCCTGCATCGGCAGATGGACTCTCAACCACTGCGCCAGCAGGGAAGCCCCCTCCTGCAACTTAAGACGGATCTAGCCTCACCAGGGACACTTTGTACAGCCCAATCGAGATGGGAGAAAGGGTTCAACTGAGCCTCTAAGTACCTGATGGGGATCAAACATTCTTCCAACAGGCAAAAACATTAAAGAATATTATGCAACAACGAATATTAAAGAAAACCCAGAAAGCATTTATAACATAAACCTTCTGATGACTCAGAAACGAGGAAAAATACACGGGTGGCAAAATGTGGAATGTGTTGACTCTTTGATAGTTTCCCACGAGCTAAAGCATAAAACAGACGAATTCATCACACCACAGAAGTAAAGGGATTGTAAAACCAAAACCGTACCTCATAAAGTTTCTCAAAATCCTCGTAAGGAAGGTTCTGGCCACGTGAATTTCATTTTCAGATGGCTTTTCCTGTGCTATAATATCCCTAACGTCTGTCATCTTCCTTTACAGGTAATTAATGAAGGAAACAAACTAGACAAACTGCAGGCAAAGGAAAAAGAGGCTTGGAAAAGAAAACGCCTTACACTTTGTGGTAACATATTTCAACTCTGTAATTGGAATGAGTGGGGAACCAGCTGGTTTACTGGGGCAGAAGTCGTGCTCTTTGAGAAGACTAAATGTTTCTCCTCTTATTTTAAAGGATAATACAGGCAGACCTTGGAGATGTTTCGAGTTGGGTTCCAGACCACCACAATAAAGTGAACATTGTAATAAAGCTAGTCACGTGAACTTTTCGGTTTCCCAGTGCATATAAAAGCTATGTTTACACTATACTATAGTCCACCAAGTGTGCAACAGCATCATGCCTACCAAAACACAATGTACATACCTTAATTTTAAAAGACTTTATTGCTGAAAAACACTATTATCTGAGCTCTAGTAATAATATTAGTAACATCAAAGATCACTGATCACCGTAACAAATAAGATAGTGAAAAAGTCTGAAATACTGTGAGGATTACCAAACTGTGAGACACAAAGTGAGCCAGTGCTGTTGCAAAAATGCTGCCAACAGACTTGCTTGCCACAGGGTTGCTACAACCTTCCATTTGTAAAACAAACAAACAGAAAACACGCAGTATCTGTGAAGCACAACACAGCAAGGTATGTCTGTACACAGATACATGCCTCTACTTCGAGGAGACATGGTCAACAGTTACGGTACTAATTGGAGCTTTAAAGAAATAAAAAGGAAAACACAGTGAAAAGGGTGATACCTAGAAGCTCTAAGTGAGGAATCATGGCTCCTGGGGAGACTGCAATTTTCCTACGTATGTGGCTCTCGTCAGGTCCTCAGACTTTCCTAGAGCACAGTGAACGTATCCGGGAATCGAGGAAGGTTCAGGCAGTTTCTGTCAGCCCCTCTGATGTTTAAAACTGGATTCTGCTGATGAAAGGAGGACATGTGGCTGATGAAAGGAGGACATGTGGCTGAGGGCTGGTCTCTCCATCACAAGCCCGTGACCACGCTGGGCAGGAAAGCTCTGGGGACCGAACGCTCTGGCGCCACCTAGCGTTCCCAGATGGAACAGAAATGGCAGGGGCCGATTTAAGGCGCTCGTTTCAACAGACGATGGTGTTTCTTCCCACACAAGATACGCACTCCAGGTGGCTTTAAACCACCCGGGTCCCTGGAAGTCTGGGGCCGTGAGGGGTGCACAGGCCACAGGCTGTGCCAAAACAGGTGGGCAAGGTGCCCCGATGTGAGGGCCTCGGAGAACTGGGACCACGTGGTACCTGGTGGTACCTGGTTAGGGGTTAACCGCCCTGCCCCCTCAGGGGGCCACGCGTGTCGGAAGGAAAGGCACACACAGCAGGTATGCAGCGAACCACACCCGAACCTTCCTGTCCTGGCAGGCGGGACGTCTGCTATGTCTGCTACAGCTGGACCAGCCCCCCCGCAACAGACATCAAACAGGAACAGAAGGGAGAGCTGTGAAAGGAACGCCCCCTCCGCAGGCCACGCAGTCAGACACAAGCCAGCTCGGCTGGGGAGACCAGCAAGGACGCCCCTTCCGGGAGGAAGAAGGACGGCACGGCTCAGCCCAGAGACATCCAAGGCCATGCTTCCTGTGCAAGGCAGTGTGGTCAGCGATGCCAGGGAGGAAACAGCCGTGACCCGGCCGGGGTGCGGGTGCTGACCCCTCCTGTGCGTGCAGCTGCACAATCCTGCCAGCTCCGGAAACGCAACAGGGCTGCGTCCAAGTCACGCCCACGGGAGACTAACAGCCACTACCACGGTCACCCCGTGTACAGGGAAGAAAGCCTTTTCATTCACATGGCCACTGCTGCTGGGAAAGCTTAAAGAATAGACGTATTGTAGAAAACATGGAACATTTAAAAACTGAAATGCGATTAAGACAATAAAGAGGATAACCCGTCATCTGAAGATGAACGGTGGGTAACGTCTCTGCATTTCTTTCCCCGTTTCAGACGGCTGAGAGCATCGTGCAGACTTGGCGGGGCCCTTTCTCTCTGCAGCCCGCCTGGTTTGGTGAGCATTGACTCTCCAGGCCACCGTCACTTTTCCAAAATGTCATTTTTAATATGGCATAATATTCCTTCCACATGAATACCGAAAAGCAATGCTGCTGACTATTAACACCGGGTTTTCCGGCTTCCAAATCAAATTATTCGCCCTAATGAGGGTTCTCTGAAACCTTTCCCAAAAGGTGCACACCAAAATTAATCTAAATTTACTTCAATTTCTAAAAATAATTTTTTATGCTAGGTAGTCTTTTTTTTTTTTTTGAAGGGAAGGGGTTTAGATCTCAAATATAAAAAATGCTAGGATACCAATGAAAGTTAAGAATGGATCTAGATACAGAAAATTCATTTTTAAAAAGAAATTATTAAAATAAGGGCTTCAATGAAATGTTTCTCATTCAGAAAAAGAGAAGTCCCTAAAAAAAAAAAAAAAAAAAATCACGTGAACGCCGGATTATTTTCCTAACGTTTCCACGTGCAGCCAACAGGCGCTGCCTCAGAAAATAAACGCGGTCCGCATGTGGTCCCCACGAGCGCGGGGGGGGGGGGGGGGGGCCGCTGACAGTACCAGGCCTACAGGCTGGGAAGCCAATGGGAAGGGCCTGGCGGGACACTGTGAGGGGGCACCACAGGGTGTGTTGGCTGCAGGCGACATCCTCGGGGAAAATGAAACCAACAGTGATGCTTGGGGCACCTTAGAAGCAAGCGCCAAGGGGGGCGGCAGTGGGGAGGGACTTCCAGATAAAGGGAAGGCTGGAAGTTCCTCAAATGCTTCCCAGTGAGTCCTGCGGGTGATGGGGGTGAGTTCCGGGCAAGGAGCCCCCAGAAGCTTAGGGAGGGAGGGTGTGCAGAGGCCCCGAGGGACAGGCCCACAGAGGGTACAGGCCCTCGAGATACTGGGCTGGAGGAGGGCGACAACTGCAAACAGCCTTTTTATTCTTTAAAAGTGAAACACACACATAAAAAGCACCACCCTACAGACACAAAATGAAGCCTGCCCTGAGCTGCTGCTTCCTTCCTGCGCCGGTCAAGCCTCTAGAGGACAGATGCTGACCGGCCTCTCCCTCTTCCGAGCTGCCTCTACCTTCTACCACACCAGTCTCCCTGCAACTCAGCTCTGGCAGCTCCTGCCCTCACCCCACCGCCCTCAGCTACTCCCAACTGCCACGGAGCGAAGCCCGGGCCAGGCGGCACTGGCATCGCTGGGACGGCTGTGTTTGCACAAGCCCTCAAGGTCATTCCGAGGCGAGCTCAGGTCTGAGACTCGCCGCTCTAGCCCCGAGATACCCTTCCTCCCTTCCCCCATCCGCTCTGCCAGCCTCTTTAGGAGGTCCCGGCATCACTGACTTAGGTCCACGTCTGTGTCTCAAAGCTGGCTCAGCCTTCAAAGGACAGCCTGACTGCTGAGCTCTGCTCCAGCCCTCCCTCCTTCTCCCAGAGCCACCACTTGTTAGAGCTTTTCCTGTCCATGCCCATCCGCCCCCTCAGCTGCCAGCGCCCCGAGGGCAGGACCTATGGGTACGACTTCAGCCGCCTGGCTGGAGCGCTTCCAATGTACATTACGTGAATGAATAAAAACAGAGATCAGACCACTCTGTGAATGGCGGAGTTGTTTTCCCGGGCACTGATCTGACAACACGATGCTGTGGGTGGTGACATCACACTTGATAAACCGGGATAAGAGTCCAGGAGCTCCTGCCTTTATACACGAGGCGAAAGAGGTAAAGAGGAAAATTCCCAAATGACCTAAATAGCTGAAACTGATACAAGACATCAAAGCTGCATTTTAAACCAATGCCAGGGCCGTGTAGCAGCATTCACACGGGATAAAAGCATCAGGGTTCCGCCCCACGAGGCCGGGGCACCCCTTATCTGTCTCCCAGCAAGGGCAAGTGCACGCCTGTCTCGGCCTCCGGCGTTCCCCGGGTGCATAAGCAGGAAAGACCGCGTAGAAATGTCACACAATGAACGCAGGCAGAACTGGAGCAGACCCAAATGGCCTGGCTATTTTTCCATTAACTTTTGCAAAGGGGGGTGAAGGGGACTGTCTCACCCAGCACTACCCGTACTAAAAACGCTTTGTCCAAACCACCCGAGGTCACGGTGCATGTCCCCAGTTTTCAGAAAGGCACCGATGCAGCTTCTTGGCTACACTTAAACAGAATGGATTTTTCGGTAAAGACACCCCGGACACTCAAATGTGCAACCATTAACATAACTAAGTACGAGCAGCCCTAAGGATGAGCAACAGAGCAACAGAGTCTCATACGTCAGGGTATAGAAACAAAAGTACGTGAAACGTTCTCTGCCTGCCTTAATATATTAGAAACCACCAGCGCTTCCAAACTAAATTATATCAACATCACTCGCATGCCTTCTAACGAAAAACAAAATCCTAACTGTTTACCGCTCTCTACATGGCTTAGAATCTGAAACATCTCACCTGGAGATTCAGCTGATTAAGCTGGTTAAGCCACACGCTTAATCTGCATCTGAGTAGAAGCAACCTTTCCCCAAATAACACAGTCCTGCTCTGTGTGGCTTTTTCCCCCCGATTTTATTTCATAAAAACAAGAATGGCAAACAGCCCAAGCGAGTCGGCGTCTGTCCAGGATAAACCTCTGGGTCTACTCTGTTTTAAGAAGAAAATAAGCACAGGAACAAAGGAATAAATCCCGCAAATGCTCAAAACAGACACTTTCCCCCTGAAATTTGAACGATCCATCTCAGACCACCCTCCAAAGGCAACACCCACCAGCATCCCCAGTAAGACAGACACCCTCTGTGGGAACACACAGTTTCTGCACCAGGAAGAGCTCTTGGGGGTGGGGGAGAGGGGGAGAAAGGAGAGGAAGGGGGAGGAGGGAAAAGCAGGAGGGATACAACCTGCTGACGTCCTATCCATCCCTCTCCTCTTGCTGCTTCAGGAACACCTGCACTCATCAATGTTGGGGCCACGCACAGAGCCACCTGCCCTAGGACAACTCCAAGGAGCCAGCAGCAGAGGGGAGCCCGGCACGACACTGGCTTGGTGTAGAACTCACTGCAACTCAGTGACGTCCAGAAACCCACGCACGGGGCAAGAAACTTGCTCCTAGCAGGCGTGGGTGCCGTCACTAGACCAGACACCTCCTTTCTTCAGATGTGTCGCCACGCCACCCCACGTGGCCGTCCCTTACGGCCTCCTGCAGCGAACCTCCATCCTTGGGTGTTAATCTCCTCCCGAAGGCAAGCTTGGCGGACGTAAGCAGAGTCACGGAAGGGTTTAAGGCCTCCGGCAAAGAGGCAGGAAACATACGTCAACCCTATGCATAACGTGGCCCTGGCATAAAAACTGCTCGCAGCAGCGGACGGCTCAAGAGGGCCACGAACGACGAAGTGGCAGGCGAAGTTCACTGTAGACGAGACTAAGATTACCACATACATTTGGAAGGAAGACCGAAAGAGTCATTACAAGCTATACAATAGAATTCACGGCCTGACAGTTAAGAGACGTGTTCCCTACGGTGTTTGAAATTCCATGTACGTTTTAGGAGCTGAACGTATGGTACCAACTTCCCTGTGAACGGAGGACAGTGGATGGTATCCCGGTGCTGTGCACACAGAGCTTTCAGTGAGCATTTTACGGCATCGGACGGCAACAGCCTTAACCCAGCACCGGGCGAGAAGCGTCCCCTACTTCAGCACGTCTCCCACAGCAAGGGGCTTACTGACGCCTGCGTTAATCAGGAAAAGGCCTCGAGTGACCCAGTTTCGGGTCTTAACCTTTTCCAAGCACATGTGCTTAAGCCAGTGGTATGAGCACTGCGGCCACCCAGCAAACTAGCCCGTGGCCCTCAGGGAAACACCAGCGCCGAGATTCATCCCACACCTGCCCATCAGGATCTCCAGGGAGGGGCCGACACGGGGGAAGAAAGTGCAGGCGACAAGTACACAGAGAAACAGACACAGAAGAAGAGGTTACCACATCCTCCCACACTTTCCTGCGAGCAGCACTTCCTTGGCCGAACAAAGAGGGAAGGACCGGGTGCCCGGGAGGCACGGCCAGGCTGCCCCTGCTGGTGCCCCGGTTCCGCTGACTCCCGGGCAGACGCCAGGATGCCACCTGGACATCTCAAAGGAGAACATGTGTGCACCTGGTGGGGCTTCCTGTTACCCTGCTTTGTTTCCAGCCGACACAGCTCTGGGAGGGAAGCGCTGGCTCTCAGCTGTCTGGGAAAGAAACGTGGCTGGGGAGAGACAGTGATCTGGGTCCTTGTCTCCCAAGGCATCGCGCTCGCCCAGTCCCGGCTTCTAAACGATGACAAGATACACGGTGCCCATGCCCCGTGAAACCGGATGCCACCGCCTCGTGAAGTCAGTCCGCCACCACCCTCGCCTGGCCGCCGGGTGCCCTGCTCGCCGCACAGTCTGAAGCAAGACACGCACACCCAGCAGCTGTCGCCAGCGGGAGGGCGTCAGGATGTGATCCACGATGCCCACTTCGTTCATAAAACCACGGGTATGTGTTTTACACCGAGGCGCGTACACGCCTCTTCCCAGAACCTCCGAGAAAAACCAAGCCTGCACTGGCCACTCTCACCCTCAGGACCCTAAGCTGTTTTCAGTCTTCATCAGAAAAGCCACGCTTTCTTAAGGTGCCTGGGCTGGGCAGGGAGTTGAGGGTTCAGGCAGCTCATTTATCATTTGGTGATCCGCAGGTAGGGCAACATTTGATATTGACGTGTTGGTGGCTCAGTCTATGAATTAACTACAGAGTGCCTTCATACACTAAGCACTTTTTTTTTTTTTAAGAGTACGTGATCCAGGGCTTCCCTGGTGGCGCAGTGGTTAAGAATCCGCCTGCCAATGCAGGGGACACGGGTTCGAGCCCTGGTCCGGGAAGATCCCGCATGCCGCGGAGCAACTAAGCCTGTGCGCCACAACTACTGAGCCTGCACTCTAGAGCCCGCGAGCCACAGCTACTGAGCCCACGCGCCACAACTACTGAAGCCCGCGTGCCTAGAGCCCGTGCTCCACAACAAGAGAAGCCACCGCAATGAGAAGCCCATGCACCGCAACGAAGAGTAGCCCCAGGTCGCCGCAACTAGAGAAAACCCACGCGCAGCAACGAAGACCCAAAGCAGCCAAAAGTAAATAAATTTATATATATATATATTAAAAGAGTACGTGATCCCTTTTGGAGCTCTACATATAACACTAGTTAGAAAATGCTAACTAATCTCTGAGATACAAGTCAGATTAGTGGTTGCCTAGGGATAAAGAAACACGAGAATGGTGAGATTTAGAGAGAGAAGAAAACGTCACCGATTTAAGAGAAATCATGTTAAAAGCACTCACTGGTGCCTTTGCAATAAGGTAAATGGTAAGTTAGTATGGAGTTTTTTTCTTTTTTTCTTTTTTTTTTTGGCAGTACGCGGGCCTCTCACCGCCGTGGCCTCTCCCGTCGCGGAGCGCAGGCTCCGGACGCGCAGGCTCAGCGCCCATGGCTCACGGGCCCAGCCGCTCCGCGGCACGTGGGATCGTCCCGGACCGGGGCACGAACCCGCGTCCCCTGCATCGGCAGGCGGACTCTCAACCACTGCGCCACCAGGGAAGCCCCATATGGAGTTTTAAAACTCCTTATTATGTGCATCTTCAGTACTTACAACCGTAATTCACCATGTGCCAGACGACATCAACAGATCCTAGTATTGACTAATTAACCATTTTGTAGAATTTTATTCACATTTCTAGGCAAAACCACCGTTTCAGACTTTTCTAATAGGCAAAAGTAATACCCACACACAGTATTAAAATTTAATCCGAAATTACCTTTAAAAAATTTAAAAACACCTAAGTTTGTTTTTAAAAGTGTGTTTGAAAAGAAAAAAACATTTGGACAAACTGCTTGGTTTGGTTTTATTTGGGTTGTACGTGTTAGTTAGAGTATTAAGCGCTATCTAAACTAGAGAGCCATCTGCACACCCCTCACTTAAAGGGGAACCGGGTATGCGGGTTACAAAGTGGGATTCTACACCAGGGCCCCCATCAACCCTTCGCAGCCAAAGTTTGACCGGTCTCCCCACAAGTCTGTTGGATACGCAGTCAGCTCCACGGCCAACGGGCCGGGCCCCCAGGCCTTCTCTCTCCTTCTACCCCCAGTTCTCATGGTGTGTACTCCGAACAGAACTCACATCATCCGGTTTTTAGATCCTTAACTATGTTCCTCGAATTCAAAAAAAAAAAAAAAAGCTTCTGAACACATGGAATGATGCCCAACCAACCTCGGTCATAATGACAGACATGCCCATTTACACGGTAAAAGCATCGGTCACCTATCACATCCACAAAGCCAACAAAAACAGACTTCACGATGCACGGTACTTTCTGCCTCAAAACCTCCCACGCTAGGAACGGATCAGGACGGCCTACATGCACATGTATGGGGTCTCGGGTTCAAAAGCATCACACCGCAGCACTGTCTGCTGTACACCGGAAGCACCGTAAATGTCCACACACAGAGGACCTGCTAGACACACAGCAGAGGATCCAGACCGTGGAGCCGCACAGGGTCAGGAGAAATCTCGACTCAGAGCACTCACCCTGGACCAACCCCCATTTTCACGTGTAACACATAAGGAGGTACCTGTTTCTAAAAGGAAACCTAAGAGATTAGTACTGACACGGCCACTCTCCGGAGCGGCAAAATGGGAAGATGAGAGGGCTTGGGAGAAAGGCTGATGGATCCCACCCAGTTCCCGTTCCAAAGTGAATGTTGTCCCACGCCCACGGGTTACTCTGAGTACTCATAAATGCGGAATAAAAAGTCACTTGGAGTAACTGTAGCCGGCATTCCAACACCCACCCCTAGGGTGATCCTGCCTGTCTTGATCACAGAGCAATAAACAGAGCCTCCTGGGGGCACCGCCCAGAACAGAGCACAGCTGACTGCTTCCTGGGGACCAAATCTCCTGCTGAGTCCTGTGAACACATCACACGGAACCCCAAAGGCCTCTCCTCTTTAAAAGTGCAACGAGGGCTTCCCCGGTGGCGCAGTGGTTGGGAGTCCGCCTGCCGATGCAGGGGACGCGGGTTCGTGCCCCGGTCCGGGAAGATCCCACATGCCGCAGAGCGGCTGGGCCCGTGAGCCATGGCCGCTGCGCCTGCGCGTCCGGAGCCTGTGCTCCGCAACGGGAGAGGCCGCAACAGTGAGAGGCCCGCGTACCGCAAAAAAAAAAAAAAAAAAAAAAAAAAGTGCAACAAGCTCGCCATTTTTGTCATCAGAGGAGTAATACACTTAGACTGTGCACTTAACGGATACGATGGTAAGTTTTGTTATGTGTATTTTACCACAATTAAAAATTAAAACTTTTTTTCATGGGGCCGATACAGTTCTATAACTGCTTGTATGTGTTCCACTCAACTGGACTTTGAGGGGCATCTTTCCATGTCACGAAATACTGACACCATTTTTTTTCCATAAATTTATTTTATTTATTTATTTTTGGCTGTGTTGGGTCTTTGTCGCTGCACACGGGCTTTCTCAGTCCCCTCTGCGGTGCGCGGGCTTCTCATTGCAGTGGCCTCTCCCGTTGCAAAGCACGGGCTCTAGGCGTGCAGGTTTCAGTAATCGTGGCTTGCGGGCTCTAGCATGCAGGCTCAGTAGCTGTGGTGCATGGGCTTAGTTGCTCCGCGCGGCATATGGGATTCTTCCCGGACCAGGGCTCGAACCCGTGTCCCTTGCATTGGAAGGCGGATTCTTAACCACTGTGCCACCAGGGAAGCCCACTGACACCATTTTTTAATTTTGTAGTAGCACTTGTCTTCTTTTTAAAAACTTTTATTGACGTATAGATTTATAATGTGTTCATTTCTGCTGTACAGCAGAGACTCAGTTATACACACACATATATATTTTTTTCATATTCTATTCCACTACGGTCTGTCACAGGATGCTGACTAGAGTTCCCTGCGCCCTACAGTAGGACCTTGTTGTTTACCCATTCTATATATAATAGTTTGCATCTGCTAATCCCAACCTCCCAATGCATCCCTCCTCCACCCCCCACCCGCCTTTGGCAACCCCCAGTCTGTGCTCTGTGTCTGTTTCTGTTTCGTAGATAAGTTCATTTGGCTGACACCATGTATAATGGCAGCACTCTGCAGTATGGACGGTCCCTAATTCACTTCAGTCATTTCCTTTTGCTGAATATCTAGGATCCAAGAAATGAAATTCTGAGTCCAAAATAGGCCTTCTGACACATGTTGCCAAACCGCTTACCAGAAAGTCTCATCAGCATTACATCAAATAAGCACTTGTTTCCCCACATCTCAGCACCAACGGGCATTGCTATTCCATTAGATCTCGGCCAGCTGGAGAATCAAAACCTGGTTTGTAAGTAAACTTGTCGATCCTTAGTTGAACGTCTTTTTAAACACTTGTTTCCTATGTGCATTTCTCATGTTAGAAACTGCCTATGAGCGTCTTTCATCCAACTTTCTACTGGGGTGCAAATTCCCTTCTTTACAGCTGTTGTTACTACACCAACTTTATTACACACCTGCTTTTTCTTTTTTTGGACCCTAGAATAAGATCTGACATAGACCAACATTTCATTTTTACCTTGTGAGATGCAACCGGTGAAAATATTCATGCATCCTCATTCCGTCCCCCAGGATGTGTCACTGGCTCGGTTTTATTCGCTGCTGCCTCCCCCGGGCTGGCCGACGTCACACTGACAGGTTTTACTGAATGAGCACCTCAGTGTCAGCATCCCCATGAGGCCCTCCAATGATGCCCGTCCCGGGGCAGTTCAAACCAATTCGATTCAGTAAGTCCAAGCCCTTCATTTGCCCTTGCGCGTCGGGCACTGCAATAAGGAGCCGCAAACTGGCGAGACGGTCTGCTCACCGCATCAACGAAGCCAGTGTTTTCCCAGTGGGGGGAGATGGACAGTAAGCCAACGAGCCGTCTGTGTGTTCTGGGGGCTCGGGCAGCCCCGCAAAGGAGACACTTCAGGTGGTGGTTTATAACCGCTGTCTCCCCTGTGTGGGTCAAGTGTCCCTCACCATCACCAGCGCTCCACCAAGTCTGACGGAATCCTGTGAGAACGTCACACGTCCTGCCTTAGGAGGCTTAATAAGGTGACCTCAAAGAAATTACACACCATGATGGTACCTGTCCTGTCCCCTGCTCCCCCAGAAGTCTCCAAAATGGCCATTCTGAAACTTCAGTTTTCTGATTTACAAGGAGGACAGCCTATTCCACTGAGAAATGAGGCTGCTACATTAATGTGGCAAAGGATGAAATTTCTTCCTTCTTCGTTTCTGAACCTCCTCCTTGGATGCTATTTTGGTCCCCCCAAAATAAATACATAAAAAGTCCAGAGGGATATGTCTTCAAGTCTGTACTAAAAACTGAAGGCCTTGAGTCAATTTACTTTTTAAAATATACAGCCAGGCTTCCCTGGTGGCGCAGTGGTTAAGAATCCGCCTGCCAATGCAGGGGACACGGGTTCGAGCCCTGGTCCGGGAAGATCCCACATGCCGCGGAGCAACTAAGCCTGTGCGCCACACCTACTGAGCCTGTGCTCTAGAGTCCGCGAGCCGCAACTGAAGCCTGTGTGCCACAACTACTGAAGCCCGCGCGCCTAGGGTCCGTGCTCTGCAGCAAGAGAAGCCACCACAGTGAGAAGCACATGCACTTCAACGAAGAGTAGCCCCTGCTCGCCGCAACTAGAGAAAGCCCGCACACAGCAACAAAGACCCAATGCAACCAAAAATAAACAATAAATAAATAAATAAATTTTTAAAAAGTAAAATAAAATTTACAGCCAACCTTGGAAAGACTGCACTAATTCTGCTAAAAGGGGCACGTCAACACTTTACTATGAATTAGCCAACTGTAGAACACAAGGTCGAGAATTATTTCTAGCTGAAACCAGTCACCAGCATTCCCTGGCGGTCCAGGGGTTAAGACTCAGCACTTCCACTTCAGGGGGCACAGGTTCGATTCCTGGTCCCTGGTTGGGGAACTAAGATTCCCACAAGCTGTGCAGCGTGGCCAAAAAAAAAAAAAGTCCCAAAACACCTCCATGCTGCCCCGTAGTACCGTTCTAGTGCCTGTGTGTAGAAGCATCCCGTGCCCAACTTCACTTTCTGACCCCTTCAAATCATCCCAACTCCTATCCACAATCTCCTTTCTTGGAATATGCACTTGCTCCCCTCAGACCTCAGCACAGCACTGGAAACACCTGCCAGCTGACCTGTAAGTCTATATGCATCCCATTTTAGCATAAAACCCCAAAACCTGGTAGGCTGCCACCTTGTGTAAAACACAGGCAATGACATTTCATCATCTGGAGCATAAGCAGTTTCCTCACTGCCAGAAAACCACCGACATGTTGCCAAGAATAAGATTTAAGTATTCAAAATCACTTACGTCGAAATTAACAGTCAACAGTAATAAAAGAAGAAATCTTTTAAGAACCTACTGTATAGCACAGGGAACTCTACTCGATACTTCGTAGGGACTTCGCTGGTGGTCCGGTGGGCAAGACTGCACGCTCCCAATGCAGGGGGCCTGTGTTCGATCTCTGGCTGGGGAACTAGATCCTGAATGCACGCCACAACTACAAGTCCACATGCCGCAACTAAAGAGGCCACGTGCTGCAATGAAGACCCTCAGTGCCACACCTAGGACCCAGCGCAGCCAAGATAAATAACTGTTGGAAAAACAACAACAACAACTTTGTAATGACCTACATGGGAATAGAATCTAAAAAAGAGTGGACATCTGTATATGTATAGCTGATTCATTTTGCTGTATAGCAGAAACTAACACAACACTGTACATCAACTATACTCCAATAAAAATTAATTTTAAAAAAAGAATGTTTAAAATTTTTGATGTTGGATTCATCCTTGGCCAAGAGATAGATTCCTAAGTGTACATGCATGTACACACACACGCGCACACGACTTAAGTCCAAATCACGATTGCCACAGTGACACGGCGCAGCCAATAGACTCCAGGTTTCACGGTCCCGCTCATCTCTGTTTGTAAACAAGGCACGAGGCCCAGGTCTTACCTTTTCACCACCAGCTTCAGGGTCTTATGCGACCCCTTCACCAGGCAAATCGCTTCCTGTCTAAACCCCGACAGACTGATGTCGTTGATGCCAACGATCTCATCTCCGGCCAACAACTTGTCCACTGCCGCCGCTTTGCTTCCTTCTTCGATCTGCAACACAGAAGTGTACCCTGTGAGCCTCTTGAACAAGCAAACAAGTCCCCAGGACTTGGCCAGGAAGACAACATGCCCGTGACACATGCCACCCACAGGTTTTCTCAGACTGGCTTCAGGACAACCCAGGGGTGAAGGGATCCACCTGGGCCCTGATTCCCAGCGGGAGACCAGGGACGCATCCCTCACCCGGTCTGCCTCCGCAAGGTGTACCATTCACGGAGGGGCGGGAAAGCGCACGAGCTCTCAGAAACACACCAGAAACAGCAGAGCCAGAAATACCGATTCACTTTCTGGATCTCCTTCCTCCAAAAAATCATGATAGATTTTTTTTTAAATTATTATTTACTAGTTATTTCTCATAGATTAATCCCGCACCTAGTTATTTCCGTAACAGCTGTATTTAGATATAATTCAGACAGCACACAACTCACCCATATAAAGATAAATGAGTGGCTTCTTAGTATATTCAGAGTTGTCCAGCCACCACCACCACCCATTTTAGAACGGTTTCCTAACCCCAGAAGAAACCTCGTCCGTGCCTGTCAGCGGTCACTTCCCGATGCTTCCAGCCCCTGGCAACCATGCGTCTGCTCTCTGCGTCTAGGGTTTGCCTATCCTGGATATTTCATATAAACAAAATCCTACAATAGGGGGCCTTCTGTGTCTGGCTTCCTTCACTCAGGTTTTCAAGGTACACCATGTCGTAGCCTGCATCACAGCTTCATTCGTTTTCATGGCTGAAGGAAGCTCCACTGTATGGACCGACCACATCTTATTTATCTGTTCATCAGTGACGGGTATTGAAGCTGCTTTTCCTTTTTGGCTACTAATGCTGCTGTGAGCACTGGTGTACAAGCTCGTGCTTGCGCGTGCGTCTTCACTTCCCTTGGGTGTACGCCTAGGAGTGGAACGGCAGGGTCGCACGGTAGCTACGGCGAACCTTGTGAGGACCTGCCAGACTGCCTTCTGAAGCAGCTGCACCGTTTTACATTCTGCATCCGAGGGCCCCAGTTTCTCCACATCCTTGCTGACGCTTAGCATCTGATTCCTTTCATTACAGTCCTAGATGACTACACCACGCTGGGTACGTAAAATACTCCCTACTCAGTGTTAAACACGCGTGTATGAATGTGTGTTGACTGACTCCTTAAAAGCGTTTTATGATTTTTATCCTGAGGAATCTTAATCTTTAAATCCTCACCCTCGTCTTCCCTATACAGTAGTAATCCAACTCAGCATCAAATAATCCATCGATTAACCAACCTGCTTCTGTACTAGCGCTTGGCAAACCGTGGCCCATGCGTCAAATCCAGCCAGCTGCTTTTTTTTTTTTTTTTTGTAAATAAAATTTTACTGGAATACAACCAGAGCTATTTGTTTATACACCGCTACAGGAGAGAACAACAGAGTCTGACCCACAAAGCCAAAAATATTTACTACTTGGCTTGTTGTTAAAAAAAAGTTGCCAACCCCCGTTTCACACCGAAAAGCCATTATTTTTACGAACTGCTAGGAAAACTAGTGAAAAAGATGAATGCTTCTACGCACAGAGGTGTACGGGTTAGGAAGTTCGCTGCTCTGTTTGCCAGGACTAACCTAAAGGTCCGTTCCGAACCTCACAAAGCACTAAAGCCGTGAACGTTTCTCCTCCGGTAGTTACAGAGCTGGAAACGAGGCAACTTACAGGCGCAGCTCTGAAACCACGTGGTACTTTCCTAACGTCTCCGCCCGATCCCAAGGACAGCTGAACTTTTCCTAGGTTAATAAAGCAATTATTCATTGCAAGTCCACGGCATAAACAAAATGAGCACTCCTAACTAAACTATGAAGCGAACCATTCAGTTAACAACCGGTTTCAAAGTCTAGACAACTTTTATCCCAACATGATAACAGATCGTAAGTAAGTTTCCACCCCCCCAAGATTACACACTCAGCCACACGTGGCCAAGGTGAAGGTTACGTGGTGGGGAGCTTCCGTTTTGGCACGCCCTGGGTGGGAGGCCAAAGGGCCGTCAGGCGGAGGGTCGGTGGGCGGCTGCCTGAGGGGAGGGGAGGGTACCCGGGGAGAGGTGGCCTGCTCACGGGGTGACCAGCAGCGGAAGGAATTTAAAAACTGAAAGGACGGGGATGGAGGCCTCCTACACAGAAAACAGACCCACCAAGGGCTGAGGACAGAACCCTGGGGCCCCAACACGGAGAAACCTGGAAGAAGATGGGTGGGTGAAGGTGCAGGAAGTGAACGAAGAGGGGGTGAGAGTCACAAAAGCCCAAAGAAGCAAACACGCGCAGAGCTGGCGAGAAGCGAGGGTAGCGCGTGTACGTGCGTCCCTCTCCTTGCGATGATGCCTCTCTGAATTTCAGCTTCACAAGAAAACTCTTCAGGCAAGACAACTATGACCAAGGAACTTGCAAGGGCCTTAGGACGGCTTTCCAAGGCAGGACGTCCTGGAGGCAACCCGTGTGACTCAGCCATGACCCGGTGGGTTTTTCAGTCTCGTTCCCACAAACCCCTGGATGCACAAGTTCTGCGAGACTGTCTCCAAGCGCTGGCATCGAAGTCTGATGACATCGTGTTGCTTCCCCTCATCCGCAAAGACTTCCCAAGCTCCTCCTGCACCAGTGAAGACAGCACTCCGAAGTGTCCACCCGCACCGTCCCAACCACACTCTACCTACATTCCCAGCAAAGACGGCGCTGGGCTTGGGCGACACAGAAGCTGGGGAATTCTCCCCGCCTGGCTTCCTCGCCAAGACAAACTGTCTGTTTGACGTTTATTGTGCTCATGGAGAAAACAGTTGTAAAAGAAGACGTTTTGAAAACCTGCAGTCTGTACTCTTGACCCCCTCAAACTTCTCCCATTAGGAAGAATTAATTAGGCTTGAACTTGGTAGAGAGCAAACCTGAAGTTGGCTCTAGTCTCACAGGATACTTACTGACTCTGCCTGCCAGCACTGTACAGTATATCACACA
Source organism: Aethalodelphis obliquidens (assembly GCF_003676395.1). Taxonomy (NCBI): domain Eukaryota; kingdom Metazoa; phylum Chordata; class Mammalia; order Artiodactyla; family Delphinidae; genus Aethalodelphis; species Aethalodelphis obliquidens. Next base: position 6,945,602 of record NW_020838035.1, on the reverse strand, counting down.
TTACAGACACTCAGGATCGTTCTGTCACCGTCCCCTGCCTTATAGTCAAGTGAGCGCTTGGCATTGCCACTAGCAGAGGGAACTGCCTGACATCTACAGCACTCGGGAGCCACAAACAGGGCAGTCCTGTCCCAGAGCCACAAACAGGGCAGTCCTGTCCCAGAGCCACCAGGCGAAGTTCTCAGCTGTAGCTCAGAAGAAAAGTCCCTTTACAAAAAGACAGGCACACGAGAACAAATGACTCCACACCCATGATGCCTGTCCGTGTGTCACGGGCAGAATCAACGTCCCACGTTCACGTGCCAGGTCAAATATTCTGGTCTGAGTGTTCACTGGCATTGGAAAACTCCAGTGTAGGGCCTCAATTAAGACTCAAGTGTCCCCAAATGTGCAGATTTCCTTGCTGTTCTTATGGAAACACTTTTTCTGGAAACAGCAGCAGGGGGAAAAAACAGTCAATGGAAGTCTCGTTGGAACAAGGTTTTTGTATTTCATCCAACGGATGTTAGTTACAGCTGATCAAGGATGACATCCACGGAGGCCGGAGAACCTTGATTCTCCTGGGAGCCGGGACTCCCGTGGGAAGGAACCACATCAGGGCAGCAGGGGCGCGAGGGGCCGGGCTCGCTTGGCCTCAGGGCTGGAGATGAAAGACTTCACGAAGAGAGAGGCCCACGAAGGGCAACTTGAAAGGGGTGGCATGGATGGGGGCGGACATTCCACAGGGGGGTCTGCATGTGAAGATGGGGCAGAGGCAGGAAGCCGGGCCGGTCTGAGGAATGTCAGCCTGGCCCAGCGCAGAGCTCTGGCTGGGGAGCGTTTGAAGATAAGGGCAGAAAGAGGAAGATGAGGAACTTGACCTTGGGTCGGAATCTGGCATGATATCCTGGAGGCAGTGGGGGCCCCCGAAGGCCAGCACGGAAGCAGGGGAGCGACCTTCTTATTCCAGCAAATGCATCTGGTAGCTTCATCCTGGAGGCTGACGTGAAAAGAATTTCTTCTGCCCGAGAACAGAAGGTGGCGGGTTCTGTCTTTGTACTGGACAGAAACAAGGGCTCAAACCAACACAGGGCAGAGAACACTAATGTAAGCAAGTGCTCCAGACACTGGGAAGGAAGGTCTAAGGACAGAAGCGATGCTGGACGTCAAGGGCCACAGGAAAAGGGTCGGCCGGGGGAGCTCAGACGTTGAGCGGGACTGATGTGGAAAATCGCGACACCCAGAGATCAAAACCAAAGGAGGAAGAATGTGTTAAGTCCAGTATCATATTTCAAAGGCCATGAATCACACCCGTGATTAATCAGTTATGACTATCTCAAAGAAAGCTTTGCTGTCTGGAGAACAAGCCATGAGAAAGCACTGCCTTTTGTGAGCCAGGACAATCACTGACGTCACCTCCTTGGTCTGCTTCGTTTAACTATTTTAACTCATTCTCCTTGAGCTCCCTTGTTTCAGAAAAGAGAGCTGACTCATCCAGGAAAAGTATCAAATTGTGAACTAATCGGAGAGTGCATCTCTGGTAACCGAGAAGCCCATCGAAAACCAAAAACCTCTCAAGTGTTAAGACGTGAACATACCATCAGTCACTGGTCCCTGTCTCCCTTCTTGTACATCCTGAGGAGTGTTTTTATCGACTATTTGGGGAATTCAAGCTTCGCCGTAGCTCTGGAAACATGCTTAAGAAGGAAATCCCACCTCACCCCATTTCTGGAGTATAAACGCTTTCTGAAGAGGTGAAATTGTTCGTTGGTTATATTTTGGTCCAACCAGGGAAGGGTGGGATAATGAATTCAGCTTAACATTCCATGGGGGGTAGTTTTTCTTAACCTGACAACACAAAACATACTCAATGGCAATTTGGAGACGCAGTCACGCACGTAATAGGTCTTGAACAGGATACCCGGAGAAAAACATGGTCCAAAAGGATATGTGCACTGCAGTGTTCACTGCAGCACTGTTTACAATAGCCAAGACACGGAAGCAACCTAAACGTCCATCAACAGAGGAAAGGATAAAGAAGATGTGGTGTGTGTGTGTGTACACACACACACACACACACACACACACAATGGAATATTACTCAGCCATTAAAAAGAATGAAATAATGCCATTTGCAGCAACACGGATGGACCTACAGATTGTCATACTGAGTGACACAAGTCAGACAGACAGAGAAATATCGTATGATATCGCTTATATGTGGAAAATTTAAAAAATGCTACAAAAGGCAGAAACAGACTCATAGACTTAGAGAACGAACTTATGGTTACCAAGGGGGGTGGGGGGAGAGATAGTTAGGGAGTTTGGGACTGACAGATACACGCTGCTATATTTAAAATGGATAACCGACAAGGACCTACTGTGTAGCACAGGGAACTCTGCTCAATATCCTGTAACACCTAACTGAGAAAAGAATTTAGAAAAGAATAGATACATGTGTACCGTATAACTGAATCATTCTGTTGTACATCTGAAACGAATGCAACATTGTTAATCAACTATACTCCAATATAAAATAAGAAGTTAGGGCTTCCCTGGTGGCACAGTGGTTGAGAGTCCGCCTGCAGATGCAGGGGATGCGGGTTCGTGCCCCGGTCCGGGAAGATCCCACGTGCCGCGGAGCGGCTGGGCCCGTGAGCCATGGCCACCGAGCCTGCGCGTCCGGAGCCTGTGCTCCGCGATGGGAGAGGCCACAGCGGTGAGAGGCCCGCGGACCGCAAAAACAAACAAACAAAACAAAAAAATAAGTTAAAAAAATAAAAATAAAATTACCTGTACTCCTATGTTTTTTTAGTATAATTACTTCCTAAAGAAAACCACTTCTTGATCTTGGCCCTTCCTGTCCCCGGTCACGACACTCCAGTTTCCCTAATAACACGCCATGAATGTGCCAAGAAAAACATGGAAATTTGAGCACGTGGTGCTTATGATATGAAACGGTGAAGTGGGACCTGTGACGTCACAGCCTATCAACATTTGAAGGGATTCATACTTGACATCCTCTTAAGGAAAAGTTGTTTCCACATTTTAAGCCAGAAAGTCAGTGGAACACCTGTTTAGAAAAGAATCAGAACTACGTGGTCTCTTAGTTCCTCAGTTCCTACATACATTAGGAAGGATGTACAAATTGAACCGTGTGTGTACCAATCCTCAAAACAACCAATAAAATATCAATTAGGGAAGAAAACTGCTTTCCTCATGGTTGACAAAAAAAGTACCAAAAAACAAGAAAAATGATAACTACCCCCACATGCAAAAAATCCTAAGAAACCGACACCCACCTCATACATTCGGATTCAGGTGAGCACGTCAGTATTCAGTCCCACACACAAGAACACGAGGGTCTGCTCTGAAGATTCTAACACACGCCTGCCACTCATGGCTAAAGCGAACGCTGGATCACATGCCACCCCAAGACGAAGGCAGGTGTGGCCCCAACAAGGCGACAGAGCCAGGCTGAGGGGCCGAGCAGGTCAATGAGACGTGCGAAGACCCAGAGGCAGTGGAGGCTGCACTGCGCAACCCCAAGTCCAAACACACACAGACAAGAAGCTGGCCGCTCAGGGAGAGGTCTTAAGAAACAGAGAGGGGAGGGAATTTGCAACAGGGGATCAGCAGCGGCAGCTCAGACCCCAGGCTGGCTGCAGAAGAGAACCCCGGGAGGAGCGTTCGTTCGGAGCCAAGGGGCCACGGCCTCCCCCGGGGAGGATAAAGCCCAAGGTATGTGCCTCTTCTCCAGGTGGGGCAAAGGTCTAGGGGCCTCGGGACCCTGCGGAGTCCAGAGCCTCAGCACAGCACAGCACTCTAGAGAACACGGGCCAACCCGTGCAAGGGACAGTTTCTGGAAAGCACCATTCAGGGAGCATTTTCCGAACACCCGTGCCTGGTACGTTACAATCCAGAAGGAGCAAAGTGTGCGAACAACCCATTTCAACACCACGCCAGCTAGCCTCTTAAGTGCAAACCACCCGTCGCTGCCCGAGCGAGCGGTGATACTGGGGCAGGACCTGAGGATAGCTCTCCTCCGTGGGCTGGCAGCTCTGCAAGGGTCCTCAGGAGAGGGCGCTGGAGGGGCTGCTGTCCTCTCCGCCTCCTCCTGTGGACAAGGCAGTGGCTGAATCCACCGCGGCTCACAGCCAAGTTCCACGAGCACTCCAGCGGGCAGCTTCCCGGCCAGTTTTAGAAGCATGCCCTCGGACGGCTTCCCAGGGGTTCCACTGGCATGCCAGCCAGCTCCCTGGCCACCTGCCAGGTTCTGCACGGGCAGCTTCCTGTCTGTCAGCTAGCCCGAGGGGCTCAGTGACTTTGCTGTCACACCCATGCCATGCAGATCTGAATCTCAGACTGGGGGAAGGGAGGGCAGTAAGAGGGGGGCGGTCGCACACCTCCTTCCTCCTCCCTTATAGGTAACGTGCCTCAGCCCTAGAGGCAGTGGTTGGTCCTTGCACCTGCTACTCCTGCACTCTTTTAAAGCTCTCTCTACCCCGGAGGAGTTCCTAGCTCATCGTGACTCAGTAAGTTGACAATAAGTAATAATCTGCTAATAGTTAGTCATCCTTTACACCAGGGGCTGGCAAACTTCTCCTTCAAGAGCCATATGGTAAATATTTTAGGCTTTGCGGGGCCTTCCGGTCCCTATGGTAACTGCTCAACCTTGCCGGACAGACAGACAAGACATAAGGGGTGTTTTGCTATGTGGCCGGTTTGCGGAATCCTGTTTCCTATTATGCGGGCCCTGTTCCAATTACTATGCGCTTTCTGCCTCCCAACTGGACCCTGACGGATATAAATTCCATGTGACAGGCATGGCAAGGGAGGCACTCGTGGGCCCCGGCGGCACAGAGGAGGGAAGAGTCAAGCCACAGGGTTCGGGGAGGGGTATCAGGCAAGGTTTCACAGAAATGAGGGGTGACGGAGCGAGGGCTGGAGACTCACCCCGACCCCTTCACTACACAACTGGAAGGGGGTCACTGGATTTTTCTTCGCCTCAATTCTGTCGCCCAAAACAAGGGTGGGAAGAGTTGGCTGTCTTACAACCCGGGACCAACAGGGGAATAAAAGTGAGACAATTATGAAAATATTTTGTAAATTCAGAAGTATTATACAAGTATGTTTACAAATCATTTTACTTGTCATTTGCTGGTGTTCCAATCAGGACTACAGCACAGGCTAGATCCCTGGACTCTCCAATTCAGGGACACATGATCCCCATTCCTGATCATGAACACGGGGAAACCAGACGTTGAAGTGGTAAAGGGAGACTGCTTCACTTACAATACTCCAAGCTATTTAGGTAGAGTGGTTTCTAAGTCCTTTCAAGCAACATTGTTTGGGGGAAAAGAAATCCCGAAGCTCAGTTATCCTAGATGTTCTTACTGGTTATTCTCAAGCTAATTTAAAGTTTCTTTTTCCCTTGATTAGCGACTATAGCCTTACAGAAAACTTCTAAAATACAGCAAGTTGCCATTTACACATGGAGTGTTTTACAAAAGTTTCCCCTAAGTGGATTATGTTCATGGAAACCCAGACCGCATTTCTCGCATTAAAAAAAACAAAAAACAAAAAACATGATTTAAGTGGTACTTAAGTTCTCAGGCTAAGACACAAATACCTCTTTAAAAGATGTCATGGTTTATATACTGTGGCTTTGCAAGGAAGCAAAGGGGAAAAAAGGACACATGCCCCATCTCCCCAGACGGCCCTTTGAAATGTACGCTGCAGACACAGGTCAGGTGTTTATAACAGGCACAGCTCTGGGTCCTCGTGGTTAACACAGGAACTACGTTTTCTAGAATCTCTATCCCTGTACGGTTGGTTAGATTGGGTCCAAAGGAGAATCTGTCCAAGGATAAAAGGTGGAAGCGATGCAGAAGAGCCCGGTGGCCTCCAGCTTCTCTTACACCCCATTGCTCTGCATCCCCTGTCTTCCTACGAGGAGATGCCTGGCCCGGGCCCACGTACAGGTGGCTGCATGCAGGCACCCTCCGGGCCAGCTCCCCAGGCCGGCTGGGCATGGCTTCTCAGAGGCACTCCTTCCGTCCAGGATCCCCCAGGTCTCCCTTACGGACCCTCTCCCACATTTACATAAGCTCAAACTCCTGTCACCCTGTAACAGCCACTGTGCCTCTGCTGCCCCGAGCGAGCGAGCGTACCTCGGAGAAGAGGCAGGGTGCGTCCCACGAGCTGCAAAGGAGTGCAGTGCAACCACGAAGACACCAGGACACCCGAAGGAAAGCAGCTTGGCAAGGAGCACCTGTAATTCTTGTTTTTTAAAAGCGGGGTTTAAAAACCCCACAGAAAATTTACCATCAACCGTTTTTAAAGGTACAGCTCAGCAGTGTTCCCTATAATTACATTGTGTGTAACCGATCCCTAGAACTTCATCTTGCACAACTCCATATCCATCCAGCATCTCCCGGCCCCTGGCAACAACCGTTCTGCTTTCTGTTTCCATGAACTTGACTACTGAGGATACCCTGTGTAAGTGGAATCATACAGGATTGTCCTTCTGTGTCTGGTTACAGCGCTTGAGGTTCGTCCACGTGATCCCACTTCTCTAACGCTAATATTCCATCGTATGTGTATGCCACATTTTCCTTATCCTTTCGCCTGTCGGTGGACACTTGGCCTGCTTCTAACCCCTGCAACTCTTGTGTACGGGGCGGATGCACAGATCCATACAACCACTTGCAGAAACAGAGAGAATAACCTTCAAGTCAACCCTGTGTAGGTATGTTCACCAAGAGGCCCGTGCAAGAATGATCATACTGGCATCAACCACACCAGCTAAAACACAGAAACCACCCAAATGTCCAGCAGACAATACACGGCATAGCCCAACGATGGGGTACGATGGGGTACCACACTGCCTCTCCCCGCCACGGCGCTACAGACATCCAATACCAGGGCTTCCCCTCCAATACCAGGGCTGGATGGTCCTGTGCTCTGGGTGGCGGCCGTCAGACACTGAGGAGCGGCATTCTCGGTCCCCACCCACTAGGTGTCAGCAGCGTCCCCAACCCCAAGTCAGAACAACCCAAGCGTCTCCGGATACTACTCAGGGTGCCCCGGGGTGGGGGTGGGGGGGAGGGGGCTAGGGACAAAAGCCACCTCCCCCAGTTGAGAACTAGAGAAAGGACGAAGTACCTGCAACAGTCATCATAACTCTTGGGGAACACAGGAAACCGGACAGCTCTAACACCCCTTTGAACCTGCCGCAAAGCCTCTTCCACCAGCAACGCGAGAGGCCAGCGAGTCAAGCCAGGTGGAGCCACTGGGTTCAGCCAGATCCCACCATTACCAGGCGGAACAGGCCTTGTTCTGGACGCCCTGAGCCCGGCCCAAACAGCACGGGGCTGCAACTAAGAAGCCTCTGTCCTTTCTCCCCGCAGAAATGGTCCTCCTTGCCTGCAGGCTTTGTTGGCTGGGTCCCCTCTATTCACACCCCGCTACCCCTGACAGGCACACACTCACTCCGCCTGGCTCACCCCACTCATCCTTTTGGATCCCACACCAGGACCCCCCAACACCGCTTCCACCATGGGACCCAGTGGCCACCTCCTGGCCTCCTGAATACCCTGAGCGCATCACCACTCAGGGCTCCAAACCCCCTGGTTTGGGGTTTTTATATATTCCTTATTTTTTTTGCGGTATGTGGGCCTCTCACTGCTGTGGCCTCTCCCTTTGCGGAGCACAGGCTCCGGACGCGCAGGCTCAGCGGCCATGGCTCACGGGCCCAGCCGCTCCATGGCATGTGGGATCTTCCCGGACCGGGGCACGAACCCGTGTCCCCTGCATCGGCAGGCGGACTCTCAACCACTGCGCCACCAGGGAAGCCCTATGTATTCCTTTCTTCCTTTCCTTCCCTCCTTCCCTCCTTTTTCTTCCTTCCTTCCTTCCTTTCTTTCTGGCCGCGCCACGTGGCACACGGGATCTTAGTTCCCTGACCAGGGATGGAACCCATGCCCCCTGCAATGGAAGCTCAAAGTTCTAACCACTGGACCACCGGGAAGTCCCCCAAACCCCCTGTTTTCGGTTCCCTGCTTCTGCTGTCAGCCCCACAGCAAGACTAGCACCTCCTGGAGGATAAAACCCCGAGAGTCTCTTGATCTCTTCCCCTCCGATACCAGCGTCTGTCACGCAATGTCTGTGGGAAGGGTGAACAGAGAGGGAAAAGAGTCAGCCTGGAGAGTGAAGTTCCCGTCTAGAGCCAGCCTTCACCTTACACCACAGGAGGAATACGAGGCACACCTGCCCTTTGCAGTGCGTTGTACGAGCATCAGGCACGGACCGGGCAGAAGCAAGCGGGCTCCGCAGCCGACGGGGAACAGAGACCTGCCCCGACTCGAACCTTTTCTCATACATCGTTTGCATAGGAGTAGTGGGAACATTTAAGCACCGGTTCAACAGGGATAACTGGAGTGACTTAATTCTGCAGTTTTCAAAGAAGAAAAGCGATCTGCAGGAGCTGATCGACAATCAAGAAACAGGAAGCGGAACTGCTGGACACGAGAACAAAGTGTCCCTGCTTGTCAGACACATGGCTGTTTATTTGTAATGGACGTTCCCAGCCTTCTGCTGTTTCAAAGAAACGGCGCCTGTTCTTTTAGATAAGGCTGCCGCTGGGCAACTCAGGAGAGGGGCTGCTCCAAGGGGACCCGCCCAAGGCCACCTCGCCTTCCCTTTAGATGAGTCAGAGCTCCCCGGAAGGCTTCGTCTCTCTATCGGGTGAAAGAGAGAAGATCTCACCCATCACGAGGGCTGTCTCTTTGAAAAACTCTCCTCAGGGGTGCTGTCAGAGACAGAAGGCTTGTGCCCCCCGCCCAAATTCACATGTTGAAACCCAACCCCCAATGTGACGGTATAAGGAGGTGGGGTCTCGCGGAGGTGACTGGGTTATGAAGGTGGAACCTTCAGGAATGAGATCAGTGCTGTTATACGAGAGCCCCCCCACCACCACCGACAGCCGCCTCACCCCTTTTACCGGCTAAAGATACAAGAAAATGCCACCTATGAACCAGGAAGCAGGTCCTCGCCAGACACTGAATCTGCCGGCACCTGGATGGATCCTGGACTTCCAGCCTCCAGACTATGAAAACTCAATGTTTCTTGTTTATAGGAATTTTTTTTTTTTAAATTACGGCAGCTCAAATGGACAAAGATAGATGTCAAAGGCCAAGCCTGGGGAACCTAACTAAGCACAGGATCTCGGGGCTGCACACACTCGCACCCAGAGAGTAGGGAAGGGGACCGGGGTGCAAAAGACAGCCCTCGAAGGGGGCCCTGGGGTGGCGGCAGGGCGCTCCCCTCTGAAGGCGCAGCAGCTAGATCCGGTCCTGGCTGCTGGGAGCCCCAGGGAAATTAACAGCCAGTGTGGGCGGGTCTTCCAGGTTTCTGGTTTTTTTTTTTTTTTTTTTTTTAAAGAAGCTTGAGATCTGGATTTTTACGGGTACTATTCCTCTGTCCTCAAATCGCTGGCACTCTTCTGCTTTTAAAACTTGGCGAGAACACCCCCACACCAAAAGAAAAGTTGCATGGGTAAGTCACATGCGCATAACCCCCAAGGGGCAGCCTGTGATCTGGGGCGTTCCCGTCCTACTCTGTGTACACGCCTCCTCTCTGCAGTTAGAATCCACCCCCACGCAGGATCCTGCACACACCAAGGTGGTCTCCGCTACGCCCACCGCCAGGTCCTCTTCCTGCCTCCCCACGGCCGGCCGGTCTATCAGGGCTTCGCCCCCGTCCGGATCCTCCAGGATCCCTGACCCCATCCTGCGCAGGTGCCGCCCTCCACCGTTGTTACTAGGATCCGACCATCCGCGGTGGCCGGCAGCACTGTGGAGCCAGAGTCCCCGCAGACACGGGAGGGGCCACGTGCGTCCCCCCTCACAGGGAGGGTAGCCGTGACGGTCCTGACAGGAGACGGGAGCGGATGTCGGCTGGAGGCCTGTGAGGAAAGCCTTTGTCTCTGCCATCAAAGGGGCAGAAACATCTGGAACCACCCTTTCCCTCTGCTTCTGGCCGTGAACAAAGACACCGACTGTGGATGCAGGGCAGAGACCCGAAGGGTCCCAGGGCCCTAGGTGTGCCCAGCACGGGGCTGGGCGGTGAGGCAGCACCAGCACACACACCCCACCCCACCCTCTCCCGGGGCTCCCTGGAAGGGCCTAGGGTGAGGTCCTTAGAGAACCAGACGGGTTCATCCAGAAGACATCCATACTTTAGAATGAGTCCTAATTCTTTATAAATGCAAATCGTTTTTTCCTTTTAATGTTTATAATGTTAAAAAAAATCAACACCAAATAAAACAGTTTGAAACACTAAAATTTTGTTAGCTTTTCTAATTAAAAAACTACTGACGGGGCTTCCCTGGTGGCGCAGTGGTTGAGAGTCCGCCTGCCGATGCAGGGGACCGGGGTTCGTGCCCCGGTCCGGGAAGATCCCACGTGCCGCGGAGCGGCTGGGCCCGTGAGCCCTGGCCGCTGAGCCTGCGCGTCCGGAGCCTGTGCTCCGCAACGGGAGAGGCCACAACAGTGAGAGGCCCGCATACCGCCAAAAAAAAAAAAAAAAAAAAAAAAAACCTACTGAAGGACTTCCCTGACGGTCCAGGGGTTAGGACTGCACTTTCACGGCCAAGGGCACAGGTTCAATCCCTGGTCGAGGAACTAAGATTCCACAGGCCGCGCATGGTGGCCAAAAAAGAAAAAAAAAAAAAAAACCGCTGAGGGGCATCATTTATTATCACGTCTGAGACACAGGCTACGAAAACCTATAATGTCTTGCTGTACTCATGTTTTTATTTAAGACATCTTGCGTACGCTCTAGAAATCTACCAGCTCCAAGTCACTACATTTCTCCTCATCTAACACCTGTACTCCTGGCTGACAGAGCAGTATAATGCATTTAAAACATATATCATGGACGAGGGGAGTGAGGGTTGGAGACTTAGAAAATCTAGAGAGTTTAAATCAATGGGACTACCACATGAACACAGGTTTTTCACTAAACACATTCCTCATCTCCGCAGTAATATTATTTCTCCCCAGCGAACTGAAGTTTAGAATCAAACCAAAACTGCCAAAATATTATGTTTCTAACTTGTAACCTCCCTCTGTCATCTAAAAATAGAAAAAAAAAAAGAAAGCACTTAAGATTCAAGCTACTCCATGCGCCCCCTATATTCAGAGCAGCACTGTTCACAATAGCCAAGACATGGAAACCTAAACGTGCATCACGGATGAATGGATAAAGCTGTGGTACATGTATACAATGGAATACTACTCAGCCACAGAAAAGAACAAAATAGCTCCATCCACAGCAACATGGATGGACCTAGAGATGATCACATTGAGTGAAGTAAGTCAGACAAACATCATAGGCTATCACTTATGTGTGGAATCTAAAATATGACACAGATGAACTTATCTACGAAACAGAAACAGACTCACAGGCATAGAGAACAGACTTGTGGTTGCCAAGGGGGAGGAGGGGTGGGGGAGGGACGGACTGGGAGTTTGGGATGAGCAGATGCAAACTAGTATACGTAGAATGGATAAACAACAAGGTCCTACTGTAGAGCACAGGGCACTACAGTCAATATCCTACGATAAACCATATGGGAAAAAAATATGAAAAGGAATGTAAATATGTATAACGGAATCACTGTGGTGTACAGCAGAAATTAATACAACACTGTAACTCAACTATACTTCAATAAAAAGAAAGAAAAGATTTAAGCTACTCCAAGCCTGATGCGTCTGCACCGAAAAAAAACAGAAACCTTTTGCCGACTTTTCAGCGGCCAGCTTTCATAGGCGAAATCCTCATTCCTGAATGTTACATTTATGTCTCCCAAGTGCATTCACAGCTTTGGGGAAAAACTGGACTCATTCTTAAGCTTAAAAAAAAAAAGACTCGTATTAAAATGACTTTAACTCTTCTGACACAGCAGCGCCTCATCGTCTGCCGAGGCAGGGCGCATCGAGAGCCTCTGCGCTGTGCTTCGCGGGGAGGGAGGTGTGCAACCTTGTATCAGGACGTCAGAGTCTGCTTAGGAGCCCACTTCTCCTTCTTCCCCAGGCTGAAGATTGTATTACTCACTCGTCAAGGGAAAACAGGTAACCATGTGCCGGTTTACGATGGGCAGAAGTGTGCAGAGGCAGGCACGGGCCACGAGAGCCCGACACACCCCGAGACTGTGCCCGGAGGAGGGAAGGAGCCATTATGTCTTCCTGGGTTGGGGCGCTGTAACACTCAGCGTGGCAAAGCTGCTTTACACTGCTGTGCAAGGGCATTTGTTTTTTTTTTTTTCCCCTTACTGGAGTATAGCTGCTTTACACTGCTGTGCAAGGGCATTTTTGAAGCTGGCCACAGCCTGCCTTCGTTCCATCTCCTGTGCTTTATTCCGCCCTACGGGGGACAAATTAATACAAAATATATATTCGTCTGCTAGGACTGATATGGGACTATTTGGGACTTTTATCACTGTGTTCAAAAAAGGGGGGGAGGCAGCTATCTCCCATGACAGGGTATTAAAAAATACTTTGTCCAAAATGCCAAACGATATCACTTGTACCTGGAATCTAAAATATGACACAAATGAACTTATCCATGAAACAGAAACAAGATCACAGACACAGAGAGCAGAACTGTGGTTGCCAAGGGGGTGGCAGGGGGAGGGGTGGATTGGGAGTTTGGGGTTAACAGATGCAAAGCACTATATATAAATGGATAAACAACAAGGACCTACTGTAGAGCACAAGGAACTCTACTCAATATTCTGTAATAAGTGTATGCAAAAAGAATCTGAAAAAGAGCGAACATATGTATAACTGCACCACTCTACTGTATACCTGAACTAACACAAAATTGTAAGTCACCTATATTCCAATAAAAATTTTTAAAACAGATTACATTTCTTACGTTCTTATGTTCTATAATGTTCTAAAATATCATTTTCCCCCAAGGCACTAATGATTATTGCATGATTTTTCTGTAACCTAGAAAATTAGTATCTCATTTTAAAAATATAACTTTATCTATGAGGAGTATCCTTATAAAATTCTCTAAGTTGTAATGTGTTTTAGAGAATTTTCCATTTCCTGACTAAAGTTACTAGGAAATGTTTATATATCTACAAGTAATTTTAGCCTCGATTATTAGCATAATTAAATTTTGCTGCAACAGCAATTCTACAGTCATTTTTATTGTGGGTCTAATTCAACACACCTGAAAACTGCAATTCATGCAGACCTGTGCCCTAATAAGGTATGATGTGTGTCCCAAGGGAGACTGCGCATAACAGAAAGCAAGCCTCCGGCAGACCCAGTTCAAATAGAAATTCAAGATGATGCCATTAAGAATTAAGCCTCAGGGACTTCCCTGGTGGCACAGTGGTTAAGAATCTGCCTGCCAATGCAGGGACACAGGTTCAAGCCCTGATCCGGGAAGATCCCACATGCCGCGGAGCAACAAAGCCCGCAAGCCACAACTACTGAGCTTGTGCTCTAGAGCCCGCGAGCCACAACTACTGAAGCCCGTGCGCCCTAGAGCCCGTGCCCCACAACAAGAAGCCACGGCAATGAAGAGCCCGCGCACCTCAACAAAGAGTAGCCCCCGCTCGCCGCCACTAGAGAAAGCCCATGCACAGCAATGAAAATCCAACACAGCCAAAAATAAAATAAGAAAGAATTAAGCCTCAGATGCTACCAAAAAAAAAAAAAAAAACAAAAACCCCAAACAAACAAACAAAAAAAACCCCAGCAAGGAGCTAGACAAGTCTCAGCAGGAAAACCTGTATAGACGGTTTGGGCACCAGGAGGTCATATGTTTGCTGCTCTCCACCCCAGCACAGAGAAGCCTGGAAGGTCCTTAGGAGCAGAGCGTGGAAAATCAATCTAGTCAATTGAATATTCCAAGTAATCAAAGCTTTAGCTGAATATGTTGCTGGGAGCTGCTGTCAGGTTTTTTTGTTGTTGCTGTTGTTTTTTGCAGACTACCACTCGGCCTTTTCATGGGCACTAACCTCCCCCAAAGGATGTGGATGGCTCAGCCAGCTGGTAGTCACGCCCTGCCCTGCTGTACATCTCCATCAGCTTCAGGAGACACTGCCTTTAACGAGCAGGCCCTTCCTGCTGGACCCTAACTTGAAAGGAACGGAATGAGGCAGAGACAGGCCTCTTGTCTGACACAGTGAACTCCTATTAATATAAGACTAGAAACTGATGGGACAAAATAGACACTCGTCACCTAGGGAACATCCCTGGCTCTAAGTTAAATTCCAGGCTAAGTGGTCAATGACTGATTAGCAGAGTTTTACCACAGAATAAGGTTCTGAACTTTTTATCCTTATAAAAGCAGGACAGAGGAGGCAACCCAAAGCAGAAGCTAAAAGAGTAGTGTCACCAGAAAGGGGAAGCAGCAGTGTTTTGACAGAGTAGAAGAAAAACAATTCTGTACCTTTCCACATTTCCATTCATGCGCCTGGGATAACAGCACTGTCTGCACACGCAAACTTCAGAGGAAAATACTGGACGAACCGGCGAGAAACTCAAACATCTGAGTGGCAGCGCTGCACTGTTTTCTCTGAACTCCAGCCTCCTGGATGGCCAGCTAGCTCGAGGTGGGGCATATATGACCAAGTAATCACCGGGTTCTGGATCATTTAAGGCTCCGACCGAGAGACAAGCAAAGTGGAATTTATTACAGAGAGATGGGGAAACATGCAAACCACAGGACCGGGAACTGCCCAAGCAGGTTCCAGAGAGCAAAGAGGACAAGGAAAGTCCGCAACGGCCCCAGGGCAGAAACCGGCTGGTTGGCATGCCAAGGTCCTGGAGGCGGCTGCCTGAATGTGCTCCAACCCCTCCTTCTTTCCTTACTTCCTCGTGTAAGGACAAAAGTCCTAGGAGTCTGAGACAAGAGACTGGCCCAAGGTCGTTCAGTGAGTGAACAGCATGGAACATGACTCAGCAGTAAAATCAACTATTGATATACATACACGTGGGCACATCTCCAGAGAGTTATGCTATGTGAAAAGAGCCAATCCCCAAAGGTGACATACTGTCTGATTCTATTTATGTCTTATTCTTGAAATGAAACAATTACAAAACCAGCAGCCAGGGCTTAAGGTGGGGCTGAGGGCAGGAGGGGGCGGGTATGGCTATCCGGGGGCCACATGCGGGATCGAACGGTTTGTATCTTGACCGTATCCATGTCAACATGCTGGTTGTGACACTGTTACTAGAGCTTTGCAAGGTGTTACCATTGGGAGACACCAGGTAAAGGGTATGTGGCATCTCTCTATAGTCTCACAATTGCAAGTCAATCTACAGTTCTCTCAAAATACAAGCTTAATTAAAAAGACTGGCCAAGAGCGGATCACACGGCCACCCAGGTTGTTCCGGGGGCAGAAGCGAAGGAATGTGGCTGGCTGACCCTTGGGAGGCCGTGGGGACAAGCCAAGACTTAACAACGGGGAAGCGATTTTCGTAAAGGAATCGGGGTGCTCCAAGGAAGGGCCACAGGAGCGAGGAAGCCAAACACCGGCCAACGTCCACTACTCGTTTCAGAGGATGTGAACTCTCACCCAGCAGCCGGTCAGCAAGCCACTCACTCACTTCATAACCTGAAGCCACTTTGCAAAGTCTTAGAAAAATGACTACCCGAGTTCTACTGATGCAGCCTGTTTGCTGCCACTAACACTCAGCAGACTATCAACGACTCGGCCCATGGAAAAAACTCGACAGTTACAGTCATCAAAGGGAGCAGGGAGGGGGAACTTAAGCATGTGGAACGCAGGGCCCTTCTCTCTACCACCACTCTAGGCAGACACAGAACTTGGCTTTAAATCCACACCATTAAAGCACTCAGCTTTTATAAAAAGGAAGTGTATCTTCTTCCATCTCGACGGACAGCTAGACAGTAACATCAATAATGCTTCACTGATGTGAATTTATCTAGCTCACTTAAAGAAAACCCTGGGAATTAGACGTGATGTCCCTCTGCACTTAACGGAATTACAGGATGTCTGTATGGTATGAGATTTTTAACCATATTCTCATCTGAGTACAGAATTTAATGGACAATTTTTAAATGAACAGTCCCTTGGGGTCAATAAAACTGAAGTCTGTCCTGCCTTACTTTGGGTAGACTCCTAACATTAACTCACTGATTGTCAACTCTGCTGAGTTCAGGACACAGATTACAAGTGAGGTGATGAGCCCTGTGACGAGCTGTCCACCTCATACCCAAGTCCTCTTCCTGGAAGTCTCCCCAGACCTCCCAGCACAGAACCTGGCTTATGGGAAGGGTTCCGCTACGTTCTGAACAAATACACCAAGCTTGTATGACTGTATGCACCGTCATCTGACTCCCAGTATACTTAGAACCAATGAGCCTGTCCTGTGCGAAGCATTTTGACAAGCATCTTGAAAATCCTTTTAAATTCAAGAACCATAACAAACGTATTTCAACAGTCAGGGTGGAAAACAAAGGCAGGATCCCCCAAGGCTACCTTGAACTGAGCTCACAAAATGTGGATTCGTACATCTATAACCCTCACGACACGCACTCCAAGGCCTGGGTGGTATTAACCCCCTTAGAACATAAGCCTTTCAAATCCGTAATATATTCCTCCTTCCACCCCTTACCTGCATTGTGGGTGAGGAGAAATGCAGCTACAGGTGCCAGAGATTAAGGAGAAAAACTATTCTGGGACTTCCCTGGTGGTTCAGTGCGTAAGACTCCGCACTCCCAACGCAGGGGGCCTGGGTTCGATCCCTGGTCGGGAAGCTAGATCCTGCAAGCATGCCACAACTAAGAAGTCCACATGCCACAAGTAAGACCTGGTGCAGCCAAATAAATAAATAGTTTAAAAAGAGAAAAAAACTATTTTTAAAATGACAAAGCGACTGGGACAGGAGTAAGCTGAATGGAAGAAATCTTTAGAAAAAACGAGGCAACACTGGAAAGGCGGAAAAGTCGGACTGTGTTACAGCAGTCAACACACGAAAGTTAGCACAAGCAGGTTCCCCAATCACTGGTGAGGATGAGAACACCGATTAAAATAAATCCCAGATAGCACTCGTTTCAGGACTGGCCACGCCTTGCCCCGCGGACTTCTTAGGAACGACACATTTTATACAACTGGACATTTGATCAGTTTTCCTCCCGGTAAAACTTTTACCTAATGATTCCTCCAGCACCCCCTCCTCTCCCTTTCCCCGGACCTCTACTTACTTATGCAGACGCCCCAGGACACTGAGTCTCCTATGCTCCTCTGTACTGAAAACCTCAGCAGTATGCTGGGATGTTCCGCAAAATCCTACCATCCTCTGGTACACGCTGCATTTCAGCACGCCATGGTCACTCGCTGCAGAAGACAGCTTATGAAACAGATTCTCGCCCAGCAGCCCACGATGCACCCCAAAAGCCCCCAACATGACCATTACTCCTCGAGCACCATCTCGCAGTCACGTCAAAGCCCCGACCACAACGGACCCAGAGACAGATGTAAATTTCAAGGTCCCATCCCTTGCCCTTGGGTTTGAATGCTATCCCTCTGGCATGCCAGCCTTCTTCTACGAGATCTGTCCGGCTCCATGGATACTCAGCTCAAGCCGAGACAAGCACAGAACGATAAACACGGTTAACAGTGTTGAGAAACCCAAATGAGGAAAACCAACAGGTCCAAAGCCATCTTCTGGCAGTTGTCTGACCCTTATTAACCATGGGAAGCCGACCTGTCCTGGAGTGCAGATTCCACCTCTAAGAGCCCACCACCTGCAAACCTCTACAACCCTCAGGTGTGCCGGACAGGAAGTGAAACCCAGAAGCAGCTCACATGATCCCCAAGGCTCTACTGAATAGTTACCCACCGGCTGTGGGAAAACAATGAATTTTCTGGAAGGCAGACACCCACCGCAGAGCAGCCAGACACAGGCTCCGAGGCAACACAGACGCCAAATCTGTGTTCAAGATGGCTTGCCTCTGGGGAAGGATGAGAAGGGACTAAACTAAGCTCAAAGCCACGTTCAGAAGTGCCCTTAGAAAATGAAACACTGAGGGCTTCCCTGGTGGCGCAGTGGTTGAGAGTCCGCCTGCCGATGCAGGGGACGCGGGTTCGTGCCCCGGTCTGGGAAGATCCCACATGCCGCGGAGCGGCTGGGCCCGTGAGCCATGGCCGCTAGGCCTGCGCGTCCAGAGCCTGTGCTCCGCAACGGGAGAGGCCACGACAGTGAGAGGCCCGCATACCACACACAAAAAAAAAAAATAGGGTTTCCCCGGCGGTCCAGTGGTTAATACTCTGTGCTTCCACTGCAGGGGGCTCGGGTTCGATCCCTGGTCGGGGAATTTCCGCATGCCGCGAGGTGCAGACAAAAAAAAAAAAAACAAACAGAGGGTGTGTCTACTATTTCAAGGAAATAAAAAAGCAACAAAACTCAGAAAACACATAGCAGCACAGCCCCAAACGCATCTGTTCTAGAACAGAACCAGCCCCTTGCTGGGGTGTCCCTCGGTACTGCCCACAGCAGGGTTATGCCACTCTTACATCAATACCACCATGACACCGGCGACTGGCATCTGCACTTCAACAACCATATCCAATGACAGGCAAGCTCACTGCCGGGTAAGAGGTCTAGGGCCCGTGGGGTCAAGGTCACGCTGATTGATAAAGCACACCTCAGCAAAAGCACCAGGAAGCCAAGATGCCACCCCAAAGTGTTGTAGCAGTTGTGGGACCCAGGGCACGATGCCCAGGGAAGCTGCGGGGTGAAGCCCACAGGTGAGAACTTCCGGAGCAGCCGGGCTGTAGGGACACGGCAGCAGGACAGCAAGTAGGCAGACAAGCAGCCCTACTCCACCGCCTTCAGAAGCCTGGAGAAACAGAGCTCAGCACGCAGGGCTCTCCTTTAAACACGGCAACACCCAGCTCGAGGGATCACGGAGGCAAGCCAGAAGTCAACTCGCATTATTTCCCCAAGAGTAACTTGAAAACTTAGCCTCTAAGAAATGGATACCCATATCATCTTTTTTTTTAAGATACAAGTCACTAAATTAAATGTCTTAGAAAAGTCCTATAAGCCACAGAAGAGCTGCAAGGATTCAACAAGTCTGACTGCGACAGGGCTTGCAGACCTCCTGGGCCAACCCACTGGATGACGAGCCCCTGCCAGGCGGACGGCACCCCAGCCACCTGATGGGCAGGACAGTGTCAGAAAAGGGCACACTGGAAGCACTGGAGACAAATTCCAGCTTTCTTTACTTCCCTCCCAAGACAGACCCCACCCCACCTCCAGGAAAGGCGGGAGGGAGGGGAAACGTGAGAGAGGGACAGACCGGGCCTCCGGCCCTCCCCGACGTGGCACTGGTGTGGAACGCAAGACAGCATCTCCGAGGAAACTGAAGGACCAGACCGAATCCCGCCTGGCTCCCCGGCCTTCCACAGCTGCGAGAGCACGCAGGGGGAGATCCCCTTGAAGGCTCTGAATGGACCAAAGGCATGTGTGCCATCAGGTTACGTGCTGCCTTCAGACTCAGGGACAGGAGGGGACCTCCACTCCCCCTTAAGAGCCCACCGTGCTTACAGGCTAGGACTAAAAGTCATCCAGCCGCCGCACGCCCGGCAGCTGAATCCTCTCCCGAGGACCCCAGGACAGGCGTGCCTGCCACGGTGCAACGGAAAAGTGTGAATGCATTTCAGAAATCGCTCAGAACCCCACACAGACCTTCAGGAGTTCCTTTAAATAAAAGATATATCAATCATTAAGTAGAACGCTAACTAGGTTGAGGGGAAAAGGTCCAAACTCCTTAAATTTATGTTGCTTTAACAAGAACTGAAAGAATCTCAGGAAATCATAAATAAGAGAAACTTATAACACAGAATGCTTATTAAAGACGTTACTGGGACTTCCCTGGCGGGCCAGCGGACCCTGCACTTCTAATGCAGGGAACACGGGTTCGATCCCTGGTTGGGGAACTAACATCCCACGCAGTACAGCAAAAAAAAAAAAAAAAAGAAGTGGTCAAGTTACGATACCACGCAGAAACATACACACCGCACAGCATCGCGATATCAGATTCAATTCTGTGGCCCGTTACTGAAAAGTCTCTGGTCGTTTTTGCATGTAACTCATGGTGAGTAACTGCTGAGGAGTGTCCAGCAATGCCTCAAAGGCAGACTGGGACATCGCGGTCTGTCAGTGCCCTTGCTGAGCTGTGTGACCTCGGGAAAGGAGGGGGAATACTAACCGCGGGGCAAGGGACAGTGCAGTGAGCATCCTGTGTCTGACACACAGCGGACCACAGAAAGAAAAAGCTACTGTTACACCGGCATCTCTCCCAGCTTCTTCTCTCCTGTCGACTCCGCTTT
This sequence comes from Aethalodelphis obliquidens, assembly GCF_003676395.1. Lineage (NCBI taxonomy): Eukaryota > Metazoa > Chordata > Mammalia > Artiodactyla > Delphinidae > Aethalodelphis > Aethalodelphis obliquidens. Next base: position 6,925,231 of record NW_020838035.1, on the reverse strand, counting down.
CCCTTCCTAGGAATTCTCGGTGGCCCCAGCTGGAAACTCTACAGGGTTTTCATCATTTATTATGTAAGCCAAAGGGAGAAGGCCGCAAACACATCAAACGCATGTACGGTAATCTATACTGTAATATCTTCTCCATTACAAAAGCCCTTGCGTACATATGTTACCATATTCACTTTTCAAGAGAGAACATCTTTCAGTCTGCCGGTAACCCTAGTCAGGAAAGCCCAGTTTTGCAAAGCAGGTTGCATGCAACAATCATTTTCCTTCTTAAAAACAAGTACTCACTCCAGAAAAGTTTTAAATTACTTGAAAGTATTAAAGAAATGGGGGTGGGGGGACCTCATCCACATTCAACCACCAAAACACAAACACGTAACATCTTTCTGTACTCTCAATTTTGTTTCCTCTTTCTACGTTGCACATTCAATTTTACATTAAGTTACGAGCATCTGCCCTCCTATAAACTCCGCATAAACAGCAGCTTGAATGGCTGCAGAATATTCCATGGGCTGAACACCTGCCTAGAATTCTGAATCTGTTTTCACTTAGCAACCGTGACAACAGCAGATTTTAACCCTGAGGTTCAAATTTTTGTTTTCTAACACGCAGTCACAAGAATTTAAGACAGGAATCAACTATACAGGTGAGTTCAATTTACATTTTTTTTTTCTGTATGAAAGACTGCCTTTAAGTACATCTACAGACATTCTTTGAATTTTTTTAAAAAAGATACTAGTAGAGCAGGCGGGCTGGGAATGGCACACTGAAGCAGGTGTGCAAGGCCTTGTGAAGTCACATTCTCCTCCCAAATGGACGTCACACCCCTTAATAATCCCCTGAAAAACCTTCCACTGTTCTCCTGCTGGTGATAAAATGAAGGTGTCCAATGGCCTCCAACATGGTAGGAGATAACCTTCCCAGTTTAGAGAAGACCTAAGTCGAGGTTGAAGTCAGAGCTCGCGGCATTGGGGCTAAACGCAGGAATCGGAAGTGGCGGACACGTGCTTCTCTCCATCCGTCCAGAGTGGCAGCCTTCACAGCCAAGGGAAGTTGGCTCTGTCCGCCTCGTTAGCTCTCCTTTCAACTATTTCTAGAAAGTAGCCTCTAATATTCAAAAATACAGATTCCCACCAGCACGTAACACACAGCCTGCCAGTGCAGTAGTGAAAAAATGGAACGAACTATTGGTATATTCGTCCCCACAGGTGACCTCAGAACAATTACTGAGGAGAGCAGCCGGAGAGGAATGAGTACTGACCAGAGTCCGTTTGTATGAAATTCCAGAAAACGTACACTGACCCCCAGTGGGTCAGAAAGCAGACTGGCGTCAGGGCTGGGGGCGAGGCTGGAAGGAGAGATCGCAAGGGTGCAGCATGAGGACACTTTCAGGGTGATGCCCGTCGTTCACCCTTCGATGCTGCGGACGGTTTCCCATGTACAGTGTATCCATATACGTACACGTGTGTGTGTATACAAGTACACATATATAAAATGTCAAAACCAAAAAAAAGTCAGAACTTCATTGAGTCATTCAACTGAGTTCTATTCCTAAAAGCCTTTTATTTTATTTTTATTTTTGGCTGCACTGTGTGGTCTGCGGGACCCTCAGTTCCCCAACCAGGGACTGCACCCGGGCCATGGCAGTGACAGCCCGGAATCCTAACCACTAGGCCATCGGGGAACTCCCCTTAAAGCCTTTTTAAAAGAACTCCTCTGGAAGGGCGTTCGCAAGGCCTGGAGGTGGGGCTGTAATGAGCAGTTAGGAAGCACACACAGAAGGCACTAGGAGCTCCAGCTGTGGTTTTCAAAGACTCACCCTCAGTCACTTCTTTTCTGGAGGGTGAGGGGGTGGGGAAGCTCTTGAGCCTTAGAAGAACACACAAGGTTTCCTTCCTGGCCAGATCCCAGGCCGCAGCAAGGAAACGCGGGTGAGGAGAGCAGGAGACCCATCACGTGAATACACGGCACCCAAACCACAGGGGGTGACCAGCAGAAACCCGCCCCTTCCCCAGAGCCCCCCCACGGCTGTGGAGAACCAACGCCGCTCACCGGGCAGGCAATGGCTGCTGGCCTCAAGCACGCCAAGGGAAGTGACGAAAACCATGAATATTCGGTGTAACCTGGTATCTATCTCAACCCCGAGAGCCACCTGGTGAAATTTCAGTCAAGATAATGATGTCGCCGATTCCATGCATCCAGCCCTCTGTGAGGTTTCCCGTTTCCTTCCACGGAAGACTCGTGTTGCATCTCAGCGGATAACTGCTCTCCCATGCAGGTCACAGAGCTGAGGCCGCTTCTGGAAGAAGTGCCGGCCCTCTCCCCTCCCTGACCATCATACGCAGATGTTTTCCAACGTAAACTGAGGCAGGGCAGGGAGGCCGTCTTAACGTTCTCTAAGGTTTTGTTTCCTTTTGGCTTAACTCTACAGGGCCTAAGTTTGCACAGGACTTGCTGTGAAAGCTCTGAAAAGAAACAAAGGATGTTCTATGACGAGTTGCTTGCTCTTCTAGAAACTTGGAAACAGGCAACAACAGGCAACTCTAACGCCTTCCTCAGTGGTCAAGACGAGATGCGTGCTGCGGGATTCAGACAGCTCAGGCTCCCTTGAGCCATGAAGACCATAATAAAACACACTAATAGCGGTTTCCAGCCATCATGGAGGGGAGCACGGTGCCAACTCCAGCCAACCCCCATACTTCAACCCCGACCCACCTCAGCACCCCTGCTCCACGAGCCAAGTGTCCGGGACCACCCAGTTCCCGCGCTTCTGCCAATAAACTGCGCCCCCCATCGCCCAGTGGCCTGATGCACAACACGGGGACGAGCGTCCCCCACTGTCCCAGGCTGGGTACTGACCGCAGAGCCAGGCCCGCGAGGGACTCGCCGACCCCGTGAAGGAGGGCCTGGACGCAGGACGAGGTGTCTGTGACCGCCTGACGCTTGCTCCACTCCATGGAGAGGGCAGAACAATGCAAGACAAGGCATCCAGCCTCGGGGTGCAGCCCGCCGCCCCCAGACATCCTGACACTCTACAGACGAACCCATTCCACACTAGCAGGAGGCAAGACCGGACACGAGCACGCTACACGCTTTATCTTAAGAAAAGCAACGTGGAAGAGGTGCCTCCCGAAGCTTCATCCATTTAGCTGTCAGTCTGATGAAGCCGGGGATTTTTCTCCACGTTACAGGAATCCAGAGTTACTTCCTGAGGTCAGACAGAGACGACATGAAACACATTTTTCAAATAGTTGGTTTATTAGATTTTCCTAACGAGCTTATGACATATTTTAGGAGCCCTATTTACAAGCGATGGAACTGACCGACAGTCCAAGGACTTAAGTGACCTGTCTCCCCCCTGGCCACAGCGCTTCATCACCTCCCCCGGGTGCCCACCGGAGGTGGGGATGCGCCCACTCGGACAGTTAAGACAGCGCATGCACGGGAAACCGCGAAGATACCCACCAGCTGATGAACAAAGGCAGTCTGTCCACACGACGGACTAGTATTCAGCAAGAAACAGGAATGAGTTAGTGACACAGGCTACAACACGGATGAACCTGAACCACGTGATGCTGAGGGAACTAAGCCACGCACAAAAGGCCACAGAGAACACGATTCCATTCATATCAATGTCCAGAACAGGCAAACCCGAAAGACCGAGAGGAGATTCGTGGTTGCCTGGGGCCAGGGTGGGACCAGGCAGTACAAAGGATCTTTTTCGGGTGATGGAAATGCTCTGCAACACTGGATTCCGGGAATGGATGCCCAACTCTGACTTTACTAAAAGTCACTGGACTGGACACTTAAAACGGTCAAATTGTATAGTATGGAAATGACATACCTACATAAAGCTGCAGAAGAAGAAAGGGGAGGGGAAGGAGGACGGAAGGGGGAGGAAGACGGGAGGGGAGACAAAACAGGCAGGCAAACAAGGGAGAAGGCGAGCTGGCACAGGCCAGTGCAGAGGGAAGACGGACACTCCACACACACAAACGAGGGTCACAGACGTCCCTCGTAATTTGAGGCTCCGATCTGCTGAGCACTGCCCGAGTGTCAGGCAACACATCAGGCCCCGCAGGTCCTGGAAACAAGGCCACAGGGAGGGTTTTCCACCCATTTTACAGATGAGGAAACTGAGGTCAGTGATGAGATATGTTACCTGAGCTCACCAGTCAAGGAAGAAAACAAAGAGTGGGATGAAGGAACTGGGACCCATGAGGAGGAGAGGGGTGGAACTGGGGAGGCAGACAGACTGATTCCCAGAAGTTATTTGCCACCTATACATCCACACGTGCAGTACACGTAGACAGCCCACCCCTCCCTCCTGCAGAGCTCTGGTCCTCCAAGCAACCACACAGTGTAAGTCAGATGTTTTACCTGAGGTCACCTGTCAGGAATAAAGGAGCCAGTGCTTCAAGTTTCCCGACTCCCACTTTTGAAATGAAAGTATTACGTCACCGTATTTACAGTAAACATTGGCATTGCGTTGTTTCCATCAGCGAGCTGTTTCCAGGGTTAGCAGGATAAAACCTGCTTTCCGTAACGACGAAAAGCTCTCTGCGAGACTGGGAGCTGGCATCTGTCGGGACGAACAGGGACAACCTCGAGTGGCCAAGGAGGACACACCAGCCCGCGCCTTCTAAGGGAACCTTCTGGGGCTCGGCGCTGCTGAAGTTCCAGGGCCAATGCAGGGCGAGGCTGACATTCCCCGTGACCTGGAGGCCAGCGGTCAGGCAGGGAGAGTGTGCTCGCCAACACCTCCTCCCTCCCGCACCGGCCAGGCCCTGGGGACGGCTCCGCAGCGGAGGCTGAACAGCGGCTCTGCGGCCACCGGCGGGCGTGTTCCCGTGTGGGCCCTGGCGGGGTGCGTGTGGAGCCGTTTCTGCTCAGCTCTCATGTGACAGTCACCCCCACCACACGGCCCCTCTGTCCTGGGGCTCCCTTTCTCCCTCCCGGAAGATGCTCGTCCTGACTCCTTCCCAAGAGGCTCCAAGGTCTCTTTGGGGGGAAGACGCCCACACAGCTTGGGAATTTGCAGGGTGAATGAGAAGGCAGGCGGGTAGGAAGTGTCCCGCCAGCGCAGAGACGAGGTTCCTCAGGGACGCCTTCTCACGCCAGCGCTGGACCGCTGTTATCCCATCATATCTAGCTTCTTCACTCCGTTGGTGTTCACACCCGTTCCCCTCCATCCAGCTGTCCCCTTCTTCCCTCACCTGCTCCCTTCCCCTCTCCGCTGTCCCTGTGCCGGGAGATCGTCTCTAATCTGGCACCTTCGAGCAGCAACTTGCCCACCAAATGGGACCTCTAGCCTCTGACCTCCGCCCGGCCAGCTCCGAGAGAGGGCATTTCCAGCTCTCCCTTGCTTGTCAAAGGGGAAGAGAAACCGATCTTACGGCTGCACAGTCCACTGCACGTGAGGCAAAGCATCGAACGATCTCTAAGTCCACGACCGTGCAGAGCACGACAAACGACAAACTGCGGGAGTGGGGCGGGGGCGGGAGGACCCGGCAGGCACCCAGAACCCAGAACCCAAGCGGGCCGACCACACAGCAAGCGAAGGTTCCCGAGGGGCTGATCGTTCAGACAGATAAGAGACCAACACCAGCTAGTGGGGACAGGAGAGGACAAAGCCACAGAGGACTTGGAGGAACAAGTGCCCAAGAAAGGGGACAGTTGTCCTCTTTTAAGACAAGAGCTAATTTCACCAAGCAACACTCAAACAAAACACAACATAGGACTTAAAGGACAGGAACAAACTGTGCATCTCAGCTAGAAATACAAATTCCTTACAGCAGGTTTTTGTTTTTTTGACGTCTTCATTGGAGTATAACTGCTTTGCAATGGTTTGTTAGTTTCTGCTTTATAACAAAGTGAATCAGCTATATGTATACATATGTTCCCATATCTCTTCCCTCTTGTGTCTCCCTCCCTCCCACCCTCCCTATCCCACCCCTCTAGGTGGTCACAAAGCACCGAGCTGATCTCCCTGTGCTATGCAGCTGCTTCCCACTAGCTATCTACTTTACATGCGGTAGTATATATAAGTCCATGCTACTCTCTCACTTCGTCCCAGCTTCCCCTTCCCCCTCCCCGTGTCCTCAAGTCCATTCTCTAGTAGGTCTGCGTCTTTATTCCTGTCTTGCCCCTAGGTTCTTCATGACCTTTTTTTTTTAGATTCCATACATATGTGTTAGCATACGGTATTTGTTTTTCTCTTTCTGACTTACTTCACTCCTTACAGCAGGTTTTAACCAAACAGAAGAGTATTTTCTGCAGTGACTCCTGTTCAATCCCAACAGCAATGACCAACAGTGTTCTGAAGATGGTCTAGACCACCACGTGGTGTCCTCAGGGAACTCTCAGCCCTGCCCTACTGGAGAACACCCACGTTACCATATTAAAGCACACACTCCGATCAGAGACGGTGCAGGTGCAAAGCACACAGGATCCAGAAAGCGAGAGCCCTGATTTGCATCCACTAAGTACTGGCTCATAGTCTTGGACTAACTAAGGTGTGCACACTCCAGTTTCCTCATTTATCAGTAGGAATAACAGTACATAGCTCAGCGCTGTCGCTGTCAAGGAATCAAATGGATAATGTATGTCCTACACGTAGCAAAGAATCTGCTACATAATAGACGCTCACTGAGTGATATTATTTCCAAAGCACATTGTACAGGACCAACTGGACAAGAGAAGCTGCTCAGCAACCCAGGGAGGAGAAGGACAAATGAGGGGCAGGGAATTTTTTTTTTTTAATCGATATTTCGTTCCATAAGAAGTAACATCATTTTCTGCTCCACAGCACTAAGAAGACATGAGCTATCAAGCCATGAAAACACATGGAGGAACCTTAACGCATACTACTACATAAAAGAAGCCAATCTGAAAATGCTACTTTCTGTAGGATTGCAACTAGACGACATTCTGGAAAAGGCTCAACTATGCAGACAGTCTAAAAATTCATCAGGAGATGAATGGGTGGAACAAGGAGGACTTTCAGGGCAGTGAAACTATTCTGTATATTATAACGATGGATAGATACCATTACATATCTGTCCAAACCTGAGAATGTCCCACCTCAAGAGTGAACCCCAATGTCAACTACGGACTTGCTGACGACGGTGTGTCAACACAGGTTCAGGCCTGGTGACAAATGTGGAGGAGACTGAGAACAGCGGAGGCTGTGTGTGTACGGGGGGGTGGGTACACTGGAAATCTTTGTATTGCACAGTCAATTTTAAACTGCTCTAAAAAATAAAGTCTTAAAAAAAACCCAGATGTCACCCTATAATGTCACACTGCCAGTTCACCAACTAATAACTGGAAAAAATGCCACGTAATAAAGATACTCAAAGGACGTAAGTCTAGGGACTTCCCTGGTGGCCCAGTGGTTAAGACTCTGAGCTCCCAATGACGGGGGGCCCTGTTCGACCCCTGGTCAGGGAAACAGATCCCACATGCGTGCCGCGACTAAGGAGCCCACGAGCCGCAACTAAATCCCGGCGCAACCAATTTATTTATTTATTTATTTATTTATTTTTAGAAAAAGGAGGAGGTAAGCCTGCATCTATTTTGCACAAGTCTCTGAAACCCCAGGCTGGAATAATTATTGCTTTTTTTAACCCATATCCACTACCATTGTTTTTATGACTCTTTAGAAGTAACTATATACGGTCTTCCCTGGTGGCGCAGTGGTTAGGAATCCACCTGCCAATGCAGGAGACAGGGGTTCGAGCCCTGGTCCGGGAAGATCCCACATGCCGCAGAGCAACTAAGCCCGTGCACCATGACTACTGAGCCTTCGCACCACAACTACTGAAGCCCGCGCGCCTAGAGCCTGTGCTGTGCAACAAGAGAAGCCACTACAAAGAGAAACCCGCGCACCGCAATGAAGAGTAGCCCCTGCTCGCCGCAACTAGAGAAAGCCCGCGTGCAGCAACGAAGACCCAACGCAGCCAAAAATAAATAAATTTTTTTTTTTTTTTTTGGCAGTATGCGGGCCTCTCACTGTTGTGGCCTCTCCCGTTGCGGAGCACAGGCTCCGGACACGCAGGCTCAGCAGCCAGGGCTCACGGGCCCAGCCGCTCCGCAGCATGTGGGATCTTCCCAGACCGGGGCACGAGCCCATGTCCCGTGCATCGGCAGGCGGACTCTCAACCACTGCACCACCAGAGAAGCCCAATAAATTTACTTTTTAAAAGCAACTATATGATTGTGTCATTGGTGTTATTTTTTTTTTTTTTAAGAAACAGCCCCAAACAAACCTCCTTTTAGCATTATCCTGCCAAAAACCAGCTGTGTGACCTTGGGGAGTGTCCTTTACTTCCCTGGACTTCGGTGTTTTCTCCATCACACGAGGGTGTGTAACTCCCAGTCCCTTCTTGCCCTAAGACATCATCAGGGTCTGCAGATGACACGAGAAGAAACGGAGAGGGGTTCAACTAAGAAATGGTACCTACCGGGCAGGGAAAAAGAGTGGGTGTAAAATTAGCTGACAAAGCGGCAAGGTTTGTACAAACAAAACCAAGACAGAGAAAGGGGGCTGGGGAGGGCACTGCGGACCAGTATCAGATGACTTTTCAGAGCTCATCAATTACCCTTGCTTCATCTGCAGTATGTTCCCAAAACTCCCAACACCTGAGCACAGCAGTAAATGCTGAGCTATGCAATCCCGCCTGAAGAGCTCCAGATGCATCCGCAACTTCCATGCATTTCAGCAAGCGTCTACGGAGCATCCGCTGTGTCCTCACTACTCCGGAGAACACAGAGGAAGGGCCCCCCGGGGGCCCACACCTAGCAGCTAACTCCAGAGATTCCCTTTTGTCTGTCAACATTCCCTCCTCTTGAGAAAACCGTCTGTCCCCCACAGGTGTCCCCACCACCGTCCCGTTTGCCCTGCCCCTTTCCCAACGGCGAAGGCTCACTGCTGAACCCACGCGAGGGACCACTCGCTGGGTCTGGCGTTGTGGTTCTCAACCCAGCACTACTGACACGCCGGGACGGACCGCTCTCTATGGGGGGGGCGCCCTGTGCACTGCAGCACGGCAAGCAGCATCCCTGGCCTCTCTCCACCAGGTGCCAGGAGCCACCCTCCCCCTCAGCTGCCAGAAGTACCTCCAGACATCACCAGACGTGTGTGGGACAAAGTCACCCCCGGCTGCAGTCTAGGTGAGCACCTGTTAGGCCTGACAGGGAGGAAAGGACCCCCTTTGAGAAGGCACGCCTGTAGAGCACATGCCCAGGGCCACGTGCGGCCACCATCCCCTGCCCGTGGGGCAGTCTGCCCGAGAAGCCAGCCAGCAGGAGGGACACAATCAGACCTAAGGGGGTGGTGGAGGGAGACGCGGGCCTCCAGCGTTGGCACAAGGCCCTCTCCCACCACGCCTGATGCATCTTGGAGGTGTCCCAGCTGGGGGAGTGCGCGTATTCCCTTTTCTACTCTGGGGATTAAAAACGCTTTGGCTCCCTGCAACCGAAATGGTCCAGCTCTCTCAAGGGCTCTGTTCCCATCATCAGGCACACGTACGAATGTGCCTGCGGGTCACCATTCGGTGGTCAATGTCTTAGTAACTAAGTGCTTAGAGTTAGGAGGTCCCTGCGGGTAAGGGGAGGCTAAAAACGTAGAGAGATTCACGATAAGGTTACAAGCAAAAACAGCCGGCAGCTCAAACGCCACACCCAGGATTCTGAGCTATTTTCACAATCGTGACCTAGGGGAGGGGAATTTCAGAAATACTAGAAAAACTCAAGGGTGGAATTCTCACTCTTGGAGAGACTAGTCACAGGACTAGTGAGACTAGTCTTCACAGGAAAGCCAGAGAAAAACCTCGGCAAGCTTTCATTTCCCCAAACAGGCAATGAGAAACGGCTGGTAACAGAACGCCCACTCCCCTCTGGGGTCCATGTGTTCCCAATGAGAAGCAGCCTGCCGGCCCACGCCGACAGTGAAGGGTGCTTGGTGAGCTCTGCACCAGGCTGCAGTTTTCAGGTGCGTCCATTCCTAGCAGAGTCTAAGGATTGCCTGCGGTTTTCCTTTACCAGAGCGATACCAGAAAACACTTGGTAGAAGGTGAAGGAAAACACTCACAGTGGTCCTGGCGACTCTATCCTCTCCTCTTCAAGCGCACGGCTGGTCACGGCAAAACCCTCGCATCTGGCCACGCCTGCTGCGCAAACTAGGAGGAATACGTCCTCACCCTCCCTTTGACACATTTATTAGGTGGGTTTCTCCTATGACCCAGACACAAGCAAGTGACATCAAATACTTGACACCTTAACCTTGGCCGGGGGAGCACCTGGTCCATTGGCCAGCCCGGGGGTGGGGGGTGGGGGGAATCAGGACGACGCCGGCTGGGAGCCAGTGACAGGGCCCAGAGCACGGTGCACACTTCAATGCTGGACCAGCAGGGGCGCCCGGTGATTCACGGCCCCGCAGCACACTTCACCGTTCACAGCCGCACATCTGCTCCACACTCGGGCTGGGCTGCTTTTCCAGCTGGTGGCGACTTCCCGAACGGGCTTTGCCCGCTCCCTTCCCGTCGGCCTGCTTCTGAGCCAACGGCTTCCTCACTACCAAGCCTGCCGACATCACCAGCTGTCCCGGCGGCCTGCACAGACACTCCCGTCACAGGAAACCAGCACAGAGCCCCACAAGGCTCTGATATCAGAGACAGTGGCCCCGGCCCGCGTGCGCCTGGCCCCGGCTTTGAGTCTTCCTTTCCATCTCCTGCCAACCTGATCACGCTCACCGACAACGTGCAAAACGCGAGTCCCCTACCTCTTCCAAGTCCGACCCCTCAGAAGCACCCGAGCGTGCCACCGCAAATCTGAAATGATCTGATCATTCTCTGAAGCTAGTAGCTCTCGATCTTCAAAAGCACTGGCTGGAAATGCTCTCCCAGCTGAACCTGACGCCTGCATCATACGGTGTGAGATCCCAGTCCTGGGTCTTCTCACCCTGAAAACACTCAGCATAACGAACCTTGGTACCTACCCCAACTAGGATGTCACAATAAGCATTCAGGTAGGTAACTGCGCCCCGACAAACAGGTATATCCTCTTTTCCCAGTCGGAATCATACTTTCTACCTGACTTGGATGCGAACTTCAGAAAATACACTCACGTGTGATTCATCTTCAGCCAAAAGCAATTTCTCAGGCCTGAAGTTCTCTGTTCCAGTTTTCATATGAAAAAAAAAAACCTCTCTTGTCCTGGGATGGACTCCCAGCCTGTGGGCCCTAGAACCCTGGGTGGGCCCTTGTCACCCCAAGGACTGACAGGGAAGCAAGTGTGTAACCACCTGCTGTTTGGACAGGCGGTGGCCCTGTTACCACCTCTCCCAGCGTGGTGACTGGGCATCCCCGGGATTCCATGGCCACAGGACAGCTCTGTTCATTGCCACCTCTGACCAGGCGTCCGCCTGGCCAAACACACCAATCACAGCTACTGCAAGGACACTGAAAAGCGGGGAAGCTGACGGGTGTTGCTGTAGCATTTCGAACACGCTCCAGCCCACTGCTCAAACCACCCTGTGCACGCCAAGTTTAGAGGTAGAAGAGAACTGTGTCCAGAGATTTCTTTTTAATTACTATTTTTTAAATTTTATTTATGTTATTTTTGGCTGCGTTGGGTCTTCATTACTGCGCGCGGGCTTTCTCTAGTTGCAACGACAGGGGGCTACTTTTTGTTGCGGTGCGCGGGCTTCTCATTGAGGTGGCTTCTCTTGTTGCGGAGCACAGGCTCTAGGCGCGCGGGCTTCAGTAGTTGTGCCGCGCGGGCTTAGTTGCTCCGCGGCATGTGGGACCTTCCCGGACCAGGGCTCGAACCCGTGTCCCCTGCATTGGCAGGTGGATTCTTAACCACTGAGCCACCAGGGAAGCCCATGTGTCCAGAGATTTTAAGTGCCTGTCTAAGCTCAATTCACAAGCGTCCTGTTTCCTAACTCATGCAGAATTCTAAGGTCTTTATGCTACCCGTGCTGTTGCCTGTTCAAATGGAAATAACCATTGCTTTACTATCTGTACACAGACTTGTGTGTATGTATACACAGGCCACGATGCTGTTAAAAAACCTCAAGCGCTACAGCAGGGCATAAAGTAGAAAGTAACCCCCCACAAGGGCCACATAAGTGTTTGTTAAAAGCTAACCGCCTGGGCTTCCCTGGTGGTGCAGTGGTTGAGAATCCGCCTGCCAATGCAGGGGACACGGGTCCGAGGAGATCCCACATGCCGCGGAGCAACTAAGCCCGCGTGCCACAACTAGTGAGCCTGCACTCTAGAGCCCACGAGCCACAACTACTGAAGCCCTCGCACCTGGAGCCCGTGCTCCACAAGAGATGCCACCGCAATGAGAAACCTGCGCACCGCAACGAAGAGTAGCCCCCGCTCTCCGCAACTAGAGAAAGCCAGCGCACGGCAACGAAGACCCAACACAGCCAAAAACAAATAAATAAATTTATTAAAAAAAAGAATATCAAATAAATGGAACCACACAGTATGTAACCTTTAAAAAGATTAAAAAACGACAAAAGCTAACCATCTATCAACACCAACTGCTGGTCCCACGCTTACATACCTCACACTTCATTTAATCCCGGCAGCCCTGGAAGGAGATGTCATAAAGGTGACGGACTTGGGGTGCAGGGGCTTTGCAAGTGGCCCCAAGTCCTGCGCCCACGCCCAGAGCCCCGGGGCACCCGGCTGACCGCGGCTCGCAGCTCCGCCGTCCGCCAACGTCGCTACCCTGGACTGATATATCCCCGAGCCTCAATTTCCAGCAGCTGGAAAACGTAAAAGCACGATCTCCTCAGCTGTAACGTGTTACAAAATAACAAGCGCTTCCACAGAGCAGATGTGAGGAGTAAGCGAGAGGAAGGATATACAGCTGAGATTCCCAAACCTGGGCTACGAACAGGAGCTCTGGGAGGGGCCTTAAATGCACCCTGCTAAGCTCCCCCCACCCCCGGGGTTTCTGGTGCAGTTTTTGAAGCAGCGGGTCGGGGGCAGGGCCTGCTACTCTGCATTTCTGACAAGCTCCCTGAGGAGAACGCTGCTGACTCAGAAACCCCGCCTAGAGAATGCCCGCTTCAAGCGTCTACCCCGGCACCTGGCAGGCCTGCAACTGGCAGCCAGGACCCCATAAGCACAGCTCAGCACCCCAGCTCTCCTGCTGTGTTAAAAATCCCTCGGCCCCAGCCTCAGCTTGCAGGCTGTGCCCCCCTCCGCCCCTGCTTCCCGTGACTGCCCCGGCCACGAGAACCCGGCCAGAGCCTGACCCTGCTTCCCTGCCCTGGCTGAAAACACGCCTCCTCGGCTTAAGAAAACACACCTGTAAGCGTACCCGGGGGACCTCTGGCCAGACGGACGGAATTTTCTCTCTGAGTTTTGCAGGGAGCTCTTGGTGCCTGTCTGTAAACCTACCAACACGAGTAAAAACTAAAATGTCAGGCCGTGATTCGCCACCTGGTTGCACATTCAAATCTCCCGGCCAGCTTCAGAGTCACGGACGCTGGGCTACCCCCGAGACCCCAACTTAACTGGCCCAGGGTGTGGCCAGGCAGCGACAGCTTTCAAAGCCCCTCCCTCCCCCAGGTGATTCCAATGTGCAGCCGGGGTTTCAATCCACTGCCCCCCCCCCACCCAGAAGAACTGTCAAGTCGTGCCCTTTCCCGTACGTACCCAAAACCTACAGTGACACTTCCGGGAGTCAGGGTCACTCGGGTTTTAAAACTGACCAGAGGCTTTAAGGCTCGGCACCCTTTGCCACGGTCCGTCTTACAAACGCAGCTGCGCCTTTGGACGAGATCTCCCAACTCGTGCTCATCTTGTGAAAAGTGAGAATGTATGCAGTGATTTTGTTATTGTTGTTCTTACTGTGTTTAAATGAAAGTAAAGTTACTCTTAGAAATCGAGACCTGAAACAGGTAAAATGAGAGCTATCAAAGAAAACTCATTTGGTGTCAACTTTAGATGTTACGGTTACCTTATATCAAGCTGTTCTGCCCGCGTCACCCGAGCCCAGCGGTGACACATGCCGCTAGGTGATCCACAAAGAGCTCAGTATGGATGACTACAAACCTGCTTTCAAAACCCAATATGCAAAAGGAAAGTAAAAGGAAGAAAGGTGCCCTTGACTTTGACAAAGGCCGTTGCATAACACATTCACTGAGTAGCTAAAACGTGTCAGGCGCTGGGCAGTGAAGTGGGGATGCAGCTCCCAGGGGAATGCTGGGCCCACGCTGCCAGGCCCTGGAGTTGCTACCTGGGGAAGCTCATGCTAAGGGGGCCATACAGCTGCAGGAGGCCACGGGTCAAGGTGGAGTTACCCGGAGAGCTTCAAACACACCCACAGGTTCTTCTTCCCGAAGGGAAGCAGCTCCTCCTTTTGCTCTCATGCAATACAGACGGTACCATGAACACAGCCTGAGCACCCAGTGACTGTCCTTCACACCCAAGTTCCTAAACAATGAGCTATCCAGGGTGCATTTTTGACAGTGTGGATATAAACACAGGAAGAGAAGTAACCACGCATGTAAGTTTCCCTAAAATGCCAGCCCATTAATTTTCTCACTGCCAAGTGGATGATGGGAATAGAACCCCAGATTCTCACCATTTAGTGAGAACCCAAAAAGCTTTAAAAGCTAAAGTTTCATGCTATCAGGAGGGTATCTGTGCAAATACTGTTTTCTTGAAGCAAAAACTAATTACACAATGAATGTGGTCTCTACTCAGAAGACAGAATCATAGGTAATTACCCCAGTCAACGAAGCAGGCTTAAAATACATTCCCTGCAATTCCTTTCGTTTTGTCCAGGAACAGTCTGGTTTTTTCTTTAATATTGAGCTGCACAGAGAAATTTTTGAAACTTGAAGTTTCTAGATGGAGCCCGTTACAGCTATTCCAAGCACATATCATTCCACAACCTTTGTCTTTTGATATTGAGGGGTTATTTTTCCAAAGCTCCTGATGTAAGAACAGTGATCTTTCATTCAGGAGAAATCTTTCCTGCTTTTTTCTTTTTTTAAATAAATTTATTTATTTGTTTTCATTTTGGGCTGCACTGGGTCCTCGTCGCTGTGCGCAGGCTCCCTCCAGTTGTGGCGAACGGGGGCTACTCTTCGTCGCGGCGCGCAGACTTCTCATTGGGTGGCCTCTCCTGTTGCGGAGCACGGGCTCCAGGCGCGCGGGCTTCAGCAGTTGCGGCACGTGGGCTCAGCACTTGTGGCTCACGGGCTCCAGAGCGCACACAGGGTCAGCAGCTGTGGGGCACGGGCCCGGCTGCTCCGCAGCGTGTGGGATCCTCCCAGACCAGGGCTCAAACCCGTGTCCCCCTGCATTGGCAGGCAGGTTCTTAACCACTGCGCCACCAGGGAAGTCCAAAATCTTTCCTGCTTTTACTCCACCACATCTGAAAATGAGCTACTCCTGGGCAAGAAGTGAAACTGCTTCATTCCTTTCAGCAGAGCGTCACGAGCAGCGGAGATGCTGGCGGTCCCAGTGGGTGGCGCTCCCTTGCATCCCACCTGGGATTTCTGGGAGTGTTTGGCTTTGAGAGGCTCTCCCTACCCTGCCCAGGTTCTGAACCCTAATGCAGCGTCTGAATGGGGGAAAACAGCTACATTAACTGGCCTGGCCCAATCAAGACCCTGCCCGGTGCAAAAGGGCAGAATTCTTGTATGCTGGGGTCACAGAAGCACAGCAGGGCTACTGATCCGCTCGCAGGCATTCCAGTCCCCAGAATGCTTCTCCCGCTGTCCATCACTGTTCCCTGGACTTGGAGGCTCGAAATTCTGGAACTAACAAAGGTTCCGTGCAATTACTTTTGTCCAAACGCCTCATTCCTGGGAGGCGGGGAGAATCAATGGAAGACTTCTAGGTTTTATGTATCTGAACTTAACATGTTTCCCTTCTCTCACTAGAAATCAATGATTTTTTTAAACGCTTAAACAGTTAAACTAGAACGATTTGAGGGAAAACCCAGAATGTACTAACCTCGTTCGCCTAAAACCTAAATGTTGTTTCTTTATTTAAATCTGAAACATGATTTCCTGATTCCCCACCAAGAACAAAAAACATAGCCAAAAACCAAAAATGACTTTCTCAGATCCTCCCTCTTTCTGAGAAAAGTAATACCTGATTATGTTTTCGCAGCATGTAATTTTAATGAATTGAAGGCACAACTATAAAAATACAATCTACTGACAATTTAAATACAATCTACAACAGACTCCCCTGGTGGCACAGTGGTTAAGACGCCACGCTCCCAACGCAGGGGGCCCGGGTTCAATCCGTGGTCAGGGAACTAGATCCCACATGCATGCTGCAACTGAGGAGCCAGCAAGCCACAACTAAGGAGCCCGTGAGCCACAACTAAGGAGCCCGCCTGACGCAACTAAGACCCAGAGCAACCCAATAAATAAATAAATAAATATAAAAATTAAAAAAATATATACAATCTACAATTAAGAATAACAAGAAAGGTAAGAGAACAAAGCATGGAAAAGATTTATTCAATTATAGCCATCGATTTTTATTCTACAGTGCAATCAATTTGCCAGAAGTCACATAACCAGAATGGGTACTGATCTGTGCAAAATTAGGTGGTTCATTTGATGAGTGACAGTTTTGTGGGGATTCATATTATTTATATCGGGCTACAGCTTGGGGCTAAATTACAAGGGAAGTCTAGCTTTTAATGCTACTACTGGAACTGGGTCCCCAAAGTGCAGGCTGTCAGCCCAGGGCTGTTTGATATTTACTGCACTTTTAAATTACTGCTTTTTCTGTTATGCACAGAGGTCATTTCTACACGTGGTCTGTAATCCCTTCAACGGTGAACACACGTCCATGTAGACACACTCTTCCTAACGCTTTGTAATGAAAGGGACATCTGAACTTTCCACTATCTCCTCACTTCTAGAGCCCCTGAAATCATCATTATGACATTTAATCCTCACCAGGATATCGCTGGCTGCATGTTATTTAAAACAAGAAAAGCAAAACGACTGTAATCTTCCCTTCCAGAGAAGCCCAGTCAATACCTAGCCTTTGTTTTGTCTGTGACATCCTTATTTCGACGGATGTTTCACAAAAAGGAGGTGGGGAGGAAAGGACAAACATTGAGTCAAAGTGACTCCAATGGTTGAACTAGACACCTACTTTTCAATAATTATTACACTCAAGGGAGTTTTGTTTTCCAAATGATTCCTTTCCTTTTGAAGCAGCTAGGACCACGCATGGAAAACACAGCAGCAAGGCAAGTCAAGTGTCTGTCGGGAACCCTCCGGAAGGCACAGAGGCCCAGGGGAGGCGCCCCTAGCACACCTGCCCCATCACCCCAACTACACCTGGGCAAAGAGGAGGGGCCAGGGCTGCCCTGGAACACACCTGCTCCCTCCCCGGGGCTTTCTAGAGGTGCCACCTGCACGTAGGAGCTGGGACTCCCATGGCCGTGCAGCCCCGGGCCTCCACCAAATGGGATGGGAGAGGGGACCAGCACCTGCAGCCGCCCAGCTCCTTCAGGACATCTCCAGCATCCTCCAGCCAAGCGCTAGGTGGACCCTGCTGTGCCCCGGGGTACCCCTCAGATCCCTTGCCTTCTCTCTGTCGGCACCAGAGCCCGCAGCGTTCCGACTCCTGCCCACACCCCCGCACCCATCTGCCCTCTGCTGCGGAGAGATCCCCGCCATCACCTCCTGCTTAAAAACCTTCCCTGGCCTTCCCTGGTGGCGCAGCGGTTGAGAATCTGCCTGCCAATGCAGGGGAC
This sequence comes from Aethalodelphis obliquidens, assembly GCF_003676395.1. Lineage (NCBI taxonomy): Eukaryota > Metazoa > Chordata > Mammalia > Artiodactyla > Delphinidae > Aethalodelphis > Aethalodelphis obliquidens. The sequence goes on along the minus strand of NW_020838035.1, from coordinate 6,907,465 downwards.
ACGGGTTCGAGCCCTGGTGTGGGAGGATTCCACAGGCTGCGGAGCAACTGGGCCCGTGAGCCACAACTACTGAGCCTGCACGTCTGGAGCCTGTGCTCCGCAACAAGAGAGGCCGCGACAGTGAGAGGCCTAGGCACCGCGATGAAGGGTGGCCCCCGCTCGCTGCAACTAGAGAAAGCCCTCGCACAGAAACGAAGACCCAACACAGCCAAAAATAAATAAGTAGTACATTTTTAAGAAAAAAACTTCCCTGGCTCTCAGCGCCCACCTCACCCACGGCAGCCCCCTCCCCTGCCACTAACCTGCAGGAACAGCGTGGGCCCCTCCCCCAGCCCAGGGCCTGACTCTCTCCCCAGGCTGTCCGCCTGTGGGTCCACCCAGCACCAGCAGAGGAATCCCTGTGACATGCATGGTGAGGGGTGTGGAGGGTCTGCCCACAGGACAAGCCCTGGGAGGGGCCTTCCCATCAGCCTCCTCTCTGCCAGGTCTGGGCAACTCAAGGGTAAGGCTGAACACCTTGACCCATTTCCTTATGGGAAGTAACAACTTTATTGGGCTGTAAGTCACACACCATAAAATTCACCCCTTCAAAGAGTACATCCATATACAAAATAGATAACTAACAAGGACCTACGGTACAGCACAGGGAACTCTACTCAATACTCTGTCATGGCCTCTATGGGAAAAGAATCTAAAAGAGAGAGGATACAGGTACACGTATAACTGATTCACTGGGCTGTACACCTGAAACTAACGCAACATTGTAAGTCAACTCTACTCCAATAAAAATTAATTTAAAAAAAGAGGAAATCCAGTGGGGTTTAGCATGCTGGGAGCGGTGCAGCCACGACCACTCTCTAATTCCAGCATATTTTCATCACCCCATTCCTCCCCCTGACGACTGCCCGTCAGCTCTGTCTCTGTGCATCTGGCCTGCGCTGGACATTTATATCAAAGGAAACATACAGTGTGTGCTCCTGACCTGTTTTCATTTCAAATACCAAACACACGCATTAGGAAATGTGGTGTCCGATAGCTATTAACAGAAGGGCTGAATTTCAGTTCCAGAAACTCCCAGCTTTGGGACACACATGAGGGGTTGGGAGAAAGAAATCCACCTTCTGGGACAAGGCCACCCTCACCCCAATCTTCCACTTCACCCTCTTCTCACTACCCCCTACCCCAAACAAGTCCCAGCTGAGGTTTCAGAAGTTCCCTGACACCTCCCCCATCTCCTCTACTGGTCCAAACTAGTCCCGCTTTAGAAATTGGTTTATTTCATGGGCATAAGACCATCTTGGGGCCACTGTTAAAATTCAGATTCCTGGGCACCACCAACCCTGATTCAGTAGGCTAGCACTTGTTAATTCCGATATAAATGGCAGGTGAGTCACACCTTTCTAGAGCAGCAGTTCTCAAACTAGAGCCAGCGTCAGAATCCCCAGGAGGATTCCCGACCGAGCCCCAGTGTGGGGTTCAGTAGGTCTGCAATGAGGCCAAGACGCTGCGTTTCTAACAAGGCCCCAGGTGAGACTGATGCCGCTGGTCTGGGGGCCGCACTGTGAAAACCACTGCCTGCTGGGGCGCAACCCCCCCCCCCGGCCTTTCCACGTTGTCTACGGCTGTTCTCATGCCACAACAGCAGAAAGGAGTAGTTCGGTCCACAAAGCCAAAAACACTGACCCTGGCCGTTTGCAGAAAAAAGTCTGCTGACCTCTAGTTTACAGAGGATGATCCTAGTATTAGAAATGTCATGAGTGTGTCTACGGCCAAGGTGAGACTTCCGGTACTTCATATGCATTTCAGAGAAGCGGGGGGGATGGCACGTAATTTTATAAAATCTTCAGGATCTTTATACTTTAAACAATGCCCTTAAGAAAGACTTTCGGGGACTTCCCTGGTGGTCCAGTGGTTAAGACTCCATGCCCCCAATGCAGGGGGTCTGGGTTCGATCCCTGGTCGGGGTACTAAGATCCCGCAAGCCATGCAGTCCAAAAAAAAAAAAAAGAAAGATTTTTTAAGTCACATAGCAAAAAGAGCTTTAGTGCACTCCTGTACTCAAAGGCCCCCGGCTAGAGTCGCGTAGTCCTGACCACCTAATGTGATCTGCAAGCAGGCCGCCTGGGGCTTGGTTTCCCATCTGTAAACACAAACAACCCTGGTGAAGCCTCCCAGCAGGCTCATTACAGAACAAGGGTGAGAAGAAAGACTCAACAGAAAACCTGATAAACTGTACAACGTGATATCAAGATAATATCAAGGCACCCCAACCCTGGAAAGGTTAAGTCCATTCAGGGATTCCCCTGTAGTCTGGGTTCGTTAAACAACCAGAAAGGTTCGAGATGCGGAGCCTCATTTTCATTTGAAGCTGTGTCACTGGAAAGAGGAAAGAGAGCAGAAAGGAAGAGAGAGAAGCTCATTTCCCAAGGAGGGGCGACGCCTTGCTGAGCTGTTATTGCCCTGGGCCACAGAGTGACCCTACTCGGTGTCTGCACCCCAGAATCCACCCCTGCAGAGAGGAAAAGGCATCCCTCAACGGAAGAATGGAGGTCAGCAGGGTGCCAGGAGGAAAGGACGGTGTCCTCCTTCTAAGACGGGTCCATGGGCATCTTCCACGCCCTCAAGAGACAGGCTGCAGCTTCCCTCCTCCCGAGGACAGCCCTGCTGGGTGACCAGGGCAGTGGGCGCAGTCCCCCCTTTTGGCAAATCTCTACCCTCATCTGCGATACAGGAGAAATACGGGTGTCCACTTTCTAGGGCTGTTTGGAGGTGCTCTACACTCCTGCACAAAAGCAAGGAGCAGCAGGCAAAAGCACGGCCTCAGAAAGTCAGTTGTCATCCTACAGACGAAGACGATGACGATGCCGGGAACCAACACACACTCTGGAGTGTTCCAGGGGCCGAGGTGAGACGCTGACCGCGTGTGTCAGGGCAGGGGCCCACATCCCCTCTGTTGTCGTTAAGACAGAAGTCCCATGAGTTTTGAAAAGTGTTCTTTTTAAGATTTTAAAAGATTTTAAGGGTTTCCAAATGGTCAGTTTCAATTGTGCTTAAACAGCCTCGAAGCCAGAATGACCGATTCTATTCTTTTGATTTATGAGAGGTATGACCCGCCCCCGCCCCCGCCGACCGACCGTGCCCAGGGAATCGCAGGTGCCACGCCTGGGCGTGTGGACGGCAAGCTCAAAATGCAAAGGAAACACCCAAGAGAAGTGAAACATACATCCACACACAGACGACTACGCGAATGTGCGGCTCTCCACAGGAGCATTATCCATAAAAGCAAAAAAGGTGGAAACAACCAGATGTCGATCAACTGACAAATGATAAGCAAACTGTGCTCTACCCATAAAGTGCCATATGATTCAGCCATAAAAAGGAATGAAGTCCTGACACACGCTAACATGGATAAGCCTCGAAAACGTGATGCTGAGTGAAAGAAGCCAACACAAAAGGCCACGCACTGTGTGGTTCTATTTAGATGAAATGTCCAGAAGAGCAAACCCATGGAGACAGACAGCAGACCGGTTGTTGCCAGGGCCTGGGGGCAGCAGGAACGGGGAGGCGCTGCTCGTGGGCACAGGGGTTCTTTTGTGGGTGATGAAAATTTCTGGAATTAGAGCGATGGCTGCACAACCGAGAATACTAAACCCCACCAAACTGTACATTTTTTTAAAAGGATGAATCTTATGCTACGTGAGCTATATCTCAATTAAAACAAAAATTTTTTAGGGCTTCCCTGGTGGCGCAGTGGTTGAGAGTCCGCCTGCCGATGCAGGGGACGCGGGTTCGTGCCCCGGTCCGGGAAGATCCCACATGCCGCGGAGCGGCTGGGCCTGTGAGCCATGGCCGCTGAGCCTGCGCGTCCGGAGCCTGTGCTCCGCAGCGGGAGAGGCCACAGCAGTGAGAGGCCCGCGTACCCCCCAAAAAAAAAAATTTTTTTTAACTCAAGGGAAAAAACATTCCGGCAGGCCTGCCCTGCACGCTCTCCAGCGCCCCCAGGGAATGGAACGGGCTTCCTCAACACTGTGCATGCACCCTTAGTCCAAGTGGGTGCAGAGCTGGGAGACATGCGCAAAGATCCAAGGTCAGAATGGTCTCGGGGCTGCAAGGATGGCAAGGAAGCCAGGCCGTGGTCTCTATGTGGATCCACGGGACGAGCGCCCCGTGGCGCCAGGCCCGGGCTGGTTCTGGCTGACAGCGCGGGGCCACAGGTGCTCGGGGCGGGCCTGGCCCCCAGGCTGGTCACAGGTCGGGTTCTCTGCGTCCTCCACACTCCCTGGGCCACCCCCTCCTGCACCTGCCCATGACACTGAAGTCTGGTTAACAAGGGACCTCGGAGGCAGTAAAGACAGCAGAAATGCAGCCCGGGAGAGCAGACGAGGGAGACTCAGGACAGCCCATGGACCCTCTCCCCTTCTCCCCGCTGCGGGGAATTCTGCCAGGGCTTCCTTCACACGTGTGCGCGTGCCTGCCTTTCCAGGATAAAGCAGGATCAGGCGACAGCAATGTGCAAGACAAGCCACTGTGGTGAGGCCGGGGGGCACCGTCTCTACAGGGCAGACTCCTCCAGTCCCGCACCCTGCTTTTCCTTCCACTGCCCGTCACACACTGCAAGTCATCCCCTGCCGCTGGGAGGCCTGGGAAGCGTCATTCTGTAATGGTGTCACAACACGCATGGCCTCGTTCTTTAGAAACACCTAAGGTTCCTTCCTCAGTCAAGGCAGGAGGGAGGACTGCAGAAGACGAGGCTGGAAATGGGCAGGAGCTGAAAGGTAAAGAACCTTCTGCACCAGCTAAGGTGCAACACGAGTTTACCTTTCCAGCAAGAGCCTGAGAAGCCCCGCCGGGCTCCGGCACGTGCACGGCTGGGGGTCTAGAGGAGGCTGGCGCACGGAGAGTCCCGAGGTGGTGACAGTACAAGACCGGTCCTGTGACTGCCCCGAGAGGCGATAACGGAGGCCGGGACACCGGGGGTGAAAGAGAAGGTACAAATACGAGACACTGAGGCTCCAGGGACTGGGTGATCGGTTGGCCACGGAAGGTCAAGGAGAGACAAGCATCAAGGATGACTCCTGCATTTGGGGATAAACCTGTGGGCAGGCCCGGAAGTGCAGGAGAATTAAGGTAAAGGAAGGTGCAAGCTCTGCATCTGCAACACGCTGAGTTGCAGCAGCCTGGGCGGTACCCGGGGGGCTCTCCCAGATTCTGGGCCTGCAGTGGAGACCTGAGCGCTGTCCGCCTGCCTCAAGGAAGCGCACGAGACCACCTAGGCAAGAGAGGAGAGAGAAAGGAGGGGCCTCCAGCAGAAACCGACACTGCCGCGCACGCCAACAGGAAGAGCCAGTAGAGGCCACTTTCACAAGGGTCAAAAGAAAGAGCGTTTCTGCGTGAACGAGACATCGCTTTCAGATCGGCAATAACACCACAGGTAATTCGAGAATCACACTCTGTAAAAGCAAACCTAGTCCCTGCCAGGGAGCACAAGGAGGAGTGTCCTCAATCAGCAGCAGACAATGTAAATTCACCTCTGGGGGTAAAACTGCACAAGTACATGCAGTGGTGTGAGGTTCTAATAATTTCTCTCCAAAATGCCAGCCCCTGAAAGTGGGGAGGAAGAGGGGAAACAGTAGCCCCACCCCAGCTCGTAACCCGCAGAGGCATCCACTCTGGACGATTTCATCCACCCTGTGGTGAGATCAACATAAAATAAATATGACTTGAGCAGCAGCAGGCCTGTCTTTTCAAGTCCAGATGTTCCTTTCCAAACTTGCATTCAAGATCCAGGGCATCTTGGGCTTCCCTGGTGGCGCAGCAGTTGAGAGTCCGCCTGCCGATGCAGGGGACGCGGGATCGTGCCCCGGTCCGGGAGGATCCCACATGCCGCGGAGCGGCTGGGCCCGTGAGCCATGGCCGCTGAGCCTGCGCGTCCGGAGCCTGTGCTCCGCAACGGGAGAGGCCACGGCAGTGAGAGGCCCGCGTACCACAAAAAAAAAAAAAAAAAAAGATTCAGGGCATCTAAACACTAATGAAAATTAAAAGAAAAGCTGCACCTACCAAAAAAAGCACACAGCTGTTTTAAAGACCAACGTATTTGATCAATACGAAGTACTCAGTTTTCCAGAAGTTAGGGTTTTCTTTTTTATATGCTTGTCTACAAAAAGCTAAATGATAAAACTCAATATATACCATAGAAACGAAACATATCATTTTTAAAATTCCAAGTGGCATACACAAAACTCAGCTTCCTTTAAGCTAGCACGTGATTCCAAAGATTGTCGACAACGTAATTCTTAAGAGAATTACGTTCAAGCAACTCGTAATTAGATCTGCACGGTACCAAGCAAAGAATTCCACAGACGGGGAAAAAAATTCAATATAGCTCTACTACCAAAAATAAGATTATTAAATGTTTTGGGTTGTTGATTATCTTTTCCGTTAGTTTCAATTTTTTGAAGATGGTTTGAATCTTTCTGCAACAAGAGAAAAACAGTACTGCTATGCTTACAAATTGACAAGCACATGCACAATTAGCACAGATAAGTATCACTGGGTTTACAGATTTACAAACATGGCACAGTTCACACAGATCAGAATTTCATCAGCAGCAGTATTTCATCAGCTTCAGCATTTCCAAGCCACAAGCAAAGAATCCCTTCACCTCCTTTGAAAGTCATGGAGGGCCACCGGGGTTCCCCCCACCCACCTTCCCAGGCTTTCGGTAAGCATTTCAACACCTGGAACAGAAGAGGCTCTCCTTCCCCACCCCTCTCGGCATCCCCTGCCCCCTAACCCTCAGATCCCCACACGAATGCCACCCTCCTCCGGGGACCAGCTTTACTTTGCCCTCGCCTTTATCTCCCTTTCCTTGATGGTCTACCTCATGTGTCTCTGTGTTCTATTCCCTAGGGAAAAGAAGAGCCTGCCATACAAGATCATAACTGATTAATCTGATAGAGGCAGCCCGGTTAATGAGGATTTAATGTAACCCACCCAGGCAATACCCTCTGCACTTGAACCAAAGTGGTGAGTAAAGCACAATTCAACCAGGAGAAAGGTGCACGCCCTGACATCATACCGGCGGGGCGGCCGGGCAGCCACCCTCCTCTCCTGTGGTCAGCCCTCCCAGGGGGCTAAGGAGCTGGACCGGGGAGCCTCCCCGCCTCTGCCCCACCTCTCCATAGCTCCCAGGCAATCGTCGGCAGGGAGGGGAAGGCAAAGCAACACGGGCTGAAAATTAAATTACCAGCTGAGGGAAAAGCTATGATGGAAAGAAGCAGAACTTCTGAGCACGCAGGTCTCATTTTACGAAATAAGTGTGCAGGGAATAAGCTACATGCTAATTGGACACCCACAGTGATTCCTTCTACAAAGTAAATAATCATTCCCTCTGTATGGGTGTAAATTAAACATTATATATCCAGTCTCTTAAAGCTAGCGGTATTCATTAAAAGGAAAACTTTTGAAAACAAACTTATGGTTATCAAGGGGGTAACGGGGGGGAAGGGATAAACTGGGAGACTGGGATTGACGTATGCACACCACTACACATAAAATAGAGAACTAATAAGGACCTACTGCACAGCACAGGGAACTCTTCTCAGTACTCTGTAATGACCTACACGGAAAAGAATCTAAAAAAGAGTGGATATATGTATATTATAACTGACTCACTTTGCTATACACCTGAAACTATACTATAAACTATTTATAACACTGTAAATCGACTATACTCCAATAAAAATTTAAAACAAACAGAACAAAAAAACAACAACAACAAAAAAGAAAATTCCTGATTTCTCTCCAGATTTCGTTTGTTAGAATGGTCCAACTCTTGTAGTGAGTAATCAAAGAAACGTGTAATGGCCCAAATACAACAGAGGCTTATTTCTTGCTCATATACTGGTACTACTGGGAGGGTAACCAGGCTATGGTCAGCTAGCTTCCTCCTCAGGCATTCAGGGACCCGTGCTGATGAGGCTCTGCCCCAGGACCATCTTCATTCCAAGACAACCAGAAGAGGAAAGCACGACAGGCGGTAAATGGCCTGCATCACTTCTACTTGCTTCTGATTGGGTAGAACTATGGCCTCATAGCTGCAAGGGAATCTGGGAAGTGTAGTCCAGCAGCATGTGCAGAAGGAAAAGGAGACACAGGCTCCAGTAAACAGATAGCATCTCTACCAAGCCTGTGGGTCTGACTCCATGCCCTGAAAGATTTTCTACTGCCAGAAAGCAAAGCGGTGAAGAAATGGAGTCTGTTGCCATGGGATATTTAACCTTCATCTTTCCTACTATTTTCACTTCCCAAACCACTTTTTAAAATCCAATTCTTCTGAATATCACATTGATCTGAAAGAGCCACCTTTCATTAATATTATAAAAAAGAAAGACCAGTATTATTCAAAAATACTTTAGGGACTTCCCTGGTGGTCCAGTGGTTAAGACTCCACGCTCCCAACGTGGGGGCCCAGGTTCGATCCCTGGTTGGGGATCCCACATGCCTGCTGCAACTAAAAGTCCACATGCCGCAACTGGGAGTACGCATGCCGCAACTAAAGAGCCTGCATGCTGCAACTAAAGATCCCGCATGCCACAACTAAGACCCGGTACAGCCTAAATAAATATATATATATATATATATTTTTTTTTCTTGCGGTACACGGGCCTCTCACTGCTGTGGCCTCTCCCGCCGCGGAGCACAGGCTCTGGACGCGCAGGCTCAGCGGCCATGGCTCATGGGCCCAGCCGCTCTGCGACATGTGGGATCCTCCTGGAACGGGGCATGAACCCGTATCCCCTGCATCGGCAGGCGGACTCTCAACCACTGCGCCACCAGGGAAGCCCCAATAAATATATTTTTAAAAAACCAGTTTTTGGTGGAAAGGAGGAAATAATCACTTCCAGTAGGCTGTAAATAGCACAACTGATGTACTGGTGCTTGGCATAAGATGTGTATTTGAATTAAATGCTTTTCTACAACTCCAATGCTAAACAGTCAGAGTAAGTACCAAAATCTCTAGGAGACACATTAAAATGTTGCCATACAAAATCCAGCTTAAAGTCTTTCCATAATAAATTGGCAATTTCATACATTAACATTACTTTTTTAAGAAATTTTTTCACATTACTTTTTATAGTTTTCCAAATTCTTAGTGAAGCAGGATGAAGTAGGGGAAAGGGGGGAAGGCGGAGGAGAGATGGAATTTAAATCTACTAGAACTAGGGCTTCCCTGGTGGCACAGTGGTTAAGAATCCGCCTGCCAATGCAGGGGACACGGGTTCGAGCCCTGGTCCGGGAAGATCCCGCATGCCTCAGAGCAACTAAGCCCGTGTGCCACAACTACTGAGCCTGCGCTCTAGAGGCCGTGAGCCACAACTACTGAGCCCACGAGCCACAACTACTTAAGCCCATGTGCCTAGAGCCTGTGCTCCGCAACAAGAGAAGCCCCCGTGATGAGAAGCCCGTGCACCGCAAAGAAGAGTAGCCCCCGCTCTTCGCAACTAGAGAAAGCCCGCACACAGCAACAAAGACCCAATGCAGCCAAAAATAAATAGATAAAAGTTTTAAAATGTTAAAAAAAATCTAGAGCTAGCTTTCCATACTGACTCATTTCACCCCTGTGTCAACATAGTGAAGTGGGAATGATTCTAGTTTGACAGCCTGAAGGATTAAGGGTGAGAAAAGGTTAAGGACAGAGTGCACGATTCAGCTACATATGCAAGACGTTCTCTCCAAACTGGAACCACTGTGGCCACAGCAGGAGGCAGAGATGACCACTCTCACGTCGCCAAGCAAAGCAGGGCTCCTCCAAACTGGCAAACCTCGCACCAACGTTCAAATCTGCCCTACACCAGAAACTTATGTTCAGCAGAGGAAAACACTACTATCTGAAGGGATGTGACCAGCGCAAAAGGAACAAGCGAAGCTATGGCCTTAAAGGAGTCATCATTCACCCACATGCACCAGCCTCCAAAAAGCACTGTGGTCACCCACTCTTACATACCTGCAGACGGCAAGGACGAACTGAGCCCCCAACAGAAGGCAAACAAACACACAAAAAGCAGCGGAGCTCAGAAACGGAATCCACACAGCAAGAAGACATTTTGTAAAACCAGTGAATATTCTCAAAGATATGAAAGAAGAACCATGAAACAAGATCAGTATGGTATCAAAAAGGAACATTCGAGAACAACACTAACAAAACAAACAGACAAACAAAAAACAAACAACTCTGGAAATAAAAAAAAAACCGAAAGCACACATTTAAAACTCAATGGAAGGGTTGGAAGATAAGGCTGTACAAAATCTCTGGAGAAGAACAAAAATACAGAGAAAAGAAAAATACGACAGAAAAAATTAGAGTTAGTCCAAAGGACTAAGAAACAGAAAGCTTTGGGACCTTCTTGTTGGTGCAGTGGTTAAGAATCCGTCTGCCAACGCTGGGGACACGGGTTCCAGCCCTGGTCCGGGAAGATCCCACATGCCGCAGAGCGACTAAGTCCATGCGCCACAACTACTGAGCCTGCGCTCTACAGCCCGCGAGCCACAACTACTGAGCCCGCGTGCCACAGCTACTGAAGGCCGCGCGCCTAGAGCCCGTGCTCTGCAGCAAGATAAGCCACCTCAATGAGAAGCCCGCGCACCAAAACGAAGAGTAGCCCCCGCTTGCCGCAACCAGAGAAAGCCCACGTGCAGCAACGAAGACCCAACGCAGCCAGAAATAAAAATAAATTAATTAAATTAAAAAAAGAAACAGAAAGCTCTGTTGTCTCCCCAACAATACTGTACACCTGCAGAGGTTAGAACACCACCTGCAAAGTAAGTGCCTAGGGAAAACCGTCTCCAACTCAGACTTGCACACCCAACAGTCCATTTACTGTCAAGGTAAAATAATGACATTCTCAGATAGAGAAGGTCTCAAAAGACAACCCACTGTGTGTCTGAATATAGTAAAAGATTTTTTGCAACTGGGGAAGATGCGGCGGATGAATCAACGATATGCACATAGAAAATCAGGCAAAGAAACAAAGCGTATCCTTACACTTGGTGGTTATGAAAACTTGTGCAGGAGAAATAATCATAGTTTGTACCACCAGGCTCAGCAAGTGTTGGCACTGGCATTCAAAATAACACACACACCGAATACTGCTAACCAAGTGGTTCTCAAAGGGGGCAATTTATTTTATTTTTTTGCAAATGCTGTAACATTTTATTCTGTCAATTATGAGACGAAAAACAAATTTTAAAAATAAATTTTGTCTTTAAATAACTTTTTCTACATATTAGCAAGATGCTTTAGCATTTATTTTTTTTTGTATTCATATTAGTTTTCCTTTTCTAACATCCTCATTGGAGTACAATTGCTCCACAATGGTGTGTCGGCCCCTGATGTACCACAAAGCGGGTCAGCCACCCGCATACATACATCCCCACGTCTCCTCCCTCTTTTGCCTCCCTCCCTCCCACCCTCCCTATCTCACCCCTCCAGGTGGTCACAAAGCACCGAGCTGATCTCCCCGTGCCACGCGGCCGCCCCCCACCAGCCATCTTCCCCACCCATTAATCTGTCGACGGACAGCCAGGATGCCCCCAGGTCCTGGCCCCCGCAAAGAGCGCCGCAATGAACACCGTGGCACATGACTCTCCCCCGAACCATGGTCTTCTCAGCGCACAGGGTTTGTTTTTTTTTTAATTTTATTTTTTTTATTGAAGTTGAGTTGATTTACAATGTGCGCCAATCTCTGCTGTACAGCAAAGTGACCCAGTTCTACACATAGAGACATTCTTTTTTTTTAATATTCTTTTCCATTATTGCTTGCCACAGGATTCTGAATACAGTTCCCCGTGCTCTACAGCAGGACCCTATTGTTTATCCATCCTACATACAATAGTTTACATCTGCTCATCCCAAACTCCCAGTTCAAAGGGGGCGATTTTTGTCTCCCAGTGGACATCTGGCAACGTCTGGAGACGTTTCTGACCATCTCAGCTACCGGAGACGGAGGAATCTGTACTGGCTTCTCGGGGGTGGAGGCCAGGAATGCTGCTCCCACAGGGCACAGGACGGCCCCCCACGACAAAGAACTAGGTGGCCCCAAACGTCAGTGATGCTAAGGTTGAAAAAACCCTCTTTTAACCAAAATTATGATGTAGTTACGTTGGGAGTATGGGGGCCCAAGGTATGTGTCTGGGTAGCTGGTGTGGAAAAAAAGACTATGTCCCAAGCTCCCATAGTGGGAAGTCAACAGTTATCCCGAAAGGGAACAATGAAAGTAGCAGCCGTATAGAATATGGGCAAATGCCCAAAGAAATCAGCTAAAAAGTTTCAATAGCTTCTCTAGGGAAGAGGAAATGACAGTGGGGAACTGCTGGTATGATAACAAGCCCTGCAGAACTATTTGATTATTTCAACCCTGCAAGAGCCACTCTGATAAAAATAAAAACAAATCTCAAAAAGATACACTAAAAAAAAAAAAAAGATACACTAACATTTTGTGTCTTTCCTCCCTGGAATAAGTAAAATGTTGCCTTTAGAGCCCACACAATCTACCCTGCCTGGGTTCTTGTTGACCTTCACAATTTGCCTTTGATCTGAAAGTCTTAGTCACCTTTGGCCAAAAGAAAGACAATCCCAACCCTTCCCAGGCCACGTAGAGCACTGTTCTTCCAGACCCATCCCACAGAGGCGGCAGACATTACCTCCAACTTCATACCCAGCAGATTTCAGAAAAACAGCCCAGGTTAAAAAAAAAAAAAGTCCCCTCTGCATTGCAATTCAGAATATCCTGGCTTTTCAGAACAACCTTAGTTGTTCGAACCTAAAATAAAGTTAGTCCAATTATTTTTTAACCATATCCTACCGTCGTCCTTCCACTAAGATATGTTCCCCCAAAGAGAGGCCTTAACGTTCGCACTGGTCAGGGAAACAGGCTCCACCTACCACAGGGCCATGCAAATATCGAATCCAGCAAGGTAACAGGAAAACAATTCTTCCAGAATACACCCTCCCTCTGTTGAGCATAGGCAAGGTTTTAAAAAGACCAAAAGAGCAATATGCAACCCTGAGGGCTTTCAAAACCCTTCGTGTGGGTGGAAATTGCAGCTTGGAAGAGTGCGGCTTGCATAATTTCTCATCAAAGGATGGCCCCATGCCTGACTGCAGTGCATGAAAAGTAAAAGAGGTAAGACTGAATAAAAAGTCTGTTCAGCCTTTAAGTCCTTAAATTATCTCGTTGACTGTTTACACTGCGCCCAGTGTACAAGAAGAAAAGCTCCCCAGAGCCCCGAAGAAATCCTCAAATCCAGGTTCATTTGCATGCTGACACAAAGCAACTTCGGCAAGAGGACAGCTCCAAAATGCCTTCCAAGTAGAAAAGCCAGCCCTTTGCAAGCTGGGAGCCCAGCTTCTTTGGCCGAGAAATGGAAAGGTGAATTAAGAAATCCCAGATGGTTAGGACCAGGTGAAAACGGCTGTTTTTATGAGCCTTCCGTTCTCATTCTCTTCTACATTTAGCTCTCGGGCAAACCTGTCTTCTTCTTTTCAAAAGATGAGTGTTAGGACATGTTACGAAGCACTCATAACCGAACCAGGAAGGGCAAAATCCATCACGATGCAGGAGTGTGAGGGACAGCTTACGTTTATAGCTTTTCACACTGTGGAAGCTTCTGGATTTATAGATGTGAGTCCTGCTGAATTAACTTCTACGAGAGGAAGAACCCCCCACCCACTGCACCTCAAAGCTCCAGCACCAGAGCTCGGGATGGGACTTGGGTCTCTCTGCCAGACTTCCCACCCCTGCACCCAAAACACCTCAAGAGGACCAGGGGTAAGAACTAACAGGACCCAGCTAGGCACAGGCTGGGACAGGGGAATAAAGATATATCTGCATGCCAGCTGGCAAGACAGGTCTTGCCTTTCCACCAACTGGAAAGGGGTTTCAGCACAGGAAAGAAAACTCACCCTTCTTTTTTTTTTTTAACCGTACTATTAATTTTTAAATACAAATGAGTCTCTGGCATTACACTCCTCTGAACAATCAGCAAACTGCAGCTGGCCTCCAAGAGGCTGGGATCTCACAGTGCCCAGGAGTTGCCTCGGCCATAACAGTACCCACAGCACCTGGGTCTGCCGAGGAGGGGCGCCCAGCCCTCGCCCACCCACCATTTATTTCTATAGAGCCCTGGGAAAGCGGCAGCGGTCCTTAGATGGGTGCTGACGTGGGATTGTACTTCGACACCGACATCGAGCAAAACCCAGAGAGGCTGAGATCCATCGGTTCCCGATACACAGCTGAATTCAACACACCCCCCCACCCTTTTTCACAGCCTTCAGTGGTAACTGATAAAGAACTTGGCTCTTGGGGGCAAATATAAGGACGTCCAGACAACAACTTGTCCTGACCAGGGTTGCCAGGTCACCAACGACCGTGACTCAGCACAGCCCATGAAACGGAGCCCCTTTCAGACCACCGCGGAAGGGACCTCCCACCCCCAACCACCGCGGAAGGGACCTCCCACCCCCAACCGACAGCTAGTCTCTGCCCCAAGCCTCCACCATCAGGAGCTCTAACGGCTGACACAGGACATGTGCCACCTGGGTGTGTGGGCCAACCCCCCAGAAACGTGCCCCGCTTCCCCTCCACCCCGCCTTCAGTGTGCAGACCAAGAAGGACGTTTAAGGACACGGCCTGGCATCCAGCGAACGCCGCACGGTCCGAAGGCTCCCAAGAGGGTGCATAGGCTGGGCACCCCAAGCCCCAGCTCCCCCGCACCACCCCCCAGGACGGCTCTGGTCCCCAAAGGCAACCTGAAAATCAACGGGTTCCCAAAGGAGCCGCCCGTGGGACCAGGCCAGGCCCAAATTACTGTCCTCTTTGGAGCTCCTGGCTGAGGCTCTCTCGCATTCTTGGCGGGAAGGGGCGGGGAGGGCTAAGAAACGGTGAAAAGGAGGGCCAGGGGCTTCATTCCTTCCCCGGTTCACAAACATTCCTGAGGCCGAAGGGGGCCTGCTGACACCCAGCTGGCCCACTTAAGGTTTCCTAACGAATCCCCAAGGGCCCTCCCCTCCTGGAGTTCTAGCCCCTCCAGGGCCACGCTAGAAAGCAGGCCCTAGCCACGCCCACGGAACTTCTACACTTGCTGAGCTGATGGGGAAAGAAGGCGCCACGCACACAGCAGGACCACGTACAACATCGCACCTGCTTACACAGGTCCTGAGAGGCCCCGCGTCAAAGCACAGTCTCGGAAACACTAACAAGTCAGAGTCTTTGGAGTTTCTTAAGGCACGGACGTTATTTCTGCTCCCCTCCGACGGCAGTATGAAACACTGGGGTTCTGTGTCTCTTCCAGCCCTGGTAATACCTCAAGCTGCAAGTCAGTGTCAATGGAACGAACGGTCACAAATCTGGTTGCCACCTTGCTGGGGGACTTCAAGTGTGCGCTTTGAATTCCAGGAATGCCACTCCCGGGAAGTCAGTATCCCTGTAACTTCAACCGACCCAGAGAAAAGGCAGTCCTCCCCGGGCAGCCCCGCTGAATGCCCATGAAACACAGCACTCGGGAGTTCCTGCTTCCATTTCCTTTTTCCAGATACAAAAATGCAGATGAAGCAAGTATTTGTTTGAGTTTTACTATGTAAATAAAGCCTATCGCCAGGGCCAGCGAGCGCTTAGGAAGAAAACAGCCTTCCCCGCCAAAGCTGACTATGCCAGGGGCCTCTGAGTGTCTTCAGAAAGAAGAATTCAGCGCACGCGTTCAAAGCTAAAATCCTTTCAAAGCTAAAGGGATGTACAGTCACTCTAGCGAGAGTGACCTGTGCCCGGGAGACATCTGGCAACGTGTGCAGACTTTTCTGGTTGTCACAACTGGGAGGTGGTGTCAGTGGGCAAAGGCCAGGGCTGCTGCTGGACACCCTACAATGCACAGGACAGCGCCCCCGCCCCCAGCAAAGACACATCCAGGCCAGAACATCTGTAGTGCCAAGGTTGAAATACCCTCATAGGATGTGACAAAGTTACTGAAGATGGCATTGCAAGGGATTCCAGACAAGAGCAGATGGCAGCACGTGGAGAGAAAGCAGAGACGTGCAGGGTCAAGACCTGGTCCTGAGGACCCTTCTCAAGATTTGCCAGGTTTGTGACCTCAGGGCACACCACTGAACCCTCCTTGGCCTTAGCTGTTCCATCTACAAAATGGGCTAATGAAACTCCATCAAGGGGCTTCCCTGGTGGCGCAGTGGTTAAGAATCCGCCTGCCAATGCAGGGGACACGGGTTCAAGCCTTCATCCGGGAAGATCCCACACGCTGCGGAGCAACTAAGCCTGTGCGCCGCAACTACTGAGCCTGCGCTCTAGAGCCCGCGAGCCACAACTACTGAGCCCACGAGCCACGACTACTGAAGCCCACGCGCCTAGAGCCCGTGCTCCGCAACAAGAGAAGCCACTGCAATGAGAAGCCCGCGCACCGCAATGAAGAGTAGCCCCCCCTTGCCGCAACTAGAGAAAGCCCGTGGGCAGCAACAAACACCCAACACAGCCAAAAATAAATGAATGAATAAATAAATAAAATAAAAAACTCCATCAGGAGATCAGGGATTGAGCCAGCCTTGTTCTTGGCATCACTTCCAGTTCTAAGATGTACACTCCTATGAGGCTTTCAACTGAGACATCATCATCGTAAACAGAGTGCATCCTCCTACATTGGATCAAGCTTCTTCCAAGTCAGATTGTTAGAAATGAGCTGTATAATATCCCAGGGCTCTAATATGTAACAATTTAATTACAAGGTTTTTTAAATGCAAAAAAAAAAAAAAGCCATTAGAAGGCCTATTATTTAACGAGCCCTAAAGATTTTTTAGTAGGTACTGGGAAAGGAAGATTCAAAGCTTGGATTCATCTACATTCTGGAGGTGGAACTAATTTCCCCAGTCTCCATCACAACAGTCTATTTCCATTTTTTAAGTGATTATAATGGACACACTTTCCTTTATCCTTCTCTAATAATGTGACAGTTAATTACCAGCTGTTGGATTGTAAACATGCATCAGTGATGACTTAATGCAGGAGAAAAGACAAGTAGGTGAAATACTGCAAATACCCTGCAATACAATGTGTGGTTAAGGAATATATACATGCATGTGTGAGCACACGTGTGTGCGCGTGTGAGGACACGTGTGTGCATGTGTACACAAGTGTGCATGGAAATCTGTCACAGATGTCCCAAACTGTCCTGAATCCTCTCCATCCTAAGCAAAGAAACCACATATCTCCAGTCACAGTAAAGCACCTACAAAAACCAAGCAGCAGTTTAAGGGAGGGACATATGAGCATCTCAGATAAGACTCAGAAGCAGTTTTATTTCTGCAAAATCCTGAAGCACGATCTGGAAAGGCAGGGCGTGTACACCGCTACCAGCCTAGCCCTACCTACCCACACACCTTAGCAACTACCGTGACAGCCAACCCAGGGGCCCAATCAGGAGCAGACTGCCTGCCTCCTGTGCCCTGATTAGGCCCTGGTGTGTGTCCGTGGGTTTTACTGCCCACCTCCTTCAGTTTCTAGAACAGGGTCCTCTTGCACAAGCTGAGGAGAAACAACTAAGAACGCGCGGGGTTTTTTAGAACTTGAGGTACAGAGAAAGGAGGAGGTCCCCTTCTCCGGCTTCCGGTCAAACAACTGAATTTTAGAGTTTAAGTCCAGCTTTCTTACACTGCATAAGCCCAAAAAGCAAGATGTCATCTTAAATAATGTTTTACGATTTACTCCATCTGCTGTAAAGACAGGTCCGAGGAAGACAGGTTGAATTGCGCGCGCGCGCGCGCATATTCTTTTTTAAAAGAATCTGTAGAAACGATAAAAGTCTGAGTAACTTACCTGATATCTTTTTAACTTTTACCATCAGAAATGCCCGGTAAAACTTTTATTATTGAAAAGGCACAGGCTACTGTGCCTTAATACACGTATATGCAGGAAATGCCTGTCCTGCACAAGGTGTACACTCTATGGCTACTCCACCACATACATTTTTCCGAAGAATCCAATTCATTAATGGGTTTGCACATGGGTGAAACTTATAACAACAATGACAGCCTCTTTCCCCGGTTCCACATAAATTCAGTGCACGTCTCCCCTCAAAGTCTCTAGTTTTATAAATATAAAAATGAGAGAAAATAAAGATCAGAAGTTGAGTGTCTCATTTACTATCTAGACAACAAAGCCACACCGCCTCCCAAATTCAATCCGGTGGGGTGGGTTAGGAGTCACTTTAGTTCTTCCTGCTGTGGTGAAGCAGGAAAGCAGAGAAAACCAGTAAGTCACCTTCAAACGCTACTAGAAGCCAAGAATTTTTGCATTTTAAAGGGAACTTTGTCCCCAGGAATGGCGCGGCCCAGACCTTCCCAGAGAAACTGACCAACAGACACTTTTAACCAGAAGAAAACAGGACGACTGGTTTGCTGTCTGTGTGCTTTTTACAGGTTTATACGGGTTCGGCTGGTAAGTTTCAAGATGGTTTTCTGTTTCGAGACAAGAGAATTCAAAGTTACCCCTACACACACACACACACACACACACACACACACACACACACATTAGGAACTTATTTTGGGGGCTCAAACCCCACTTTCATAAAGGACGACAAAAAGTTTCAATTTGTTTTTGCAGGTATCCAGAGCGCCGTGGGTCTAGGGCTGGAAGCGAAAGTCAATAAATATTGATGGGCTTTTGGGAATCGAGAAGCTCGGCTGGCGGCAGCTGCTAGTCTGGGCTTCCTAGCGATAACGGGTGCAGGTCCAAGGGGTGCAGAAACAAATACCTAGACAGGCAAACACAGGTGGGGACGTCTCTGTCCACCCCCGGCACGTGGGAATGTCCCTCCCCGACCTCTGGGTAGGCCCACAAGTGCAGGCCGGCGCAGGCGAAGCCGGGAGTGACAGGGGACCCTGCCAGGCCCTTCCCAGGAGGGGGAGGGGAGGGGACCCGGAACAGGAGCCATTGAAACTGCGCGGCGCTGGGAGCCAGCAGGACCGGGAAACAACGCAGAGGAACCAAGGTGGCGCCCGGACCACACACCTATGCGAGTCCTACTACCCACGTCCTCGCAGGTGACCCGGGCGGACGCGCGTCCCGGGCCCGGGGGCGCGAACTGGACACCCCCTCCAGCGCTCCTACCCCCCCAACGAGTCCCTCGGCCCCAGGCCACCTCCCGGCTGTCACCGTGCGTGTCCCGCGCCCTCCGTACCTTCGTGATAACCAGCGGCTCGCCGTGCTCGCGGCCGCCCTTCAGGGTGAAGCCCCAAGGGGCGCCGCCGCTCAGCTGCACCTCCACCAGGCGCCCGCCATCGGCCGCCCGCGCCTCGGCCTCTGCCAGGCGCTCTGGCCGCACACGGGGCTCTGCGCCCTCCATGGCGCGGGGCTCAGAGGCGGCGCGGCCGCTCAGGCCCCCAGGGCTGCCCGACCTGCGCCCATGCACTCGGGGGAGCCCCGGCCGGCCGAGGGCGAGGGAGGCTCCCGGCGCCCCGCCGCCGCCGGCCACTGGCAAACTTGCGCTGCAACTTGGGAGGAAAGTACCGGCCCCGGACAGGGAGGGAGCCGGGAGAACGCGCGGCGCTGCGCGGCGCGGCGCGGCGCGGCGCGCGGGGGAGGGCGGGCCCCGGAGGGGGCGGGCCCGCGGGGAGGGGCGGGGAGCGGCGGGGTCCGGCGCGCGCTCGGGGGCTCGCGCCGCTCGGGGGGCAGGGGGCGGGGCGAGCGCTCGGGTTCCTGCGAGTTGCCCGGAGGGTGGGAGGCGGAGTGGGGGTAGAGGCGTGCGGTCCGGGACCCCCGCGGCCGCCGGCGGTGGGAGGGGCGGGGAGAGGCGCGGGGGTCGGGGGCGCGCGCCCGGGGCTCCCCAAGTCGCCCCGAGGCTGGGAGCGCGCTCAGGACCTCGCGCCGCCAGCCGAGTGCAGTGTACTGGGGGCCGGGGCCGGAGCTCACGCTCGGGGCGCGCGGAGGCCTGGGGGGCGGAGTGGGGGGCGCGCACTCGGGGTGAGGGGCGCGACCCGCGGGGCCAGAGGGCGGGCGGGGGCGGGGGCGGGGGGGCGGGGGGCCCGGGGGCCGGGGGGGGGGGGGGGGGCGGGGGCTCGAGGTCCGGGGGCCCCTCCTCCGTCTCGGGCGCCGGGCCGCCCTCGGAGGCTCGGGGCACGTCCGCTCGCTGTTCGGGTAGCCTAGGCGCGGCAGGTGAGGCGGCGGAAGCGCCCGCGCGGGCCGGCCGGGGAGAGGCGGGCCCAGCGGCGGCCGGAGCCCCCGGCGCCCTCCATCTTGGAGCGCGCGGCCGGCTGGCGCCCCCGCCTTTGTTCTCGCGGACCGCGGGCGGTGGGCGGCCGCGCAGGTGAGGCCGGGAGCGCCGCGGGGGTCCCCGCCGCCGTCCCGCGCCCACCCGCGTGCCGCCCGCCTGTCCCCGCGCCGGCCCACTGTGCCCCCAGCGCAGGGCAGCGGGATGGCGGGTCCCTGGAGCCCTCTGCGCGCGCCCGCATTGTCCGGCGCTGCAGCCCAGATACCGAGTGGCCGGTGTTGGCTCTTTCTATAGTTACAGCTGAGGAAGTCATTGCGTTCAAACCCCGCTCTCCCTTTGGTACAATTGTGCCCAGAGGACTTGACGTATTAGGTATGTTACTGTTCTGTAGCTGGACGCTAGGAAACAGCTGGTTCCTCGAAGACGCTTCATCCAGGTGATGATGCAGGAAGTAGGTGGCAAGGACAAGCCAGGAGAGCGCAGAACAGAGAGTCAGGGGTCCCTGAGTCCTTGTCTGGGATCTGCCGCTGTAGAGCCAGGACGAGGAATCTCAGCAGCAGTCCCAGTGTCTTTAGCGGTCAAGAGAGATTTGCATTCTCTGGTTCTGTGGCTGATCAGTTGCATCTTATCCGGACAATTGAAGAAGGAGAGCAAGCTCCCCTGGGCACCGGTCATGGCGCTGGGCACGGGGTTACCGCCTCATAAATAACTCTAAGCTGCCGTGTCCAGAATGCCTCTAGTTAGAAGAATGAGGTGACTTTTCCTTTGTAAATAGAGACTTGAAAGGAAGGTGCCTGTAAAAATCCATCTCAAGTGTACCTTCGCTGTGGTGGTCACATTAAATTGCACAGGACTAAAATACACGCCTATATATAAGCTTGGTGGATTGTATCAATTTTTTTTAATAAATTTATTCCTTTATCTATTTCTTTCTTTATTTTTGACTGCGTCCGGTGTTCATTGCTGTGCACGGGCTTTCTCTAGTTGTGGCGAGCAGGGGCTACTCTTCCTTGTGGTGCCGGCTTCTCATTGCAGTGGCTTCTTTCGTGGAGCACAGACTCTAGGCACGCGGGCTCGGTAGTTGTGGCGCACGGGCTTAGTTGCTCTGCGGCATGTGGGATCTTTCCAGATGAGGGCTCGAACCCATGTCCCCTGCACTGGCAGGCGGATTCTTAACCACTGCGCCACCAGGGAAGCCCAGATTGTATCAATGTTGACATCCCGGTTGTGATAGTATGTTATCATTTTCCGGGATGATCCCATTGGGAGAAGTGGGGTACAGGATACAAAGGAGGTCCCTGTATTATTTCTTACAACTACATGTGAATCTATAATTATCTCTAAATAAAAAGTTTAATTTAAAAAGTGGTTGGGGGGAACTTCCCTGGTGGTCCAGTGGTTGAGACTCTGCACTTCCAGTGCAGGGGGCACGGGTTCAATCCCTGGTCGGGAAACCAAGATCCCACATGCTGTGAGGATTGACCAAAAATAAGTAAACTAAAGGAAAAAAAAAAGTGGGGGCTTCCCTGGTGGCACAGTGGTTGAGTCCGCCTGCCGATGCAGGGGACACGGGTTCGTGCCCTGGTCCGGGAATCCCACATGCCGCGGAGTGGCTGGGCCCTTGAGCCATGGCCGCTGAGCCTGCGCGTCCGGAGCCTGTGCTCCGCAACGGGAGAGGCCACAACAGTGAGAGGCCCGCGTACCGCAAAAAAAAAAAAAAAAAGTGGATGGAGGGAATTACCTCGTGGTCCAGTGGTTAGGACTCCACGCTTTCACTGCGAAGGGCCCCGGGTCAATCCTTGGTCTGGGAACTAAGACCCCGAAAGACTCGTGGCATGGCCTAGATACATTAAGTTAAAAGTGGATGGGAAAAATAAATAAAAAGATGTATATGATCAACCAAAAGTTAAAGGACCATATAAATGCACCTAGAGTTTATGCACATCCCCTATCCCAAAACATGCTGCCCCCGGTTAAAGCTGGTATTGACAAAAATCTCAGTTTAGGGCTTCCCTGGTGGCGCAGTGGTTGAGAGTCCGCCTCCCGATTCAGGGGACACAGGTTCGTGCCCTGGTCCGGGAAGATCCCACATGGCGCGGAGCGGCTGGGCCCGTGAGCCGTGGCCACTGGGCCTGCGCGTCCGGAGCCTGTGCTCCGCAACGGGAGAGGCCACAACAGTGAGAGGCCCGCATACCGCAAAAAAAAAAAAATAAAAAAAAAAAAAATCTCAGTTTAAATCTCAGATCCTACCTGGGGCTGAAATATTCAGACCATTAGATTCACTAAAGCATGAAATCATTGCCTTCATAAATCACAGCTGAAGTCATCTTTAACATTTTATGTTCACTGTATAATCATTGTCAGATCACCCATCTGCCACTTGAAAGTGTTATACTGTCATTCCTTGAACTTAGGTGTAAATTTACCTTCATCCTTACTAAACATCATTCTGCTGAGTTTGTTTTTTTTTTTAATCTTCACATTAGGCATCCCTTCCGAGTTAGCATCATTTGAATATTTATAAAGCTGTCTACGTTGACATTAATAAACATGATGAAAGGGACAGCGCCACGCCATGTGTGGCCTGCTGTGAGATAGATGCTCTCCTCTCAGCCCCTCATAAATCTTTCATCAACATTCTTGGGATTACACAGTTGAGCACATCTGCCTGTGGTCCTGTCACACCTAAACTTCTGTATCATGTCTGACATATTATGACAAGACTGTCAATCTTGTGAAATTTTCACCGTCTTGTGAATGAAAGGCATAGTCCCAATTTATCAACCTTGCACCCCTTTTGAAAGAATTCAGTATGACATTGAACCAGTGTGGACTTCTAGTGGTGACAGCTTTCTCTTCTAGGAACTCACAGCTCAGCCAGAATTTCTGAGAGTGGAGTATGTTTGTCAGCACGTAGCTTTTGTCCTTCTGGAAAGCCCAGGGCACATTTGTTCTGTGTAGCTTCTCACTTTTTGGACTTTCATCTTCACTGCTCAGAACATGAGGCTGAGCATATACCCTCCGGACCCAAGAAGCATCCTCCAAGCAACCACACCTAGGCATCCAATAGCCTCGGGTGTGTGTGTGCCACCTTTTCAAGTCTGAGGCTTGTTTCCTTTGATAGAGAGGAAATAGGTGAAATGAAAGTGAGCTCTGCTTTCACTTGCTCAACAGTCAATGAATTAGTCAACCAAGGGCAAATTGAACTGACTTTCAGAGATTTAGTCAATAGCGAATCCTGGACTTCCCTGGTGGCGCAGTGGTTAAGAATACGCCTGCCAATGCAGGGGACATGGGTTCGAGCCCTGGTCTGGGAAGATCCCACGTGCCATGGAGCAACTGGGCCCGTGCACCACAACTACTGAGCCTGTGCTCTAGAGCCTGCAAGCCAGAACTACTGAGCACTTGTGCCACAACTACTGAGGCCTCCGTACCTAGAGCCCGTGCTCCGCAGCAAGAGAAGCCACCGCAATGAGAAGCCCATGCACTGCAACAAAGAGTAGCCCCTGCTCGCCGCAACTAGAGAAAGCCCGCGGGCAGCAACGAAGACCCAACGCAGCTAAAAATAAATAAATTTATTTTAAAAAATAATAACTAGTCCTCTCTATGAAACAGAGCTCAAATTATTTTAGTTTTTTGTTCTAACAGGAGATTTATAATTATAAGACGTAATGGAGGATGGAGTTCCAGAATTTTGCTTTTCCCTTTCACGTTGTAGGGCCAAGTACCCTTCAGTTAGTAAGATCAGGCTTTCCGAAACACCTTTCAGTGGGATATTTTTTAAAAGGCAGGCTTAGCCGTTTCCTACCTAACTCACAGTGTACCTGAGTTGGGGAACTTATGATTAAGACTGGTAGAGGGTCAGTCAAGATCAGGGAGCACAGGTATGGTGGCAGTTAGAGGAAAACTTTGACACAATGACTTTGCCCTTAGTCACCAATGTTTGTCATCTTATTCTTGATTCCTGCAAGGTATTGTTACAAACACTGGAATTTAGCTGCAGATCTTAGATAAAGCTGAGTCTGTACAGCCCAGCAACCACTTTCTCCCTCTCACAAGGATTTTACCCTGGATCTTGTTATTACTTGGAATATTTACAGATCTCTAGGCGGGAGAGACTTCGTCTTTCTGTGCAGGGGACAGGAGGACAGACCGCTGGGTCTCTCCATGTGCCTGGCACCGTGATAGTATTTGTGGCCCCCATCTTTGGAGTTTGCGTCCTAGGGCCCAGCAATTATAACTGCAAACAAAGCAGCCACAGCAGCTGAGAAACAGTGACCGTCATTCACGGAGAGCCTGCTGGGTGCCAAGCATGTTATTCACATGGACTCGGGTCCTCTCAGCAGATTTTCTCAGGGCATGCATCAGCCCATTTTACAGAAGAAGAAACTGAGACTCATCAGGGTTAAATAACGTGACTGAGGTCACTGAGCCCAGGTCCCCGTGAAGGACTCACACGCTACCACTCACGGGAACCAGCGCCAGCTCCAGTACCAGAGGGCAGTTCTCACTGAGCGACTGAGCTGACTTCCTTCTGTAAGATATTGATACTTAGGCATTTGACCACCTTTTGAGATTCCCTCGACCTTCAAATGCCAATCACCACAAACAGGCTGAAACCTTCTATGGGGAAGCTTTACCTATAAAACTAGATTCTTGCTGAGGTCTGTGTGAGTCCCAATTCCTTTACCTTTAGGACATGTTCTTTAAACTGTTATATATGTGAAGGGCCAAGTTTCCTGCTGGCAACTAGAAGGGACTAAATAAATGGTGCTTAAAAAATGCACACACACATATATATATAACAATACCTAACTATGCAAATCAGGAGTACTTAAAAAGAGAGTACTTAGCTGAAGCTACTATTGTAAAAGTTTTTATTAGGTTTTTTTTTTTTTTTTGGCTGTGCCACGTGGCTTGTGGGATCTTAGTTCCCGAACAACGGATCGAACCCAGGCCCTGGCTGTGAACGCTCCAAGTACTAACCACTGGACCACCAGGGAAATCCTAAACGTTTTTACATTTTAAAGTACATTTTTATAAAGCCATTGCCTATTTTTCAGTTTTTGTTTTGTTCTTTTAAATGAAGTAGCCAAAGATATACAGACAGCTCACGGAGCTCAGTATCAAAAAACAACCCAATTAAAAAATGGGCGGAAGACCTAAATAGACATTTCACCAGCGAAGACATACAGCTGGCCAACAGGCACATGAAAAGGTGCTCAACATCACTAATTATTAGAGAAATGCAAATCAAAACTACAATGAGGTATCACCTCACACAGGTCAGAATGGCCATCATCAAAAAATCTACAAACAATAAATGCTCAGCTCCGTGCTCTGTGATGACCTAGATGGGGGGGGCGGGCAGGGGGGAGGGAGGTCCAAGAGAGAGAGGATATAGGTATACATACAGCTGATTCACTTCATGGTACAGGAGAAACTAACACAACATTGTAAACCAATTTTACTCCAATAAAAAATAAATTAAAAAAATAAAGTAGCCAATGAGCATCTATTTCTTGAGCCCTTTTTACTTGTCCAACAGCAGGGAGGGCTTGCGAAGGAATGTAAAGGATGCCGGAAATATGAAACATTAACTGTGGCTGTGAGGGAAAAAATCATGAACCACCCTGAAACAATTAGAGCACAATTACAGGCAAAACGTCTTTTAGATGCAAAAGTTTCAGCAGGAAAGAAATCCAAGTAGAGAAGAGAAGGAAAGAAAAAAGGATGAACAAAACCATAGGTGAAATTTTGAAAAAAAATTTCATCTTTTATCGTGGAAATTTCAAGCAGACACAAAAATAGACCTCTTTTGTTTCATCCCTGCCCACTTTTTTTTTTTTTTTTTTTCCTGCCCACTTTTTTTTCTGTGAAGTATTTCAAAGCACATCCAGGAGGGAGTGACTGAGCTACTATCTTGCCAGCTGAGAGGAAGTAGGGGCGACGTTTCATCAGGTGGGGACCGCACGAGCAGAGGAATGTTCTCTATTGTAAATGAGCACAGAAATTCCCCAATCCTGTTCATTCTGAATCTGTCTGAGCCCCCAGGCCCCACTCCTAGGGCGGGTGTGTATCCTGGGAGTTGGGGGCTGCCAAAAACAACTCCTGGGTTTCTGGCTGAAGTTACTTGAGTTGAGCAGCTGATACATGGAATTTGGGGCAGAAGAACAAGTGAAGGGAGCACTGATGGCTTTCATTTGGGCAGGTTGAATCTGAGACGCTTTAGCAGATGTTGTGTTAGTTTCCTAGGGCTGTCGTAACAAAGTATCATAAACTAGTTAAAACAAGAGAAATGTTTTCCCTTTGGGAGGCCTGAAGTCTGGAATCAAGGCGTCAGGAGGGCCAATACCCCGTATGGAGGCTCTGGGGGAGAATCTGTTCCTTGCCCCCTCTAGCTTGTGGTGGCTGCGGGCGTTCCTTGTCATTGCCCTAAAGGCCCACCTAGAGAATCAAGGATCATCTCTCCATCTCAAAATCCTTATATTAATCACATCTGCAAAGACCCTTTTTCCAAATAAGGTAACATTTGCAGGTTCCAGAGATTAGGACCTGTCATCTTTGGGGAACATTAGTTGGTTTACTGCAGATATGGAAACCACTCTAAGGTGTTCTAGACAATGAATGGGACTCTTCCTGTTAGTGTGGGAAAAGCCTGGCTAAAGGCCCGCAGCTTGCTGGTGGTCCTAAGTGCTCTCTTGAGGGCCAGCAGAACAGGCTAGCTCTTTGCTGACTTCAGGTGGTACCTAGGGAAGCCTGGTCCCACCCTCAAGCCAAGTGAGGACTGCTCCGAGGGAAGCCCTCATAAAGATTCGGGATACCTGGGACTTCCCTGGTAGTCCAGTGGCTGAGACTCTGCGCTCCCAATGCAGGGGGCCAGAGACTGATCCCTGGTCAGTAAGCTGGATCCCATATGCCACAGCTAAAGATCCCATGTGCTGCAACTAAGACCCGGGGCAGCCAAATAAATAAATATTAAAAAAAAAAAAAAAAAGATTTGGGATACCTACGGGCAGAAGACCTAAGTAGACATTTGTTCAAAGAAGACATACAGATGGCCAACAGGCACATGAAAAGATGCTCAACATCGCTGATTATTAGAGAAACGCAAATCAAAACCACAATGAGGCAACACCTCACACCAGTCAGAATGGCCAGCATCAAAAAGTCTACAAACGATAAACGCTGGAGAGGGTGTGGAGAAAAGGGAACCCTTGTACACTGTTGGTGGGAATGTAACTTGGTTCAGTCACTGTGGAAAACAGCTCAGAAAACTAAAAATAGAGTTACCATATGATCCAGCAGTCCCACTCCTGGGTATATATCCAAAAAACCCAAAAACACTAATTTGAAAAGATACATGTGCCCCGTTGTTCATAGCAGCACTATTTACAATAGCCAAGACATGAAAGCAACCTAAGTGTCCATCAACAGAAGAATGGAGAAAGAAGATGTGGCATATATATATATATATATATATATATATAAAACAATGGAATACTACTCAGCCATAAAAAAGAATGAAGTAATGCCGTTTGCAGCAACATGGATGGACCTAGAGATTATCATACTAAATGAAGTAAGTCAGACAAAGAAAGACAAATATCATACGATATCACTTACAAGTGGAATCTAAAAAATAATACAAATGAATCTATATACAAAACAGACACAGTCTCACAGACATAGAAAACAAATTTATGGTTACCAGAGGGGAAAGGGAGGGTAGGAGGGATAAATTAGGAGTTTCGGATTAACAGATACAAACAACTATACATAAAATAGATAAACAACAAGGACCTAGTGTATAGCACAGGAAACTATATTCAATATCTTGTAATAACCTATAATGGAAAATAATCTGAAATATATATATATATATATATATATCCGAATCACTTGGCTGTACACGTGAAATTACCACAATATTGTAAATCAACTATATTGCAATTTAAAAAAAAAGATTTGGGATACCTACAAAAGACACACTGGCATCTCTTTCTCAGGTTGTATTTCACAGAATAGCACTGATTGCTTTGGGCTCTCTGGGCCCACGGGAGCAGAGGGCCGAGACAGCATCACAGCAAGGGGGCTGAGCAGTGGGTTGACTCTCCAAGTACACTTGAAAATGTCACTTCAGTGGACCTAGAGATTGTCATACTGAATGAAGTTAGTCAGACACAAATACCATGTGATGTCACTTATATGTGGAATCTAAAATATGACACAACTGAACTTATTTACAAAACAGAAGTAGAGTCACTGACGTAGAAAACAAACATGGTCACCAGGGGAGAAAAGGGGGTGAGGGATAAATTGGGAGATTGGGATGGACAGATACACACTACTATATATAAAATAGATAACTAATAAGGACCTACTGCATAGCACAGGGAACTCTACTCAGTACTCTTTAATAACCTATGTGGGAAAGGAACCTGAAAAAGAATGGATATATATATATGTATAACGGATTCACTTTGCTGTACAGCAGAAACTAACACAACATTGTAAAGCAATTTTACTACAATAAAAATTAATTTAAAAAAATAAGAAGAAGAAGATGAAAATGACATCTCTTCACAGCAAACCATCCTGAAATTCAGGGGCTTAAAACCACAAACTCAGGCCTAGTCCAGGTTTACTACTCAGGTGAATGGTGTCTCATTCCCTGTGATCCCAGGAGAGATTCTGAATGGTGGTGACTTCTTGCCACAGACAGAACACTTTTCCCTGCGGAATGAATAGAGGGGGTGTGAGTCATCTGCTGTCACTGCCTTCTTGAGTTCTAATCGGGGACCCAAGTTCTCAGTGGCTGCCCTAGGCATGCTGGGTCTAGTATTAGTTCTCTCTCCCCAGGGTCTCTGGTGCGGTCCTCTGCTTTACAAAGAAAAGCCCAGGGCTTTCAGAGAAACCAAGAGCTCAGCCTCTGTTTCAACATTCAAAGTTAGGGAGACTTCAGGGAGGGGTGAGGGGACGAAGGGCAGAATAAAAAGCGGCCCCCTGCCTGGGCCATGTCCACCACCCACCCCTGAGTGACCCTCAGCTGAGGTCAGGGGCCAGAGATCAAAGCTCTGCCCCGGGGGCCGGGCTCCGGGCTCCTGAGAGAACAGGAGTTGTGAGGCCAGCCTGGCAGCCTTACCTCCATCTGGAGAATTACATTTGGGGAACATCTTTTTCAAATCTTGAATGCCTTCTGCGACCCAACCTGCTTGCAACTTGGGGATAGCAGTGCCAACGAAATCGTAGCATAAAATTGCGGCATGTGGGTTCTAGTGAAA
Source organism: Aethalodelphis obliquidens (assembly GCF_003676395.1). Classification (NCBI taxonomy): domain Eukaryota; kingdom Metazoa; phylum Chordata; class Mammalia; order Artiodactyla; family Delphinidae; genus Aethalodelphis; species Aethalodelphis obliquidens. The sequence goes on along the minus strand of NW_020838035.1, from coordinate 6,877,913 downwards.
ACCAGCCCAGGCAATTTCCAAGCAGCAAAAAAAGGATTCTAGGGACTTCCCTGGAGGTCCAGCGATTGAGACTCTGCACTTCCAGTGCTGGGGGCCCCGGTTCAATCCCTGGTCGGGGAGCTAACATCCCACATGCCGTGCGGCGCAGCCAAAAAGGAGAAAAAGAGAAAGATTCTACATGCGTGAGATTTCCGTGAGATCCTTGAACGGACTGATTTTCCCAAAGGCAGCATGAACTTTCTGCTCCTTCACGACGATATCGTTTGAGTGATTAGGGAATGAAGGCCTTTCTAGCTTCAAATGCCACAGTTTGAGGGGGGAAAAAAAACAATAGAGATACTTATAAGAGGGTCTCAGAGAAGGCACAATGAACTTGAATTTCTAACAAACTCCGAGGGTGATGTGTCCCGTTAGTGAGAGCACACCGTGAGAAGCACGGAATAAAACGACAGCCAGGAGAGTCCGGACACTGTGGGAGCTCGGTAACGTTCATCCCGTTCCGCCTCTCACTCCCAGCACAACTGCAACCATACACACGAGGAGAAAGGGACTGGCCATCTGTGCATCCTCAGAGCTGAAACAATTCGGGGGCTGCATGGGAAGGAGAGGCCCTGAAAACGGAAGCCGCTACTGCTTTGGTGTTGGAGGGCTACTGATTCGGCTGCTGGAAATTCCTTCACTGGCTGCTGGCCAAAATATTTGTTTCAATTGAATCTATTTGAATTTCAAGGAATGTAGAAGTACTTGACTAGCAGTAGAAATAACAGGAAGTATCGGAAACAGGCTTTCTGAAAGGTGGTAGAATTTTAACTGCAACGTAGAGATTTCTTCCGGGCACACAGAGCAAGTTTCTAAAAGTTTAATTGACTTATGATACTTCTTTACCTTTGCATAATTAGACTTGTAGAAGGCCTGCAGGCACTATCGTGTGATTGGCTTTTATTTTATTTATATATATATTTTTTTTTTTTTGCTGTACGCGGGCCTTTCACTGTTGTGGCCTCTCCCGTTGCGGAGCACAGGCTCCGGATGCGCAGGCTCAGTGGCCATGGCTCACGGGCCCAGCTGCTCCGCGGCACGTGGGATCTTCCCGGACCGGGGCACGAACCCGTGTCCCCTGCATCGGCAGGAGGACTCTCAACCACTGCGCCACCAGGGAAGCCCTGTGATTGGCTTTTAAAGCAATAAAATTTTTTAAATTTTAGAATAATTTTAGGTTGGGACTTCCCTGGCGGTCCAGTGGTTAAGACTGCGCTTCCACCACAAGGGGAGAGGGTTCAATCCCTGGTCCGGGAACTAAGATCCCGCATGCTGCGCGGCACGGCCAGAAAATAATAGTAATAATAATAATAATTTTAGGTTTACAGAAAAGTTGCGAAGATAATACACAAAAAGCTTGTACACACTTTACCTGATTTCCCTGAATACAGCGTTCGTAACTATGGTTCTTTGTCTAGACTAAGAAATTAACATCATTACCTTACTAGTAACTAAACTTGCGACTTCATTTGGATTTCCAGTTTGTGCGCTGATGTCCCAGGATCCCTTGCTGCACTTAGTTGTCGTGTCTCCTTAGCCTCCTCTGGCCTGTTTCTCCACCTCTCCCTGTTTTCCATGGCATGGACAATGTTAAGCGGGACTGTTCACGTATTTCATAGAATGTCCCCCAATGTGGCCTTGTCTGACATTTTTCTCACGACCAGACTGGGTTATGGATTTCGGGAGGAACTTGCAGAAGTGACGCAGCGCCCTCAGCGCATCCCATCAGGGGGTACTTGACATCCACTTGCTTGTCACTGGTGACACTCACCTTGACCTCTAGGGTAAGGTAGTGACTGCCAGGTTTCTCACTACAAAGTTACAGGGAAATTTTTCCTTTTCCTGACTCTTTTAACATCTTTATGATTCAAAAGTGTTCGGTGGGAAATCACTGATTCAATGGTAGCCACCAAGTTCATAACTGGCTAGGCTATCCCTGAGACCAGATTAAGATGCTCCAATCACAACATTAAGACAATTTAAAGCCCTGAGAGAAAGGGTAGCCAGGATAGGTGTCACCAGTGATGGCCAATTGAAAAGCTCACTAATGTTCGGAGGCTTCTGGTCTCACGTGTTTCACGAGCTACTTGTTTCTTTGCAGAGTTTTTCTTATTTTCTAAAGCAGAATCAAATACTCTTTAAAAATCTAGTAACCACACCTCACAAAAGCCCATACAGGGAATTCCCTGGCGGTCCAGTGGTTGGTGCTCTGGGCTGTCGCTGCCGAGGGTCTGGGTTCAATCCCTGGTCAGGGAACTAAGATCCCATGCGCCGCATCACGTGGCCAAAAAAAAAAAAAAAAAGTCCATACATACTTCTTAGTTTATTATTTTGGTTTGCTTAGTTTGACAGAAAAGACCAGCGGTGGACAAATTATAGCCCGAGGGCCGGCTGTCTGCTTTTGTAAATAAAGCTTTCTTGGTACAGCGCCACACGCATCCATTTACCTTCTGCCGATGACTAGTCTGGGGGTCCCACGGCAGGGTTGGGTAACTGCCACAGAGAGCATGCGGCTTGCAAAGGCTAAAATACTTACCATTTGGCCTCTGAAGAGTAAGTTTTCTGACCCCTGTGATAGACTAAAGAGCTGCCATGAGTTTGAAAGACTGGGGTTATCGCACACGGTTTACTCTAGATGTCCAACTAAAGGCAACACAGTGGGACCCAAAGACTTGGGGGGAAGAGCCATCACATTGAAACCACGGGCTCCCTGAGGGGACTGACTGACCCACACTTTCTCTGCCTTTCAGTCCCTCTGAGATTGAGCTGTTGTTCTGCGGTGTGTATCAGACAAATGTTTCTGCCGTGTGTGTGACCAGCTGCACGTAAGGCTGCGTCCTCTGCAGACACGCAGGAGCTCTCGCCACAAGCCAAGCTCTTGAGGTTTCTGTGGGTTTCCTATTGCCTCTGCTCACAGCTGCCTGAGTAGCAGCGAAGCAGTCATTTCAAAATTAGCCAAAGCCTGTGGTTAATGAGCGGATTTCGTCTTTTACTAGATACCTGAGATCTGACAGTCTCATTCATGTGCATCAGGACTCCAGAGCAAAGAGCCTGCCCAGAAATAACTTCATCTCATTTTACTAGATTAGTATACTGTGCCACAAAAAGAAACATACCATTTAAACGAAGTCTGAAACAGGTAACACATATATGTGTGTGTCCATCCTATTCACTGCCCCCACCCCCAACTTCCTTGAAAGTGCAGTCACGTTCTGATGGCCTCAAATTCGGCCATCTGCGACCTGCTTCCAACTTCTCAAAAGCGGACTTCTTGTTGCTTCAAGATGGTGAGTGGAGAAAGTGCTTTCATTGGTCTGACCAGTTCGCAGACATTCACGTTGACGGGGAAATGAATCTCCAGTTCCCCTCTGGACCTTATGGCGTAATCTGCTTGGATTTGAGCATCAGCTCTACCACCTCCGTGACCTTGGATAGGTTTCCTCACCTCTTCTGCTGCTTTGTACAGAACCTAGAGATAAAAAGATGGGCCACAAGGATGGGGGTACGAGTTAAGCAAGACTTGAAGTTCTTAATGCTGCCAGCTCACGGAAGGCAGTCGGGGTAGCGATGATATTCATGTTCGTTTAGTTTCCCTTTTCCTCTCAGGACACAAATCCCACCCTCTCCTTTCCAGGGCTTGCTCGGTTTCATCTCTTCCCAGGCTGACACGGCGTAGCTGACAGATTCGTTCTGTGACCGCTGCAGAGCTGAAGCTGTACTGAGGCGCTACTTCTCAATCCATCCACTTCTGTTGTTTCTTCAGAGGAAAGGACAAGATTCCTTCAGAAGCCAAGACTCTCAGGTCTTGCCAGGTGAGGTCAGTTGCCAACAAAAACCACAAGTCAGGAGGCTCTTTGGTTTCTAAGCCTGGGTTCAAAACCCATCCATCGTGTGGAATATTTGCAGAACTACTGAACTCCCCAGGAGGCAGAAAAGGAGTTGAAGACCAAGATACAAGCCACGGCAACGCTTTTTATCCTCTTAAAGCTTTGTAGGCAACCTCCATTCTGGAGGACGCTGGGCACCTGAGTCCTCCAGGGCCTGCAGGTGTGCACGAGGGAAGCAGAGAGGCGGGGTACCTGCAGCTTGGGCTTGCGACAGAGATTGAAACGCAGTGACGCTTCTGCACAGATTGGCTCCCGGAACCTTTGGCATTGGAGCAGACGAACAGACTCTCCTTCTTCATTTTTATCTTTTAAAGCACATTCCACACACAAACTTCCAGAAGCCACTTCTGCCTTCCAAGAGCTAAGGAAATAGAAGATCTACTGTTCAAAACAGATACTGAGATTTATGCTTTCTGAAGGAGCGGCAGACCAGCGTTTGGGGAGTAGCCCTATGATGTTTCCTACTGTTTTTACAAGCAAGGGTGTAATATCCAAGAGCAGTTAAGGTTTTGACAATGTCGGTCTGTTCCGGACTTCTATCAAAGCAGCTGCCCCTGCTTACAGATGCGCCGGGTCAGATCTTTTTGAAGTAGTGGCACTTGGAGCTCTTGGTTAAAGGCTCTGCTTCCATCTGGCAGTGCAGCTCCCGTCTGCCTTTCACGGGTCCCAACAGAAGCCCAGTCCTGTGGTTTGCCGGGAAGAAGGCTGAGGACCTGAGCCCAAACTTTGTCTTACTTAAAACTGCAAAGCTGGTGGTGGAAATGTAGACGAGAAGACAGGGTGGGAGGAGACAGAGGAAAACAACAGGGACGCCTCACCTCTGGTTGGTTGGAAAAATTCATGTACTGCAGGGAGAGGTCAAAGTGTGTCTGCTCCTGGCTGCAAACAGGCCTATTAGGTTTGCTGTTAATAAATATGATGGAGCTGGGGGTGGGGGTGGGGTTCTTTTTAAAAAATAAAGCTTTGGTTAGTAAAGCCAGAATCTAGAGGGGGCTCTTTTATTTTCAACCCTGAAAAGTTTTTAAGAAAACAGTCCACTCAGTATATTATCATTAGTACTAATATCATTTTGAAACTTTTACACATAGAGAATAAAGCATGATTTTCAATGTATACTGAAATTCATCTAGAAATGAAAGAAGTTAAGAAAATCTGAATAAACTTGAACATTTTTTTCCTAAACAGAGGTACTCTCAAAAGCGAGTAATTTTACAATGTGAAAAACTTAACCCTACATTGTTGAGATGAGTAAAAATGGAAGAGCCCTGGAAGGTGCACAGTGCGTGTGTGTGTGCGTGCGTGCGTGTGTGTGTGTGTGTGGAGCTGGGCAAAGCAGTTTCCCCTTTCTTCAAGATTTGTTGATTTTCAGGGAAAATCTTAGCTCTAGGGGGTCGTTTCCGTATGGGAGAGCGACCCTAAAAAAGAAGTATTTTAATGCCAATCACTGCAGTCACAGTTTATGAACCTGTAAGGGATCAAAACTAGGGACGGCAGAGTCCCACACCGGGCAGATCTGGCACGAGGCATGCTTTCTTATGAGTTAAGATGAGACGGCGGTGTCGGGGTGGTGGGGGCAGGGGGGGGCTCTGGATTCTGGAGAATTAACAACGCCCCACGCCTCCCCTTGGGAAGGCCTTGGTGAAAGGGGAGAGAGCTGATTTCCCCACCCCGGCGCGCTCCTTCCCCCGCCCCTCACCCGCACCCCCCCCCCCCCCCCCCCCCCCCGCCCAACCCCCCCCCCCGTGCCCCGTCTGCAGAGGCGCGACGCCCCCAGCGAGCCTGGCGCCTTGACTGCCAGCGCGGGGGATCGGGCGGGGGCTGCGGAGAGGCCCAGGGCACATGACGGCTCCCCCCCTCCCCACCCCCGCCAAGGGCCGGACCAGCACATGACCCGGGCCGGCCGGCGGGGTCCAGGCACACCCGAGCCCCATCCCCAGCACGGACCATGGCCTCCCCGCGCCTGGGGACCTTCTGCTGCGCCACGCGGGACGCCGCCACGCAGCTGGTGCTGAGCTTCCAGCCGCGGGCCTTCCACGCGCTGTGCCTGGGCAGCGGCGCGCTCCACCTGGCGCTCGGCCTCCTGCGGCTGCTGCCCGGGCGCCGGTCCGCGGGCCCCGGGCTCCCCTCGGCCTCCCCGCCGGCCACGGCCCGCACCCCGGCCTCCGCCCGCATCCTGCGCGCCGCCGCCGCCTGCGACCTGCTCGGCTGCCTGGGTGAGGGCGCGCCCGCGGGTGGGGACCCGTCCGCGCGCGGTTGAGGGCGCGCGGCCCGCAGGTCGCTCCCGGCCGGGGGCGTGGATGAGCGCGCGCGGCCCCCGCCCGGGACCTGGTCGCCGCGCGGGTAAGGACGCCCGGCCCACGGGTAGGAGGGCCGAGCCGGAGGCGGCTCCCCAGGGGCCGGACTGGACGACCAGGGGACTCTGCGATACAAGATGGTCGGTAAAAGTTCCTTCGGGGGACCGTTGTTTTTTTTGTTTTTTAAACAGGTTGATGTATTTGTTATTGCACTTATAGAGAAACTTTAGACGGTGCTGTGAAGGAAAACCCAGAAAACACAATGCATCCCTAACTGTACCACTAGTGAGAGACTAACAGTTAATATTTCGTGCGCGTGCACACACACACAAAATCGTTTCCAAAATGATTTAGCAGAATCAGGAAGAAACCCATAAATATATATACACATATATATATATAAATGTGTGTGTATATATATATGTGTATATATATATGTATATATATGTATATGTGTATATATATGTATATATATGTTTATATATTACACTTTTATTTACTTGTTTATTTATATATCTAAGTTTGGGTTTTATACCACAGATGGGCAAACTTGCAGCCTTTAGGCCACATCCTGCCTGCTGCCTCTTATCTATGGCCCAGGAACTAAGAAAGTTTTTACATTTTAAAGTGTTTTTAGAAAAATCTAAAGAAGACTGTTTCTGACATGTAAACATTCCATGAAATGTAAATGGCAGCGTCCGTAAGTGGAGTCTTATGGGGATACAGCCATGCCCTGCACTTGTGCCTCGTTTGGGGGCATCTTGGCCCTAAAAGGGCAGAAGTGAGTGCTGAACAGAGAAACTATGGCCCGTAGAGCCTAAGATATCTTCTCTCTGGCCCTTTACAGAGACTTTGTTGACCCCTGCTTTCAACTCCAGCACGGCACATTTTACAAACCTCTATGCTAGATATTGCCAAGCATTTTAACTTTTTTATTTTGGAAATTTTTTAACATATGCAAATGTAGAGAGATTGTATAACAAACTCCCTGTACCCATCACCTAGCTTCATCTATACCCCATCCCCGTATCCCACTCTCCACTGGGTTAATTTGAAGCAGATTCCAGAATTTATATCATTTCACCCACACAAATCTCAATATATAGCTGTAGAAGATAAGAATTTTTAAAAAACATACATATCACACAGATATCACTATCACCCCAAAATAATGAAAACCAGTTCCTTAATATCACTGGTGTACGTTCAGGTGTCTCATAAATGCTATTTTACAACTGGTTTTTTCAAATCAGGATCCAAATACTGTCCATGTTTTGTAATTGGCTGACAGGTGCTGGCATTTTGGAATTGTGTTTTTCAGTCGTGTTTGCTCTTGAAGGAAAGGCTGCTGGCGGTATTTGAAGTGCCTTCCACCGCTGTGCCGTGAGGGGGCAGCAGCTTCTGGGGCCCCTTGAGTGCTTCTCTGGGCACAGGTGGCTGTGTGTCCCAGGGCCTGGTTCTCCTGTTCCTGGTTGTGTGATTGGAGACACTCAAGAATCTTGGCTTCAGATAAATGCTATGGAACCTCTAGTCACTTGCTTAGACTCGAGGAGTAAGACAGGAAGCTATAGCGATAAAATCAATTTGGTGCAGGACAATAAAATAAAAAATTGGTTTTCTTCCTGATTCTGCTAAAGCATTTTGGAAAAGCATCTTAATAATAATCTAGTTTCTGTAACTTGAATATCTGAAAATAGAGCTGCACGCAAACATCTTTTGAGAGTCAGCAAAGTAATATTCGTATATCCTTTGGCCTTTAGAAGGAAGGTGCATGACATTGCGGGCAAATGGGCAGAAGCAGGAGTTAGGGGAAGGCTTGGTGACCAGAACTCCTCGCTGAAAAATAAGAAATACAGGGCTTCCCTGGTGGCGCAGTGGTTGGGAGTCTGCCTGCCGATGCTGGGCACACGGGTTCGTGCCCCGGTCCGGGAAGATCCCACATGCCGCGGAGCGGCTGGGCCCGTGAGCCATGGCCGCTGAGCCTGCGCGTCCGGAGCCTGTGCTCCGCAACGGGAGAGGCCACAACAGTGAGAGAGCCGCGTACCGCCGAAAAAAAAAAAAAAAACAGAAATACAGATGCCTATCTCACGGGGTGGTTTTTTTCCCCCAGTTTTTTTTTAAATATCTTTTTTTTTTTTTTGGCCACACCGTGCAGCTTGTGGGATCTCAGTTCCCTGACCTGGGATTGAACCCGGGCCACGGCAGTGAAAGCACAGAATCCTAAATACTAGACCACCAGGGAACTCCCTCCCCAGTTTTACTGAGACATAATTGACATATAGCACTGTATAAGTTTAAGGTGTACAGCGTAATAACTTACATTATCATGAAATGACTACCACAACAAGTTTAGTAAATATCCATCACCTCATATAGATACAAAAAAAAAAGTGTTTATCGAGCTCAAAGCAGAGCTCTGGACTGAAAACGACAAAGCACTATGTGGACGCAAAGCATTATTTTTGTTATCTGTGCTTAAGAATGAGAAGCTGTATCTTAGGCTTTTAGTGTTCATACTCACCCTTTTAGTGGTATATGACACAGTGTATATTTGGTAGCATGTGACATAGTGTATATTTCTGTATGTGAAATACAGACACAACACTAGTGTGTAACTCTGTACTGCTCACAGGTCCCCTTGAGCAGGGTGTTACATAGTGAATGCTTAAACAAAGGCTATCTATCGAATTACTTAACAAAGAACCCTAATATATGCCTTACGTGTGTATACTGTGTTGAAGAGAATTAGATATTTGGGAATAGCAAGGAAAACTCACAAATAATAAATGGCAAAAGTAGATTATCAAGAGCTAATTTGTGAAAATCTTAAATGTATATTTTTTAAAGAATGAAAGAACTATCTTTTTAAACTTCAGAATGTGCTTTCTCAATCATTCTTTTTTATGTGAGGACTAGTTAACTTGGACATTAAAAATATAGCCAAGAAATATAAATTGTTATTCACATAATCCCTTCTGGGTGCCAAATAAACAAACAGACAACATTAGGGACAGCACTGTGGCTAATGGTGGCTGAAGTTGAAATCAAAGTGCCTGGGATTGCTCCACTACCATAATGATTATTTTCTGAGTCTTATTTTTTTCTCTGTCTCTCTGCACACACCAGCGTGTTTCTTTCCTCCCTGTCTCCCTCACATCTTTCTCTTTCCCTTCCTACCTATCTATCTGCCTATCTATCCATCCATCCATCCATCCGTCCATCCATCATTTTTACAGAGTCAACAAGTCACCTTTAGATTTGCATTAGGAGCAGATTAAAGCATCACCTGATTCTCCCTTAGGTATCACAGTCCGGTCTACGGTGTGGTTAGGGTTCCCGAGTTTCGTGGACGACATCTCAGCCGTGAACGGGACAGACGTGTGGCCCACCGCCTTCTGCATGGGGAGTGCAGTAAGTGTACCTCCCCTGGTCTCCCCCTTCCCTCCCCTTTGCCCCGCTCCGTTACGCTGTGTCCTCAAAGTGTGGTCGCATCCCTCCCGCCAGCCCACTGTAGCTTTTAGAAATGCACACGCTCAGAGCCCTCACCCCACTGACCAGGGACCCTGGGGTGCGGGCCGTCTGTGATTTAACAAACCCTCCAGGGGCCTCTGACCCACACTGCAGTTTTAGAACCACTGTGCTAGTATGTTTGCCATCCCCACCCTTAAACACACATTCAATCCTTACCTTAGATCCAGCCACAATCAAAACCAGCTGGGCAAAAAAAGAAAAAAGAAAAAAAAAAGTTACTGATTTAATGGATGTATTTACTTAACAAAATATATATTTAAAAATAGCCATTTGTCCATCCATATTGCTCTGTCCGCCAAGTTAACACTCCAGTGAATGACCTCAAAGGACACTGGTACCCTGTTGACCCGCCATCTGTGCCACAGCCGTCAGCATCTCTCCCTTCCTCCCCTCTGTTGCTTCCTAGCTGCATCCCGATGGAGCCTCCGTCTTAGTAAATAGATCTCGTGCTGCTTCTAACGTACGGAGTCCCCCCCCACCGCCTTCCTTCTACTGGGAAGGTCCTTCCTGCCCATCCTCCTTGGTCCTCAGCAGGAGGGCTTCTGGTTCAAAGAGCTTCATGCCGGGCCAAGCCGCACACCTGAGCCTTCCATCTCCCTGACCACAAGCGTAGCACAAGGCAGGGCTCGCTGGGCCCGGTGCAGCTGAGCAGACAGGGCACCCAGGCGCACGCCCGTCCCAGGCCACATCCCGGCCTGGGTTTCCAAGCCTCTCCGGAGGGCTTTCACGTGCTGCCCCGTGACGTCAGAGGAAGTGGGCGTCTGCCAGCTCATTTCACAGAAACCCATGTCCAGGAGCTCTGATGCCGGCTCTTCCCGATTACAGATGTGGATCCAGCTGCTGTACAGCGCCTGCTTCTGGTGGCTGTTTTGCTATGCGGTCGATGCCTACCTGGTGATCCGGAGATCGGCGGGACTGAGGTATTCAGAGCAAGCCGGCTGGCTTCTGCCCTAGTTTGTTGCCTGAGGGAAGGTTGGAGACACCGCTGAGCGCTGCATCTCTGTACGGCAGACACAGCTGATCAGAACCTTTCAGCTGACCCCTCCACCGAGAAACATCTGTGCAGCTCATTTTTATAAAAGGCTGAAGGCACAATCGAAATATCGAGGATTTCTCCGGGTGCCCCCTACCAGAAAAAAACAGGATTTTAAAACCCTGAAAACAGTATTTCAATAGATTAAATATTTGGAACACGACAAAGACTTAAAAAAAAATAAGAATTGGCATGAAAATAAAAAATTCTGATGGTGTCTAAAGGTTTAGGAGAAAAGTTCTTAGATGTATGTATTGATACAGGATGCTAAATATGGAGCCCAAGGGTTCTGGAGCTGCCAGGGGCTGCCTGGGAGGAACCCAGGAAGGGTTAGTGCCTGGGTCCTGGTGGGTTCAAATTCCTGCCCCATCACTCACTAGCTGTGTGACTGTTGGCAAGTGGCTGAACCTCTCTGGACTTCCGTTTTCTCAGCTGTAAAACAGCACCCACCACCTCAGGAGGTTCCTGGAAACAGTAAATGTGATAGTACCCGTGGATGGTTATGGATGGAGCCTGGCACGTAGCAGGCGCTCAGTAACGGGGAGCTGGGGTTGGAGCTGGGATGTGCACGTTATGGAGGAGACAGAAACACAGAGAACCTACGTGCCAAAGAGAAGCAGGAGGGCAGGCGGGTGTCCTGCTCTCCTGGCTCCAGGCGCAGGAAGGATGGGTCCCCGACCAAGTTCGTGGCGCACTTCCATTAGGCCCCCTTTGCATGGAGCCCTTGTTTGCTTTTTTCTTTTTAAATAGCTTTATAAAGTTCATCTGTTTAAATGTATAAAATCCATTGTTTGTGAGCATATTCACAGAATTGTGTAACCATAACCATTATTTGGCTTTATGACGTGTTATTCATCCCCCAAATCTCTGTACTGGTTACGAGTCATTTCCCATTCTTCCCTCTCCCGCAGCTCCTGGTAACTTCACATCTACTGTCTGTCTCTGGATTTGCCTGTTCTGGACAGTTTCTGTAAATGGAATCATACAATGTGTGGCGTTTTGTATCTGGCTGGTTAAACTTGGCCTGTTATTTTCGAGATTTATCCATATTGTGGCACGCAGCAGTTCTTCATTCCTGTGCGTTGCTGAATAATATTCCATTGTTTCGCTATCTGCCTTTTACCCGTTTATCAGTCACTGGACTTTTAGGTTGTTTCCATTGTTTTGACTGTTACGAATAATGCTGCAATGAATATTTGTATGCAGGTGTTTGTGTGGACATATGTTTCCGCCATATACTTATGGGTATACACCTTGGAGTGGAATTCCTGGGTCATATAGTAACTCTGTATAACCTTGTAAGGCACTGCTGAACTGCTTTCCAAAGACTCTGTACCATTTTACCTTTGCACCAGCAATGTGTAATGGTTCCAGTTTCTCCGCATGCTTGATAACAACACTTGTTTTCTGTGTGTTTGGTTTTTTGAGATTTTAGCCATCCTGCTGTGTGTGAAGTGGTATCTCATTGTGGTTTTGATTTCCCTGATAACTAATGATGTTTAGCATCTTCTCATGTGCTTATTGGCCATTCGTGTACTTTCTTTGGAGAAATATCTCTTCGCTTCCTTTTTCCAGTTTTTTTTTTTTTTTTTTCCAGTTTTTAACTGGGCTGTTTGTCTTTCTTATTATTGAGTTATAGGAGTTCTTTATATATTCTGGATACAAGTACCTCATTAGATATATGATTTACAAATATCTTCTCTCATTCAGCAGGTTGTCTTTTCACCTACTTGGTGGTACCTTTTGAAGCATAAAAGTCTTTCATTTTGATGAAATCCAGTTTTTGTGTTTTTTTCTCTTATTTCTCGTGCTTTTGCTGTCATCTAAGAAACCAGTGCCTAACCCGAGGTCACAAGGATTTATACCTTTGTTTCCTTCTAAGAGTTGTATAGTTTGAACAATTTTATTTAGATCTTTGAATTAATTTATGTGTGGAGGTGAGGATAGGTCCGCCTTTATTCTTTTGTAGGTGGATATCCAGTTGCCCCAGCACCACTGGTTCAATAAATTCACTTTTAAAACCAACGTGAGTAACCAAATAAAGACATATTAAGCTATAGACTACACGGGGCAATCTTAGTGAATCACCACTCTAAAATCCTTGGTATTCCTGACGTATATCACATCATCATTCACTTTGTCTCTCTGGCCTGAAATTTAGTACTCTCTTCATTTTTGCGTTTCTTTCTTCTACCTTTTTGCCTTAGTTCCCAAGCTCTTACACATCTGTACAAAACCGAGGTATACTTGGTTGTGAAAATTCTGTAGGGAAGACAGTTAAGGTTAAAGGTTGCCAACCAGGTATATCAGTGAGAATTAGTTTTGGCTACATAAAATACATAAAACAATAGTGACTTAAGATGGGAATTTCTCTTTCACGCTAAAAGAGGCCAGAGGTAGGCAATCTAGGGCTCTTATGCTGGAAATCAGGGACCCAAGCTCCTTCTCTCTTTCTGCTCCACCATTCTATTATGTGACTTCCATCCTCAAGGTATCATGGCCCAGTATGGCTGCTGGAGCTCCAGTCATCACATCAGCATTCCAGAAAACAGGAAGGAGGTAGGGGGCAATGCAAAAGGGGCCTGTTGTCCCCTGAGCCAGATCCCTTTAAGCAGGGACCTGTTTTAAGCAGGCCTGCTGTCCATGAGAGTTTTACACAACAATAACATTTTCATGTTATTGGCCAGAACTTAGTTTTCTGTCCACACTTATCTGTAAGAGGAGGTAGGAAATACAGTTGATTATCCAAGCGTGCTGCTGCTCTGCCTGACATCCAGGTTCTGTTGCTGAGGAAAAGAGGGAGAATGACTTTGGGTAGGCAGCAAGCAGGAGGAGACCTTGTCCCAGAAGCTGAGTGCAAGTGGGATGGTTCCCTCACTCAGTTTGGGAGGGATCGGAGCTAGGACACAATTAGAGGTCTCACAGACCACCACTCAGTTGTGGAGATAAGAGGAACCTTGGAGCACCGAACAGAAGCTAGAAGAGTATGTCTCCTGCTGTCATAGGAAATGCACCTCCACCCGTGAGGGACTGGAGTTGGACAGGGCTGAGTGACAGCTCTCTGGACCCGGAGAACAGACAGAGCCCTCAGAAGCCAGGACAGGCGATCAGGAAGCCCTCCTCACACCCCGGCGGGTGTTTGGAATTCATCTTGGAGCTTGGCGTTAGGATAGGCAGAAGTCCGCGGATGTGCAGGGACTAGAGGACGCCAGGCTTCCGAGGACCCACCCATCGAACAGGAGGCGGCCCTCCAGGGATGCCAAACACCCAGATGCCTCCCAAGGACAGGGTTCCAGGGCTGGGAAGACCGTCGGCGGTGAAGTGGGCTCTCCCATCAAAAAGGAGCGGGCCCACAGCAGAGAAATAAGACGGGTGCTCTCTAGCCACGGAGACCCAGCCCCGACCTCGTCCCTAGCACAAGTCACGCTTCCCAGGGTGAGGTCTCTGAGGGGCCAGCCCGGGGTGGTTTAGAGCCAGAGCTGAGCGTGCGGGTCCAGAGCCTCTGGAGCCCCTCTCTGAATCGCCAGCTTGTTTGCAGAGCCGAGGGCGGAGTGGATGCTGTAGGTGGCAATGAAGAACCTGCAGCTGGTGGAGAGGGGTCCCGAGGAATTCCCAGGCAGGGGGCCAGACTCCTCCGGTATGGAGGGATTAAACTCCATATTCCCTTCTAGATCCTTCCAGCATTCAGCTGTTTCCTTTGGCGCGGGAGAATTTTCCCTAAGCAATGTCATTAAGGCAGATTGAAAGTTAACATGTAAACTGCCTCTTGGGCTCCAGGTGCGGGAGACGCACGTTTTAGCCATGCCGGCTGGCACCTGAGATCCCGGGAGAAGCTCTGCTTGCCCTAAGAAAAGGGGAGTGTGAGAGCAAAGAGGGTCGTGGGGGGCGGAGGGGCCTTCGCGTGCCTGCACGTGAAAACTGGCTTGCCGTCAGAAAAAGGGATGAGGGTCTTCAGCCGGGGCTGCTCCGGATCGATCCGCCACGGCCACATGGGTGTGGCTTTCTGGCTGTATCGGTTATTGACGTGGCCGCGGCCTGGGTCCCGCGGCCGGCTCTGACTTCCCCCCCCTCGTGGGCGTTTGGGGCCGAGGGGAACCGAGGGCCGGGCTTTGGGGAGCGCGAGCTGGCCTCGCCCTCCCACCCAGGAGATGACCCCAGGGGCTCCCTGCAGCCCAGGCTTGGCGTCTGGAACGCAGATGCCACCCTGCCACGGCCCAGCCCCTGCGCAAAGCTGCTCCTTAGTTTCCTGAGTGTCCGGCAAAGCCTGTGACTTGTGGGCAGGACAGACCCCCGCACGCTCTCAAAGCCGGACGGGCAGGGAGGGGCTGCTCCAGAACCAGCAGTGCCAGGGGAGGCGAAGGTGCAGCCGCGTCCGCGTGGCCGCCCAGTGGGCCGGCTGTGCAGTGTCTCCTCCCTGAAGCATGCCCTCTGGGCCATCTCTCTTCCCTCCCGTCTCCTTGTAGAAGGGCGTCCTTCACTGCATCCCTGACCACGCCCTTTGTCCCCACGGCGGGTCCGCAGGGTTAAAGTCCTGATGGGCCAGGGGCTGCACCCTTTGCCAGGCGTCTGGCAGAGGGTTTTTTAAAAAATTTATTTTATTCATTTATTTTTGGCTGCGTTAGGTCTTTGTTGCTGCGCGCGGACTTTCTCTAGTTGCAGCGAGCAGGGGCTACTCTTCGGGCTTCTCGTTGAGGTGGCTTCTCTTGTGGCGGAGCTCGGGCTCTAGGCGCGCAGGCTTCAGTAGTTGTGGCACGCAGCCTCAGTAGTTGTGGCGCACGGGCTCAGTAGTTGTGGCGCACAGGCTGAGTTGCTCCGCGGCATGTGGGATCTTCCCGGACCAGGGCTCAAACCCGTGTCCCCCTGCATTGGCAGGTGGATTCTTAACCAGTGCGCCATCAGGGAAGTCCCATCTGGCAGAGTTTTGAGTAACGGTGGGCACCTCTGAGGGAGCAGCCCCGGGCCACGTCCCATTGCACAGAAGAGGCAAACAAAGGCTGTCTTGGAAGAGCGAGGTAGCTCTGCACGGGCTCAGGTGGTCCATCGTCCTGACCCCACCTGCAAGGCTGGCTGCCTCGAATCTCTCAGGGGGACAGGGTGGGGTGTGTGGGAGTACAGAGGTGAAGGATGGAGATGGTAACAATGAGAGAATTTGAACTATGCAGGGAATGGGGGGTAGGGGGACAAGATAGGAAACCTCCCCGCTGTCCTGGAACATCAAACCACCACGCATTTCTTAGAGACCTTCTTCTTGGTTTGGACTGAGCAATAAGACGCTTGCATATTAGGTACGGAGGTGACTTCAGGAAGGACAGAGGCCAGGAGTTGCTTGCCTACTGGGGGAGCCAGGCACTTAGGAGGAACTATGAGGTACCCGTGCCTCACTCCTCTCAATCTTTTATTTATTTATTTAGTTAGTTAGTTAGTTGTGCCAGGTCTTAGCTGTGGCAGGCAGGCTCCTTAGTTGCGGTCACCTGCTCCTGAGTCGCGGCATGCGCGCTCCTTAGTTGCAGCAGGCGGGCTCCTTAGTTGAGGCATGCAGGCTCCTTAGTTGTGGTATGCAAACTCTTAGTTGCAGCATGCATGTGGGATCTAGTTCCCCGACCAGGGATAGAACCCAGGCCCTCTGCAGTGGGAGCGTGCAGTTTTAACCGCTGTGCCACCAGGGAAGTCCCCTCTTCTCAATCTTGAAAGGCTTAGGTTGAGGGAAAGAAGCCAGACACGAAAGGCCACGTCGTGTGTGACTCCCCTTGGATGAAATGTCCGGAACAGGCAAATCCACAGAGACGGGGGGTAGATGAGTGGTTACCAGGGCCGGGGGCACAAGCATGACGGGGAAAGCCCACTGGATGGGTCCGGGTTTCCTTCTGGGGGGATGAACATGTTCTGGAACTGGATAGAGGGGGTGCTTGCACAGCACTGTAGATGTCCTAAATGCCGCTGAGTTGCTCATTTTTAAATGGTGAGTTTGATGTTATATGAATTTCACCTCAATCAGAGGAAAAATAAAAACCTCCCAGGCAAAATCGGGCAGCCGTTTGCCAAGGGTTTGCTCTGTGTGCATCTTCCTGCCGCTCGCGGAGCTCGGGGCTTGGTCAGTGCTGGACCTCAGGCGTGGCCGCCCCTCTGCCCCTTCTTCCCCCAGTACCATCCTGCTCTACCACATGATGGCCTGGGGCCTGGCCGCACTGCTCTGCGTGGAGGGAGCATTCATGCTGTACTACCCTTCCGTGGCCAGGTAAGCTGGGGCTCCCAGCAAGCCCACTCCCCCGACGCCTGGACCCGCCCCCCCCCCCCCCCCCCGCCTCTCTTGCAGGAGACGCCCGGGCGCTGACCCCGAGCGGGCGGGCAGGCCATCGTCCTGGATCTGTGCAGCTGAGAGCACAGTGGCTGGCACCTTGAGTTAGCGTCCCTGCCTCTGCCTGTCCCCTGCGTGTGGGTCGGTGTTGTGCGCGGTGTGGATGCAAAGCTGGGGGCACGGCTCCCCCGTACCAGCCTGTGTGCCAGCCTCCAGGCCTGTCCCCCTCCAGACGGACGCAGCCTTCCCCTGCCCACTGTTTATTTTTCATTCTTCAAACCAGCTTCCTCTGGGCGAGCAGGTGAGTTGAGCGTCCCAAGAATGAGTTGGAGATGGCTGGAAGACACAAAGGGTCGCTCGCTCTTGACAAGCTTATTTTAAGCCTCTGCTGTCTGCACTTTCTCACCTCTCTCCATCCTGTGCTGTTCTGAACACAGACACTGGGCGATGTGGCCTCTGAAATTGTCTCAGGCATTTCTTCAAGTTTAAAACCCCATCAGTGCAACCATTTGTAAAGCCTCAAGGTCCCTCCAAGGATATATACTCTAATTTTCAATGGAAAGCTGAAAAACAGAGGTTGGACATTGTCTCTTTGTCTGTGACTTCAGGGCAGTGTACACCCGGGATCAGCACAGCGCAGCCCTCAGGACAGATCCGGCCCTCTGCCCTGCTCTTGTAAATAAAGCTTTATTCGCACACAGCCGTGCCCATGTGTGTATGTATGGTCTACGGCCAGTTACACATTAGAGCTGAGTAGTTTGACAGAGGCTATGAGGGTTCTGGAGGCTAAAATATTGACTATCTGCTCCTTTACAGAAAAAGTTTGCTGACCTGTGGTGCAGACCGTTTCTGCCCCTTCTTTTTCGATTTCTTGTAGCCACTCACTCAGATGTCTCCACGTTGGTGTTGCTTTGTGGCCTCTGGGTAGATCCCTCCAAACAGCCCACTCTCCCCAGGAACCCTAAAAGGACAAATACAGAGTTAGCAGCTGTTACAGAGGGATGCACTTAATTGGAAAGGGAGTTTTTATCTCTGGCCTCCACCTGTGAGATCCTGGGGACGTTGCGTCTGAGCGCGAGGGAGCCATTGCTGCAAGGACACTCAGGAACGCCAAGGTGCCCCGCGGTCTCCAGGCCGCCCCCTGAAGCATCTCCGTCCTTCCTCATATCCACCCTCAGAGCCCACGACGACCCAGAGCCCTCGGCGCTCTGCAGGCTCCCACCCTCTCTCGTTGGTTCCTTACGTTCAGTACAGGCACCCGAATCTCATCTCTCCCCCCTCTTGTTTCCCTTTCTCCCCTCAAGCCCTTCCCGACCACAGTTTAGCTTTCGCAGCTCAAGAGGAAAGCTTCTGTTAAAAAGGAGGTAGCAAAAAAAATAATAATAATAAAATAAAAGAAGGTAGCAACACAACATTGTAAGTCAACCATACTCCAATAAAATACGGCTTTCAGGGTAAAAAACAAAACACGCAAACCAAAAAACAGAAAGAAGGCACCATCCTCAGGTGGTACTGTCATCCTTAAGGCAACAAAGATGGGCACTGCATTTTTCTTCCCTGTTTCCATGCACTTTCAGCCACTTTCCCCTCTGGTGTGAGCACTTCATACCTATGAAAACGAGAGCAGTAGCGTTTTTATCACTCCACCTTCCGTGGCCACAGGAGCTGTTCCCTCCTCTGCTTTTCCACCCCGTCTGGGGTCGAGCCTGGGCAACATCCCCTCTGCTTTGGATTCTCTCTTCCTCTTTGCCGTTCTCCTCTACACTATGGATTTGTTAACTGATAGCCCCGGTCTTGGTAGCATACTTGTGTGTGGCACCCACCGTGTCCTGTGGTGATAGATGATTCTCAAGACCCATCAGTAGAAATCCGGGTCCCCCTCCCAGAAAAGAACCCCTGAAATGATTACCTGTCACCATGACAACAGATATCCTGTGCCGTGTGAGGCTCGGGTATTTTGAGCTGGTCGAGGACAGAGCTTGGATCCTATGCGTGATGTCAGCCAGACTTAGCACATGCGTAGTAAGTGCCGAAAACCCAGCAGGTTCGTAGAACGCCTTTGTCTTGTTTGAAAGACAAATGGGGGAGACCCACTTGTTTGAGAGACCCAGTGGGGGAGTTGGGGGGGATCCACCACCCCAGAGCGCCTTTTCCCCTCTTCAGCTTTTCCCAGCAGGGAACTTTGAAAGCTCCCTGATTCACGAGACACACAGAACCATGAGTGACCCTCCTTCTTCTGAGATTGATCGCTTGTCCGCAGACGTGAGATAGGAGTCAGGTTTCCTTCGGGCAGAGTCAGAAGCCGATCTGTGTGTTTCCTTCGATCTGGTCCTCTTGTCTCGACTTGCAGATGAGTCAGCGTATCTCAGGCAAAGCCCCGGTGTTTTGGAGAATGACCCGGCTTTCCTCCCTCAGGTGTGACAGGGGTCTGGAGCACGCCATCCCCCACTATGTCACCACGTACTTGCCTCTGCTGCTCGTCCTCGTGGCCAACCCCATCCTGTTCCGAAAGACAGTGACTGCAGGTAAACCCAGGGAAGGGCTCTGGGGGCGAGGCCGCGGCGACGGCCCCAGGCCACGGGCTCTGATCATTATCTAGGACCACGGACCTCATTTGTCATCCTCCAGACAGGAGCACAGTACAGCTGGGGAAAGTGAGGGGGTTTAATAAACGATGGGGAGCGCGCCTACTCAACTATGGGCTGTACGAGTCCTTGGCCAACGTCTGCCAGCTCAAAGCCGGGACCAGGGGACGTTTCACTTCTGTCTGGGCTCCTCCTGAGTCTGCCATGGGCGCGCCCCAGAGGACCCGAGTGGCCTTGGAAAACTGCGGAGGGGAGACGGGATCAGGAAAGGAAAGGGCAGCCGAGGGGAAGGGATGGATGTGGACTGAGCCGTCCTGGGAGCCTGGGCCCTCCCCGTGATGTCTGGGCCTGTGTCTTCTCCCACTTGGGCAGTAAACAGGAAGGAGAGCACAGGAAGTGAGTCAAATGCATCAGGAAGAACTGGGTGAAAGGGATCTTGTGAGTCAGCAGAATGCACTGGACAGACCTCCCGGCCAAGGCAGGGGACCTGCATTCCAGCCCCCATCCCATCCTCAAGGAAACGTGCCCCGAGGCAAGTCTCCAGGCCCCTCATGCCGCCCTGTGGGTCCCTCACGGGCAGAATGAGAAGAAAGAAACACACCTTAACAGAAAGGTCACTTGATGATCAGCTGTGGGTTGCAGAAATTGAACCTAAGTGAAGTGCTCTACCACTAGGGAGAGAAAAATCACTGCAGCTCTTTGCATATCTGCATTTAAAACTAGTGTGCTGTACACCTGAAACTAACACAACATTGTAAATCAACTATACGCCAATAAAAATTAAAAACAAAAAACCCCTCCCCCCAAAAAGCTAGTCTATTAAATATAGCTTTTTTTTTTTTAACAAAATTGCATTAAAAAATAGTGATTTGATTACATCAAACAAATGAAAATGACTTATAGAATAAAGACCGGAAGGAAATACACTAAGATGCTAACGATGGTTGTCTCTGGGTGAACTACGGGTTATCAATTCTTTTCTAAACTTTTTTGTATTTTCCAACTTGTCTACAAGGATAAATGTCAAATCTTTCAACATTTTACAATAGTGAGCATGCATTATTTTTATAGTAAAAAATATAAACCGTAAACACATATAGTTCCCGAACTAGTAAAACCCAGATAAAATCCAGAGTGTAGTTAACAGCACTGTACCAGTGTTGACTTCTTCATGGTGACCAATGTGACTATGGTTGTGTAAGATGTTAACTCTGGGGACAAATGGGTGTAGGTATACGGGAACTCTCGGTACTGTCTTTGCAAATCTTGTGTAAATCTAAAGTGATTCCATAGTAAACGTTTAAAAACTCTATATTCCCGTGAGTCTCCAAGAAGTCCCACGTGCAGGTGGTGAGGAAAGCACGGCCGGGTCTCGCTGGGCGTCACGGTCTCCTGGCTCTGCTTCGGAGCTCCCACCTGCTTTACTGCCCTTCCTTTGCACGCAGGAAACGTAAATAACGAAATGACGTGCTGTTCCCCTCTGCTCTTTACAGTGGCCTCTTTACTAAAAGGAAGTCAAGGAGTTTACACGGAGAACGAGAGGCGGATGGGAGACGTGATCAAGACCCGATTTTTCAAAATAATGCTGGTTTTCATTATTTGGTAACCTTTCTTCTTTTTTTAAAAAACTGTCCCTGGGAAGGGAAATGCAAACCGCCTGTCATTTGCTTTTCCAAGTGTGACCTGAAAGTTCCAAAGGGAAGAGTCTTCGGAGAGGAAATTTTTGAAACTTGTGCTAGGTGCCTTTGGAGGAAATGCTTGCGAGACAGGAAGGCAAGTCTACCATCCGTGAACTTCTGGAAAGCTATTCACATCTACTCAAACTACATAAAGAGCCCTAAGAACGAAAAGTCCCGAGTTTAGTTTTGATGCGTCCCTCCCATATGCCTCCGGAGTTTTGCCCCGTCGCTGGGGTTAGCATTTAAATCAAGTGCCTTCTAAGTCCACCCATTGGCAGCAGGCTTTTTTTTTTTTTTTTTTTTTGCCACGCAGCATGTGGGATCTTAGTTCCCCGACCAGGGATCGAACCTGCACGTCCTGTAGTGGAAGCGTGGAGTCCTAACCACTGGACCACCAGGGAAGTCCTTGCATCAGTCTTGACACCAGGATTCCTGTATCTGACAAGATACAAGGGCAAGGGCCCATCTTTAGTGTTATGACTCACCGCTCAGGCAAGAAGGGTAGAGAGTGGGACTTCCCCGGCGGTCCAGTGGTTAGCACTCCACACTTCCACTGCAGGGGACATGGGTTCCATCCCTGGTTGGGGAACTAAGATCCCACAAGCTGCGTGGCACGGCCAAAAAAATAAAAATAATAATAAAAAAGGAAGGGTAGAGAGCAATCTTCCTGTCCTCAACTGTCCACGCACCCCCATTCCCCCACCCACCCCCCCTCCCACCACAGGTGTCCTGCCCCAGCGTTTCAAGTGGGTGTGCTGGGCATAGACCTGTGACCAATGCAAAATCGACTGGAATCAGGAAACACTTCGCTGTGGTGAAGCAATGCTTCGCGAGACAGGGCACGCCTTTGTGGTGTTAATAATTGATGTGATGCGAGCAGGTTTGTTTGCACAGTCTCCTACGAGAGACGTACATTAGCTCCGTCTAAAAATACACCGAGCTTGTGGTTTCAAACGTCACCTCCCTGCCAAGAATAACCTCAAAAAATTCAAACATAAAATGTCAAGATTTGTTTTGGTCTCCATCAAAACATTAGCTTACTCTTCAGAGGAAGGATGAACTCTGGGTTATTTGACATGTGCTAGAACCTTCCACCTGATGTGGTGTTGAGTGCGACCATCGGAAGGATATGTTGGTCTCTGCTTTGGGCTGAGAGGGGTGGCATGTCTTACGTCAGGTTCTTGGTGTGCTGCGTCCTCCTTGCTGCTAAGCAGCACTGCCCCCGCCCCAGGACTTCTAGGTGTCGGGAGGCATGTTCCCTGACCCCCAGCGTTAAAAATGAATTGTGGGGGCTTACCTGGTGGCGCAGTGGTTGAGAGTCCGCCTGCCGATGCAGGGGACACGGGTTCGTGCCCCAGTCCGGGAAGATCCCACATGCCGCGGAGCGGCAGGGCCCATGAGCCATGGCCGCTGAGCCTGCGTGTCCGGAGCCTGTGCTCTGCAACGGGAGAGGCCACAACAGTGAGAGGCCTGCGTATCACAAAAAAAAAAAAAAAAAAGAATTATGTCACATGTTCTCTTCACCTGTGGGCCATTTTCTTTCTAACAGTTGGGTGTCGAATATCATCAATGAAAGCCTTTTATTCTATCTTGAAATGCAACCAGATATCAATGGAGACTCTTTGAAACAGGTCAGAAATGCAGCCGAGACCACATGGTTCATGATGGTAGGTCTATCTTAATTTAAAATGTTCTTCCTAAAGAAAGAAAAAAAAAAAAACAGAAGGGATAAAACCACTCAGAAGTATGATCTATATGTTATTTAAATATGCAGGGAGTTGAATAGGTTCCTGGGATGCTAACATCTGGCCTGGGTCCACGAGCTAGCTGTTTTCATTCAGTGTTGGGGTCATTATTAAATGGACATGACTCTGGTAAATCAACTTGGCAAGTGAATCAAACCTTTCAGGCTGATTTAAAATATCAGGGAATTTCTCTTGAAGAAATGTTTCAGACTGAAAAAACCATAGGGATGTAGGTATTGCTTATAACATTGTCCGTAATTATAAAGCATTATAGGTAACCCACATTGTTTTAAACAAAAGGGAACGGTTAAGTTAACGATGGTCTTTGATCTTGAGGAATCTTATGCCGATGTCAAAGATGACAGTGTAAAAAAATGACAATTGTGAAATCTAGTGTTCCGTGAAACATGCAAGATCTAATAATTATACTGATTTCAACTACCTAGTAACACGTGCATGAAAAAATATTGGCGAGAAATACACAAAATCATGATAAGGTGGAAAGAGCATGGGTCGCTTTCCTCAGTGTTTTCATTATATTGCATTTCCAAATACAAAAATCCACGCACGAGCTGTTAGTGGAGAGATGCACGGTGCCCTACACGGAATTAAAATGCATGTTGCTTCAGAGTCGGGGGAAAGCTGACGCAGGAGGGTAAGACCCACACTGCCTGCCTCCACCCCTGCCCGTGCCGTGGTCACGTGCAGGGACCACACGTAAGCAGAGTTTCCTGGACTGACAGGCTCAGGTGCCTTTGTGCAGTCACATCCTAACAGGGGCGCGAGGGGCAGGGCCCCGAGTCCCTGCGAGGGAGCACGGCCACGGGCCAGAGGTGAGACAGCCCGGCTGGGCCGCGCAGGGCCTTCCCTCTCCCGCCTTCCCCCTGGTCTGACTCAGGTCCTCTCCCCACCCCACCTCCTGTGTCTTCAGGCACCTTTGAGGGCCCAGCACCGCCAGCCAATCTGTCTCGCCCCACACCGGCCAGTGGGGCAGGTCGCAGTGAGGCCAGCCCAGCGGGCCCCGAGTCACCCTGGGAGCACCCAGTGCTCTGATTCCCACCGTCCCACCCTGACTCACCCCTGTCTCTCTGTCCTCCCTGCCAGGGGATACTGAATCCAGCCCAAGGGTTCCTGTTGTCCCTGGCCTTCTACGGCTGGACAGGCTGCCGCACGGCTTTTCAGGCTCCCAGGAAGGAGATCCAGTGGGAATCGATGAGCACCTCGGCCGCCGAGCGGAGTCCCCCGTCCCTGAGGGGCTCCCGTGAGCCCCGGGAGAGCCCCGCTGCCAGGAAGGAGGTGCGGGCCGGCGGGCACACTTCCGACGAGGCCGTGAGCCTGCTGTCTGAAGGTAAGAGCCCCTCCGCCAAGGCAGGCGAACGGCGGGGCCCCTGGCTCCCCTGGAAGTGCTTTATCAACGGCCACGTGGCTGGTGCATAGCATTTCCGTCCTGATGTCTGGAACCTGCTTCAAGGCGAGAGTGGAAAGTGAGAGCGTTAGGCCTCATCGCGTCATCCACCTCTCCTTTTACTATGACAGTGGTACCTTTTCTCTAGTTATTAAGCACCGTAGCCTTGTAATAATTATAAGCGGCTCCACCTTGGGCTGCACGGCCTTTTGAATAGGAGCAAAACTGCCACTTCAAACCCGTTGCGAACGTTTGCCGTAAGACAACGAACGGTACGACCTGTCGCGAACGTTTGCCGTCAGACAATGAATGGTACGACCTGACCTCGGCAGCTTTTAGATGCCGGTTGGTCTGTCCACCTCATTCGGGGACATTTAAGGGAACACGCTGGTCGTCTGGTGCTGGCTCTTCTGATCTGCCCTTTTCATTTCAAGACGCTAGCACTGTGGTCCTCAGATGGGTCCTGTTTTTAAACTCCTGTTTAATCTGATTTGGGGTTATGTCTATTAACCCAGCCGACAAGGAGGAAGAAAGTTCAAGGCCCCAATAATGTCTCTCTAAAGATTGCCGTCTACTAAACCTATTACATACATTTTATATTTATATATTCATATATACTATTTATATATATAAATTTATATATATTTATATATATAAATTTATATATTTATAAAATACATAAATAAACTATTATATGTACTTTTCATTAAACATACTGTAACCTTATAATTTATCATTTGCTCTGTATTCTGAATTTACTCTTACAAAAAGCTCACTTACATTCTACTCAAGATGGGTAATGAGAGAGAAAAATCACTAGACCTATGATCCTTATTCCTAACGAAATCTCAGGGACTGTCATGGTTATGATAACTGATTAATTTTACTGTCCCTGGTCTATGCAGACCTTTATTCCCTTGAAAGATTCTTCTTGAGCAGACATTTTGCTGTTAGCATTGAGTAACAAGACTGGAAATTCTTTACAAGAAGCGGACACATGTTTGCAGCACCTCTTCTGGGGGTCGGGGGGTTGATTCCCACAAATGCTGCTTGGGGAGGAGGCCACCCCATGCCCTCCTTCTGTCCCCACTGAGGCCCTGAAGCCCCTCCCTCTTCCCACTTTATTACACTGGGGCTGGTTGCAAATGCTTTTAACCAGAATGCATCACCCTGCAGCCCATGTACCGTCTTGCACTCATGCGTGACCACTGCACGTGGTAAGGGCCCAACAGTCGTTTGTAATAATTATGTTAAATTACACATTTTTGATGGGAAATTAGTTCTAGAAGGCCTAAGAGTAATTAATTGTAAGCTGTAAAGACTTCTTAGACATAGATTTAAAGAATTCTTAGTAACATAAGAGTTGGTGTACTATGTCAATATATCTCACAAGAGCTGGGGAAAAAGAGTTGAGATCTTCTTAACCAATTTTTTTAGTAAGACTTTATAATGAGTAAGCACTTTCTTTGAATAAAAGCAACATTTGTCAAGCTTGTTAGAAGCAAGGTGACATATGGTCTAAGTATAAGAAATGGACTTGCTACACAGGAGCCATGATGACACCCTCCAGGGAGGGCTCGTGGCTTCTGGGCGCAGGACTGTCCATCTCGGCTTCCTCCAAGTGAGCTAAGGACTACAGCCCTTCCTGCAAATCTCACTCGGTATTTCTTGACCTCTAACAGGGTGCTAACGACAGTGATTTTCATACGAGTAAATAGATCTTTGTGCTATGTGCTTAAATAGTGCTGGGACACAGAGGGCATTCCATAAATGCTAACTCTAGTAAGCATACCTAAATCCCATCACATATTCATAACCTGAGCGGAGACATGGAGCAAATGTTGGCGAGACAGAGAATGAAAGAGTCCGTGAAAATTTCCAATCTGCGTTTAAATATGAAGGCAGAACGATCTGGGCAAACGATGTGGATACGTGTCAGGAAACAAGCCCAGGGCAGAATGATCCCCACGCAGGAGACTCCTGTTCTTATACCACAGGCTGTATACGCCGCTGCCAGGACCCTCAGGAAGCGGCAGCCTTCTGCCTACAGTGGTAATCTTGGAAATGAGATACGGCTGGCTTGGTCTTGGGCCGTTTCCTTTCTCCTCCTTTCCAGCCGCTTTGCTTTTAGTCTCTTTAGTAAAGGGAGGGAGCTACTCATAATACAGAAAGTACTATTACATGTGGGAGAAAAGCCCAGAGATGCAAACTCGAAGCAGTAAATACAGTTAGGCTTCTCCCTGTTTGCACTGGTTAAGATGAAGCTTGACTGGTTTATCATATCCTCAAGCCTCTACTTTAGGATTCACTTCGAGGCCAACAGGCTTCCACTGAGCCTCCGATAGGAAGTATCTGACGTGGTGTCTGGCACTTACAAGTCAACCGAGTTTGAACAAATATTCATCGAGCCTCTGCAATATGGCCAACGGCGTTTTAGCTGAGGGGCGGGGCGGTGTGTGTGGACTGTGCGTGTCCCTGGGAAGGATCATGTAGGAAACTTGCAAGTGTCAGTTAAGTAAAGACAATACTGTATTTTATTCTAAAAAGTCTGACGCGTTAAAGGAACACAGAAAAGGCAGGGCCTCTGTTGGTGTTGGCGCATGGGTGAGGGCTTCTGGAGGAGGTGATGTTCAGACTGGGTCTTGCACCGCAGACTGGAATGGGAGGGGACGAAGCCCGGAGGGCGCCCCGTGTAGAGACTTAGGGCAGAATGTCTGTACGTTGTTCAGGGGTGGGCACAGCGTGGGATTTGTGGGAAGCTGGAGAGGCAGGTCGGGAACAGATAACGAAGGGTTTTTACAGATTCTGCTAAGGAGTTGGCATCTTATCTAGTGGCCAGCGAGAGGCCAGTTAAGGTTTTTAAGTGGAGAGATGCACTCAGATTTGCTTGTAGGACTAGCCTAGTGAATGGATGTGGGACAGTTGATTGGATGATCATGCTTCGTGACCATGGCAACAGCTAACACTGAGGGGATCTGTGCGTAATTCTCTATGACAACTTCGTTCAAAATCGCATCTTTATGAAGAATCAGAATTTCCCTTGGAACTAAAAGTCAAGAAAAAAGGGTACTTCTCACAAATAAGCAGAAACCCGGTTGGTTTTTATCTGGTGAGCACCAGAAACCCTTAAAGTATTATCTCCTCTGTCCATGAGCTTTACGGAGCGTAGTGTCAGATCTCTGGCCCTTCTTTAACAGGGACACTTTGTGCTCACAACGGGAAAGTTCAGGATCTGATGGATATTTTAACCTTATCATTGCCTTCAAAGGTTGGGGTGTGTATTTCTCAGGAGATCTGCTCCCCTAGCCTTCAACGTCACCCTGGACCAGGTTCCCCCAAGCCCTGCCCACCGGCAGGGGGCACGGCGGGACGGCAGTGGAGCTGGGGGCGTGGTCACAAAGGGGACACGTCTTAGGCGGAGGCCTGGCGGGGAGGGGCGTTGAGGAGAACAGGCCTTGCCGTGCTGTGGCAGAGGGGCGTGGCCACAGGGATAGGGGTGTGGCTGTGGACAAGATGGACCACAGGGTATAAAGGATTGCGTCAGTGGGGTAGGGCCGAGACGCGGGGCATGTGGGGAGACGAAGAAGGCTGTCGTTAGAAGAGAGCACATGTAGTGTGTCCACAGGCAGGAAGCTTGTGGCCTATGCAGAACACAGTGGATGGAAGTGAGGGGGGGAACTGTCTGTCTGTCTGTCTCTCTCTGTCTCTCTCTCGCAGTCTTTTCTCTCCCCCCAAGTGTCTTTACCACAATTCCGTGTCTCTCACAATACCCTAGTTCTTGCACCATTCCCTCTCACCCACAGTTGCCCTTTCTCTCCCCAATCCTTTGCTGTTCCCACAATTCTCCATCATCTCCCACAACCCCTTGTTTTACTCACAGTTCTGTGTTTCTCCCACAGCCCCCTATTGCTCCCACAATTTCCCATTTTCTGCCACAATTCTGGAATCTTCATGGTTTCTCACAAATCTCTTGTCTTCTACAGTTCCTTTTGCTACTGCATTCCACCGCTCCCCAAATTCTTTTTCTCGGAGAGATTTCTGTTCTCCAGCATAATCCCTTCCCTCTGACAATTGCCCGTCATCTCCCACAGTTCTCTCTCCCACAATGCCTCTCTTCCACAACGGCTAGTCTCTCCCACAGTACTCTCTTCCCCATAATTCTCAGTTCTGCCTGGCCATTCCGTATCTCCCCCACCTCCCACCAAGTTTCTGCCGTTTCCCACAGTACTCTCTCTCCCACCATTGCGTCTCTGCACATCTCTTTATCCTCCATCACAGTTTCACAATCCCCAAATTCCCTGTTCTCTCCCACACTTCCCCGTTACCGTCCCCATTTCTCTGTTCTCTCATACACCTCGTTCTTTGTGATTCTCTCTGCCGTCACTTGCCCCTCCACGTACCACCAGGTGGCGCCATAGGTTGTGTTTGCCAGGGGAGTGTGGGAGGGAACACACCCCAGGGCCTCCAACTCTGTCGGGCTGGCGGGACCCAATTCAACACCTTGAAGGGGACGCAGGCCCAGGGGTTGTACGCTCTCTATGGCTCATGCAAGTAACCACCTGGTTGGGATTTCTGATCTAGGGCCTCGAGGTTTTAAGGGATCCAAGAGCAGCAGCTGAGGGCACCGGGGCATCCAACATGCCTTCCCAAATGTTAGGTCTGCGTGGAGCCAGGAGGTTCTCGAGAACCTGCCTGGGCTTGCAAGGCTCCCTGACGGGAGTTGCTAGGAAGGCGCTCGGCCCTTGGGCACTGGGAGGTCGCTGGCGGCTGCATTTCCTGCACGCACACTCAGATGTGCACATGCACCGACAGAGAATTAGTCCCTCACCCCCACCATGGCCTTGTCGTGACACAAAGGGGTCTCCTCCGTGGAGCCCCGGGGGACGGGGAAGGAAGCAGGAACTCTGAAAAGGGGGGCAGAATATGTCCCAAAGCGTCAGGTAACGGGCCAGATCTTGATCCCGAGCCCCCGTGTGACCCTCCAACCCAGAGGCTTTTTGAAAAGACCACAGAAATCGCACACAAGCTCCCACGAGCCCAGGACGCGCTCATGAACGGCGGGCGACGCCGAGAGAACCGAGCCTTCGGGGAAGCGCCAGCGAACCCCTCCGGAAGCGCAGGTTCCCCGCTCCCACCCTCCCCGTCGGAGGCACCGGCCCTTCCCCCGTCGTCTGAATTCCTTCCCCGCCCCTTGGTGGGCTCTTCACGCTTGGGGCGGCTCCCTCCGACCTGTGTGGGAGGCCGCAGGACGCTGTGGGGTGTGGGTGGTGGTGGGGACGGTGCTGTGTCGGCCACGCCGCAGACCCCGCGCTTGCGTCCTCTTGGGTAATATCGTCACCTGTTCCTGTAGCTCCGGCTTCCCCAGGCATTTCCAAGCCCACAGAGAGCTGACGGCCTCTCCTTTTCCCCCTGAAGTGTCCTCGGAAACTCTGCACGTGGCTCTTCTTACTGCGGGCTTCTTCCTGCCGGTTTTACACGTTAGTCTCCGTGAGTGCTCTGCGGTGCCTGCGCCGTGTCCCACGGACGTCAAGGCGGTGACCCCACGGCATTTAGCCATTCAGCGTTAGTTTATCGTGCCGGGGCCTTGTTTAGGCACTACAGATACTGTGGTGACTAAGGTAGACAAATGCGCTGTCCACTGAGACTCTCCGTATGATTATATAATAATTATTATATCAGCATTTGTGAATGAAAGTCTCAAAGAACTGTACAACATTCGAGGCGGCGAGAAGTGCTGCGAAGAACAACACGTCAAGAGGGGGCAGGAGAGTGGTTTTAGATACGCGTCCCAGACACCTCCTTGAGGAGGTAACATTTGAGTGGAGACCTGAATGCAGTGTGGGAGTGAGCCATGAGAAAATCTGGAGCGCTTTGCGGGCAGAAAGAGAGATGTGCAAAGGCCCTGGGGCAGCACTGAGCTTGGATGTAAGAGAAGCATGTGCCTGAGGTTGTGAGTGAGCAGAGGGACGTGAGGGGAGGAGGCTGCAGCCGTCAGCGGGGCCTCTCGGTGGAGGGAGTTGGGATTTGGAGATGTTCCTGAAGGGCAGTCACCTGCCCCATGCACCGCTGAAAAGTCCACCCTTCTCTGCGTCTTCCTTCGCTGTATTCCGGACACACCCCCCCTAGAACCTGGCACCCAGCAGGCGAGCCTGGATATTTGTGGAGTGATATCCGTAGAAAGAACAATTCAGACATCTGTTGCAAAGATCTCCCACACCTTCTAAAGGAAGGCGTGTTGTTGGGGTGATTAAACAGACCTCCAGGATTACTCTTTTGGCTGGAGTGACGTTTGCTTTCACTCTGCTGATGGTTACCTACATCCCTCCTCTTAAGTTTTAGTAAGAGGAGTCCTTGGGGCACCTCGTGGAATTGAGAGCAGGTGGCCGGGCGACCCCGGAGCCCTGTTGCCCCCGAGTGACCCCTGGGGCAGCTGAGATCTCGGGCCCCTTAGACAGCGTGTTCCAGGGCTCCGAAACTCCCCCGTGTCAACAGTCTGTTTCCGTTTGGGCTGCAGCACCCACAGGGTTCGGCTGAGATGCGGTGAGCTGCCCAGTGGTGAGGTCTGGAGGAAGGGAGACAGGGTGGACCTCCCTTCAGGGAGGTCATACATCAGCTGCCCCAGATGATTCTGTAGGACTTTTGTCCTTCGGAATGATTTAACCACGTGTAGGTGAAAGTATCATGTACTTTTCTTTTTTAAATACAGACGGTTGTGAAGCTTGTGAAAGACGTTCTCGGACACGGACACCGTCACGTGACAGTCTTTTTTTCCTCTCCAGGTTCTGACTCCAGCACAATTGAAATCCATATTGCAAGTGTGTCCCGCAACGGAAAGGAGACTGAATCTGTTCCAAAAGCCCAGGGAGACCTGTGAGAGGACGAGATAGAGGTCCAGATCCCGTCTTCCTCAGACTCCACGTTTCTCATCCCTTAGGACTGTGATCTCGCCTGCAGTCAGCGCACTGCAGGGTGTAGCATCCCCCCAAATCTCACTCCCATCACCACGTTAGTGTATTCCCCAAGATCCTCTTTGTGGTAGGAGGGACGATCCGTGAGCCTGCGCTTGGGGATGGCAGGGCGGGGCTTTCCAGATCAGACACTCTCCACTGACGTTCGTTTTTCTGATCTGGCTGTAATGTAAATGCCAGACCCAGGTCCTTGGAAAAGTTAATAAACGAGCTGTGTCCGAGCTCCCAGCCTGCCTTGGATTCTGTCTGAACAGCACCTCCACAGAATGCTCTTGAGTCAGATAGTGATGATGCCAAAAGGCCACGAGAAGAGGCAGCAGGACCGACGGAGCACCGAGGAGCAGCCGCACAGCAAGCTCCTTATCCACCACTAGGGGGCAGCGGAGGACAGGCTTGGACCGGCAATTTAGCCCTCGGTCCCCACGTTGTGTTGAGCAATGATTGAGTCTAAGGAATCCTTGGGACCTGACTTATGCTCAGATCATTGCCTACGTTTCCATCTTTCCATCAGCTGAAATATAGATTACATATATAAAGTATACATATATAATTATATAGAGAGTTGTCCTTTGATATCCATGAGAGATCTGTTCTAGGACCCGCACGATTTCGAAATCCAGAGGCCCTGGTCCACACCCGTGGGGGGGTCTTCCGCATCCGCAGGAGCCGCTGGCCGGGGGATGGGCAGTGCAGACGGTCGGCTATTCATAAAATCTGTATACTATAGATACTGAACATATACATGTGCATATATATCTGGGGGCAAAAATACTGTGTATACTATTCCCTGGAGACGCAAGCCACCTAGGTAAGTCTATCGAAAGGCAAGGCACCATTTCCTCAGGACACTGCAGTCAGCTCTGCCATGTGACCCTCGTTTATATCAAGACTAGGACTCCATCCTGCTCTAGAAAAGCTGTCCAGGATGCTTCTGGATTTGTGTTTTTGGAGTCACATGGCCGCAGATGGATTCAGGGCATCCTATGACTGTGACCGTGGTACCCAGGGCTGCGTGCTCCTCAAGATGGACCGACGTCCCAGCCACCTTGACCCAAAGCGTCCAGCAGGTGTGAAGGAGTTTGAACTTCCCGGGTGTCATCTGCGTTCTTAATCTCTGCATCGACATTCCATCTGCCCGCAGCATCAGAAGCCCGTCCTCTGAGGACTCCCCATGCTGAATGAGGCACAGCCTCAACCCCACTCTAGAGCAAAGCTGCCAGCTGCTCACTCTCCCAGGCTCCCTCGCAGCTAGAGCAAAGCATGGGCCTGGCAGAAAATCAGATTCGTGTCCCAAGTCTAAGCTGGAAGCGGGTGCCCAAGGCCATGGGCCGTGCAGAAGCACTGCTGGAAAGGGGTCGGCAGCTGGTGCTTTGGAAGGCATCCGGGGTGTGCTTTCAGGGGCCAGCCCAGTGTCCAGTATCAAGGTGTGGGCAGCTCCCAGCGCCGCGTCTGCACCCGGTGTTATGTGTATGGGCCCAATCCTGCAGCCGAACACGGCCCCCAAGCCTGGTTCTCCAGAGGCTCCCCCCGAGGTGTTCAATGTCATCCTCACCCATTCTGTTGGCTTTACATTAGCCACAGTCAGGTTCAGAGCTTGCACGTGAGAACTCAGGCTGCTGTGACTATCTGGTTAAAGGGACCTCTCTCAGCAGATGGGGTGTCAGCGTCACAGCTGGCAGGGTGGTTTCGATTGGGATGGAGGCAGAGTGAGCCGGTGAGTGGATACCTTCCTGTGGCTACGTGCCACGCCCTAAGCTACACCTGGGCACTGGGGACAGAGATGCTATCGGTCACTCCCGGGAATAACAAGCGAGCACAGCAGATCACGACAGACCACGCCTGGCTTTAAGCAACTTCCGTGTAAGGCTGGCTGCCGCAGGGGGCTGCTATGTTACTGTTTTGTAGATGGTAGCTGGGACGATAAGTGGAAAGATCTAGGGGAGAGGAACCGATGGTGATGGGAGATGGGAAGGTTCTTGAAAAGGGGAGGGAACTGGGACCCAGAGCCAGGAGTTTGCACGTGACAGGTGTAGCTGGGAGTGTAGCTTGGGTGCAAAGATAAGCCTGCTCCTATCAGGTGGCTTCTGTTTGATTTCAATTTATTGGCCAGTTTATTTACCACACCTTAAGAAACGTTTAAATGAGTCTACTTATTCCCCCTATTCCAAAGATACCCTCTTCGAGGTTTACAGTTGTGTTTTCTGGTGGCCGTTTCTCTCAAGAACTTTGCTCTAGGGTAAGTATATTCCTAATAGGAGTCCCCCATCCCCCAGAGGATTTCACTTCAAGTTTCAGGAGAAGGTAACACTGTAACAGTCCCTGCCTCCTTCCACCATGGGTACCGCCCCCCACCCTCCCCCCACCCCGAGGCTCCCCAAGCCCTCCTCCATCACGGGTCCCCCTCCCCGCGACCCCCACGTGGTCCTCCAGGTGGAGCTGCGTCTTCCTTTGCTTACCTTGCAAATGGATGAAGACACTTGGGAGAAAAAGGAGCCAGACTGGAAGAAAAAGAAAAACAACATTCCACCCACTTCTGCGTCTTTTTGTAAGGGTACGTTATCTGCTTCCCACCCTCTCCCAGCCCTTTTCATGCATCTCACCAAGTGATCTGCAGGCTTCCACCAACAGTGACCGCCACCAGCACCCACAGGTGCACAGAAACCTTTCCGTGAATATAAGGAGCACCTCAAGGACCTTAGGAACAGCACCCACATGTGGGCAGCCGGAAAAAAAAAAAAAAAAAAAGGTCTCTGCGCAGTGAGGGGAAGCTTGGGTTCCCGAAATAAAGTGGGAGCCTCGACGGACAAACATTTTTAGAATCACTGCGGCAATGGGTTCCATGCATCTGAGGATGAAAGCTGGACAATCTGGACTCAACCCAGTTTCCTTCACAGCACACAGAAACCCCTTCGAAGCTATGAATATGCCACCAGCATCGTTGCTGAAGCCACCAGAGCCCGCGTCCCACACGCATCTATCCCGGGAAGCTCTGCCCCGCGCTGTGCAAGCCCACTGTGCTTGCTACGAAGGTCTCCCCGGGGCCTCCCCGTGGCTTTAGCAGCAGGGCTTGGGGTGCTCAGAGCTTCACCCCAAATCCACCACGTGGGAACACGCTTGGTCAACTTGGCAAGACTTAAAAAAGAGAAAAACAAAACCAGGCAAGGCTGAACCCCAGACAACACTGGGGCAGAGGGAGGAAGGGGTGGGCCAGCCCCTGGCTCTGTTCCAGCCCAGGATCGAGCTGCGATCAGAGGAAACGACACCACGACCTTCTTTTGTGACCCATGTGTACAGCCAAACGCAGCCCGTCTCGTTGCGTCTGCCTACCACGGGGACAGCGGCTCAATTCAACTACGTCACATCCGTTCACTGACGAAAGTGGCGTCAGTGGAAACACCTGGCCGCGGCTGGCACAGAGCAGACTCCGGTCAACGTTTCCAGAGGTCTGTCCGCATCGTGCCCAGTGTCCGCTCACCAGTATCCTACCACCTTAGGTTCTGCTGACTACTCAAAGCTCATCCTTGAACTCCAACTCCCAGCAAACCAACCCCACTTGACAGGAGAAAATTCATCCGCTTTGACTTTCTACAACAGCCAGCCTGAAACACAGTAACACAAAGGAAACGTACTAAAAAGCATGCTCCCTTTCTATCGTAACGGGGCAGCTGACCCTCCTGCCATCGCGACCCCGAAAGCGGCCCTCCCGTTTATTCCTGGAGAAAACGCAGAGCTCCGTCTACACTCAGGGGTGTCAGCGTGGGCCCCAGAGGTGCCGACCAAGACGAAGAAAGACACCCACCAAGTTCTCTATCAAAATAGAGCAATTTATTCAAGACACTGAATATGATCTGTTGATTCTCTCTTGAAACAAATGAGCTACGACGCACAAGGTGATTCTCTTTCTGGGAGTGCGTGAGGGTGAGGGGCGGGGGGGAGCACGAGACGGGGGCCGTGTGGATGGAACAGAATCTGGAAAACGCGGACAGAAGCACATCTGGCTGCACGTCTGACACAGACAATAAAACCCGCAGAAGCCAGAATTCACCTCAGTGAGCGGCGGGAGGAATGGTTCTGCGTTTGACAAGAAACACGATTAAAAAAGAAAAAGGTGGAACAGAGGTTAAAAGGGAAAACAACAAGGAACAAAAGCAGACCCTTACGTTTGACAAAGTGCACTTCACTTGGCTCCAAGATCTATTTTTAGAAAGACAAAACGAACGTCACGTTCTGGGTGTCACGTGGGGCCAGACGTGCCCCGTGGGGCAGCATCCCTTTCCCAGGTGTGCGCAGAATGAGTTCTCAGTCACCGCAAACCCAACCGAAAATCCCGGGGAGAGTCGTTGTGTTACTCCTGCTTTCAGAATCGAGGTCCCATTTGGTCACCGAGACTGAGGCTTTTACTTCCAAGTGTTAGAAGCTGTACACGACGCCCAACGCTAACACGAGCCACGGGGCACCGATGACAGGGACGCGTCCGCTGAGCGCTGGCTGGCACGGTGCAGCTGGTAAGCAGCGTCTGCGGCTCAGGGCACGGCTGCCGTCCTGCTGAGAGTGGGGACGGGTTTCCAGGGGCGCTGGCTGCCTCCTCGTCTTGCCTCCCTGGGGCCCCTGGGAGGCTCCCTCCCAGTGGCCGGCCGAGGACGCCAGGAACGCGGACGGTCTGCCTTCCTTAGCCTCAGGTCACTGCCAGGGCCGGGATCGAACCCCGTGTCAGCGGCCTCACAGCCCTCGGCTCCAACCCGGCAAGTCCCAACTGGTTCAGATTTACCAAGAGGCTAAAGTCGGCGCTTGGAGACCCTGGGTGCGACCGTCCGGTGAGCATCGTGTCGCGAACCGACCGTCTTCACCCGCCAGCAGGCTTTGGCTCGTCAAACGCAAACTGTGTCCTGACCCTGGACAGCGGATGCCTGCAGACGTGACACATTTCCATTGGGTGAGGGGGTCCAGATGGTGTTCGTCTAGACCCCCCCGAGCTGCACCCCAAACCTAGTACCTTCTTGGTGGCAGGGCGTTACCAGTGCGCCCGGGGACATCTGCCATCTTCACAGACGGCAGTGGAGACCCTGGAGGACTTTGATCTTCTTAAAGGCCAAGCGTTTAGGCAACAGGTCCCAAGTGAAACGCTCCGCTCCCACATAACCAGGGCACGTGTTGGTCTCCTGCAGACGGGGCTCGAGTAACTCACAGATCCACGGAGGCCCATAAATGATCCGAGGAAGATGAATGCACTCTGGCTCGCGGGGCTGGTCCCGGGACAACCCGAGGCTTGCAGGAGGGCCTGGTCTGCTCTGCCCGTTAGCTTTTGACTCCACGGACAGACAGCACCCTCTAAGTGACACCGG
This sequence comes from Aethalodelphis obliquidens, assembly GCF_003676395.1. Taxonomy (NCBI): domain Eukaryota; kingdom Metazoa; phylum Chordata; class Mammalia; order Artiodactyla; family Delphinidae; genus Aethalodelphis; species Aethalodelphis obliquidens. Next base: position 6,841,110 of record NW_020838035.1, on the reverse strand, counting down.
GCCTTGTTGCTGGAACACACACACACGGCTGCACCCTGCCTGCCGCCAGCCCCCCGGGCCCGGCCCCCTGCCCCATCCCAGCCTGTGGCTGCAGGAAGACGGACGAACCCAGAGGCCGTCTTCCGCTGCTTCCCCCGCTGCTAATTTAAAAGATGGGTCAGCGTCGGGTTACGACAACAAAAGTACAAAGGTCACCTGATCCAATGAAAGGAAAACTCCTCTAGGAACACAAAGCCACGTTTAATTTTTTAAAAACAGTAAAAAGATTCATTATTACAAAAAGAAAACCTTTCTCCTCCTCTGTTGCAAGAGGAAGAAACTATGAAGGGGACAGAAATTATTAGTGACACTCTACCTACGGAATTCACCTTCAGGACCGAAAACCTCTCTCCCTGTTCGTTTTTGTCGATATTAGACCCAGTGAGATCCTGGAGCCCATCCCGTCAGCTGTGCAAGGACCAGCCGAGGTGCTCTTGGTGGGGGGACCACAAGTGGCCCCGCGGCCCGAACGATGCCAGGCGGCATCCTGCCCAGTGGACGGCTGTGACGGCCCCTTTCACGCCGCTGGTCCTGGGAACACTTCTTGGGTCCAAAGGCACGCTTCTCCAGGTCTCTCCTGCTGCCTACTATGTGGTCAACACACCCTGAAACACGCCAAGGTCGTCTTCGAGCTGGAAGGGCCCGGAGTTTCCTCTCTGCTGTAGAACAGTCCCAACGCCGACCCCAGAGCTGGCCCCTTCCCACACAGATTCCTCACTGCCTCTCGACAGGCTGAAAGTGAAGGGAAAAAGCTACCTCAGACCCTGCCTGCGTCTTCCTAAACTTTATTTTTTTTTTTAAATATGAATCACACAAAGCTCTCTATGTCTGATGGCCATTTTAGGATTTTAAAATTGTTTTAACATAAAAATATTTTTTTTTCTCCAAAAATACTCTGGGTTCTTTCTCTTATAAGTCACTTATTTTTTTCTTCCTCCTGTAAAAAGTCCCCCTGCCCTGCCTTCTTACATAAAGCACTTATTATGCGCCAAAAGTGCCCTTGAGACCTAAGATGGGAAGCAACTATGAGGAAGGGGCGGAGAGAGTGCGCGAGGGGGAGGGGGGAGGGGAGGGGAGGGCGAGAAAGCCCCGCCTGTCAGAGACTCTGTGAGGGCGTGATGCCAACCAGGACCACGAAGGAAGGAAGGAAGGAAGGAGGTGGAGGGGGCAGGCGACATCAGCAAAGAAGCAACAAACCCAAAACAGTTTCCACCTCAGACCCAAGGCCCCCAGACGACAGGATTCCAGCCCATAGAAAAACCACGTGACAAAGAGTCTAGAAAATAGAAAGTGTTGGGATTACAAAGCTGCCCGTGTCATCCGTACAAACTGGTCTTTGAACATCCTGGTGAGAGTAACTGTAGTGTCCAAATTTTTAGGAAGGAAAAAAAAAAAAACCCACCACGTGAGGAGTTCCCCACCCCTCTTTTGGTTTATCACAGCATTTTTTTTCTTTTTCTTTTTGGCACAGTTTTTTTTTTTTCTTTTCCTCTCAGCCATCAGAGCCTGTTCTGGATGGAAACCAAACCGTGCACTGTCTAGCTGGTGGCTTCATGCTTCCCAGGCTGAATGTTCCAGGTGGAAACCATTCTTTTCCCCCTTTGATATGACTGTGTGTTTGTTTTTGTTTTAAACTTCTTGATAAAGATTACAAAAAAATAGAGACTCCTGTGGCCAGGGATGAGTTGATTTCAAAGTACACTCTAAGGTCAAGTTCATACAGTTTTGGAGCTGACAGAATCGTGTTTGAATAGTGCTACAACCCCACACATTCACTGCTGGTCCGTTAGAATTCTCTTCTTGTTTCTGAAATACTTCGTGTTTACTTTCGCAGATCTAAGACACACACCTGGAAGGAGAGAGAAAGTTCCTGTTATCTCGAGACACGACACAAGACGCCTTTAGAGCAGAGGATGGCAAACGGCCCATGGACCAAATCCAGCCTGTTACCCACTTTTGACAAAGTTTTATTGGTACACAGTAGAGAGGGTTCAGAGCATCTCTAACGACAGGCTAACGTCTGAGCATCTGACCAACCAACCCCAGGCAAACAGGACAGAGGGGAACAGCCAGGTCAAGGGCTATGCTGGGAACTAATGGGGTGGCCACAGCCATGGGCGGGTGTCACAGACCAGACACCGACGTGGCGGGGCAGAGGGCAAAACACACCTGAGCACACATCTGGGGCCGGGCTGACATCTGGCCAGCCAGCCCATTGCCACCTGCCCTACAGCTCATGGCAGTTCCAAGTGCAGGCGTGAATCCAAAAGCTAGACATCTTAGGGGATCAGCAGAGGGCCACCGGGACCCCGGAGACCCGTGGAATGCAAAGCCGGGCCTTTATCAGCAGAGGGCCCAGCAGGCTGGGAGCCAAGGCAGGACCAAGTTTCTCAGCCTCGGCACCTGCGCTCCTTGGGGCCGGTCACGTCTCTCCTGTGGGCGTCCTGTGCCCTGCAGGAGGTCTGAGCAGCAGCCCTGGCCTCCGCCCACCAGATGCCAGTAGCCCCCCGACCAGAGCGGTGGCACCCAAAACGCCTCCAGACGCTGCAGATGTCCTCCAGGGGGCAGAATCACCCCGGCTGCGGACCACCAATTTCACCGAGAAAACGCCATTCAGGAAGTCAGAGAGACGGCTGCTCCCAGAGGCCCAGCAGTTTCCTTCACCAACACACTGGCCGCGGCGCTCGGAGGCCACCACAGCGCCGGAAGCCCCCGCGGGTATCAGGGGTCTGACTTTTCGCGTCTCCACCGCCGAGCCCTCCGCCCCCCAGGAAACTACGGGTGCTGCTTACGGAGCCGTCCGACGCGCTGGCGCCCACTTTGTCCCCTCGGGCGTTCCAGCACACCTCGAAGATGCCGCCGGTGCCTCGGTAGCTGTGGACGAGACTTCCGCTCTGCAAAGCAAAGCCACCGTCACTCGCGATGCAGAGCGCCGACGTGGACCCCCAGGGTGTCGGCACAGAAACGTTCAAACATAGAAGCTAACGGAGTTTTCAGTGGCCGTAACGCGCCTCTCAGACCTGCTGCCAGGGGGGCACAGCTGACCTACGGCAGCCCGCGGAGTCGACCTAAACATGTTGCAGCCGAGGTCACGCCTCCCAGGGGTCATTCCCGGGGGCCAGCGACTGAGGGTGGCAGGGGGACTGAGGCAGCCGGGGAAGGGGCACGTCAACAAGATCTCGCGTGTGTTTATATTTAGAGAAGGTGTCCATCGCACTGAAGATTAAAGAGACCCTCGACATGTCTCAAAGAGTTCTGTGACTTATAAAAAAAAGTAAATAAAGGGGTAAAATGATTTAATGACTTGCTGACAGCAGGAGTTATCTAACTGATGATGTCATTTCAGAAATCCATCCATCACTATTTCCAGCAAGAGCTCCATGAACGGACGGCTACACGCTAATGTCTGTTTTCCGGGTGGCCCATCTGGGGCTCTGAGGCTGGGCTCGGCACCAGGCTGGCTCCACGTAAGGGCTGTCGTCGCCTCTTACTCGCGGAGAAGACGTGAGCACGTGAGGCGGCTCCTGGGAAGCCTGAGGTCTCAGTGGACCCCCCCCGGCCCCCCCCCCCCCCCGCCCCGCCAGCTAACGTGGCTCCCGCACCGCCCCCCCTGCACCAGCCACAAGGGGGAGCGGGCTTGAGAAAGTACATCCATCCAAATGCCACCCAGGCCTAAAGGAATCAGGAAGGAGCGTGGGAACAAACAGGAGGGGAGGGATTTCCCTGGCGGTCCAGTGGTTAGGACTCCGCGCTTCCACTGCAGGGGGCACGAGTTCAATCCCTGGTTGGGGAACTAAGAGCCCACGTGCTGCACAGGGCGGCCCAAAAATACAAAAACAAAAGACAAAACGAAACAAACAAACAAAAAAACCCCCAGAAAACCAGGAGAGGAGAGGCCATTTCATCCATCCTGAGGCCACACAGGATGGATTGCTGGCTGTCTGCAGTAATCCCTCCCATAGCACATTTCCCTCTTCCATTAGCAGGAGACACAAGAGCCCAGTATACTCAAACCCCGTCTCCTTTTACTTCTGTGACAGCAGAACCAACAGGGACATTCCTGCTGCTACCCAAACATAAAACACTTCCCTTCAAAAAATCAAAATGCCATGACAACAGCCAACGAATATTCCCCATGGTCCTTGATTTTGTTCCCTGAAGAAGCTACAGGAGCTGGTGTGGAGCAGAGGCGGTCAGGGCTGGCCTCCCCCCGGACGGCCGTTCCCCCTGGAAAGCTCGGGTGGAATGCCACTTCCGACCTAGACCTCAGTACCCACAGGGCAGCGTCTCGGGTGGGAAGATGACTGGGTTACGATCTTCCAAGGTGACTGCTCATGCCCAAGAGAAGGAAGAGGCAGGTGGAGGGCTTACCCGCCAAGGACTCAGAAAAAGCAACGAGTCGATGGGCGTCCCTGGCGGGGAAGACCGACCGCCCCCACGGAACACAGGGCAGATGGCACCGGGTCTGGGGTCCACCCGGGGAGCTGGGGTTTGTGTCACGGCTCCGCGTCTGAGGTGAGGCATTCCTGAGCACACACTCATTCCCTGGTTGCCGTTCCGGGCGTGGGCCACCAAAAACACGACTGTTGGGGGTGCTCCCTCTGGAGAGGAGTGGGCAGTGGGAACCAGGGAATTACCTGAGTGTTCCAGATGTGCACACACTTGTCAAAGGAGCCGCTGGCCAAGTGCTTCCCGTCGGGGCTAAAAGCTACACTATAGACTGGTTCCTGGTGTTTGGTGAGTGTGTGGATGCAAACACCCCGCTCCACGTCCCACAGTCGAACTGTAGAGTCGAACGAAGCACTGGAAAGACGGGAGAGAAAACGTCACCACAACACACGCGGGTTCCCGACTGTTTCCCTAAGACGCGGCACGGACAGCGGGCACTGCTCTCCCTTCCTGGCTCTTACGTTTCGAGAGACAACAAGCGGGTACACTCTTCCTCTTCTAAACCGTGAACCAGATACACTGAAAACAAAGCCACGGTCGTAAAACAAATCTTCTCCTTTTGTTGGGTGCTGTTATGAGGGAAACAAACTGACGTCCACACTCATTTGTCTGTGTGTTTTTCTAAGATATGAATGATACGTACTTTTGTATTCACTACATTTTCTAAAGTGCTCCCACAACTTACCAACACAACATCTATCGTTGCCAACTAAAACAGTGCTGAGAGCCGTATGTGGGGAAATACCAAACCGAGCGAGTACAGAATTAAAATATAATTGCATCCAAATACACAATCGCACTCCTGGGAGCTGCAAATTTCAGTAATTTCCAAATTTGAAAGAAGAGTACACAGCACAAAGATGCTTCACCCGGCGCTCCTTCTCTCTGTAGGGGCTTCCAGGCAGCAGCATGTCCCTCTATGCTCGTTAAGTAGAACGACCGCTTACGCTCGTAACGGGTGCCACGTGATACAAAGCACCTTCCGAGTTATAAAGAAAATCTGTACCCTAGACATTTAAGTGGATTTCACGACAGTTACTTGAAATAAGAGAGTAACAGCCTTCGTGTCTTTCTGGATCGGCCTTTCAGCCGATGTGGGACTTCCGTCCAGTGTTTTCTAACAGGTGGCCTGGGGTCGGTCCTCTCAGTTCCAAGAGTCCTTGCTGCCGGGCGAGGCCGCCCACCCCACAGCTACACCACAAAGACGGAGGGCTCTCCCTCATTTATAGGAGGGCCATGCCACCTGCCACTTCTCCCCACAACCCTGTTCTCTGCACCTATACAGAACCAACCCACTCGTGCTTCCTGGCAGGGAAACATTCCTTGCAAGCCTGGTCTTTCCCAGGCCAAACAGCTAAACACACACCCACGCTCTGTTGGATCACGGTCTCCGGACCCCTAAGTAATCCGGAAATTCAGCCTCAGAATCTCTTTAGTTCGTTTTTCTAAAGGTTCGTGTTAAAATATCATATTGGGATTGGAACGTTATATCGTGCATGGGGTCCAATGAGCGCGGGGACAAGTCTGCTGACCGCAGCCTAAGTGACGTAGCTCTGCGGAGGCCGCTGTGGTGACCTACAACCACTCTTCCCAATTCTGGCATCTGACTGACTAGCCACTCCTCTGCCTCCAACGCTGGTGTCTTGGCGGGAGGGGGGCATTCACTGTATAAACGGTTAGGTCAGATCTGGCTGCGGCTGGGGAGACTTTACCACCATTCAGCATTCTCACCACCTGCAGCTCCAAGTTGAACCAAGTACACCGAGCCCGAGGTCCAAGCTGAATTGTTTCCTTTCTCCATCAGGAAAGCAAAGCGCCGGGGGCCCGGACATGTATTGATTCCTCTCACCAGCCTCATGGTTAAGACCGTCCTTACCTCAAGTTAGCCGTCACGTGATAATTTATGTCTCGGGGCCCTTTCAAAATCAGCCGCCTCTCCGTTCTTTGGAAGGGTGTAAGCACATTTGGAAGACAACTTGGCAACATTTTCTGGGCTCTCTGGATATGAATAACGTTTCCCGGCCATGTTGCTGGCTCAGCCACAGTGAGCACGGCTACTTTTAGGAACCGAGACCGGGCTGAGGGCTATCTCCCCTTTACCTTGCTAGCATGATGTTGGAGTTGGGGTTGCTGGTGGCTGGCCCGGTGGGACTCCACTTTATGGTATATATTTCTTTGCTGTGAGCTTGAAGGTCATGAACACACGTATCCTGCTTCATACTCCAGATCTAGAGAACACATTGGGGACAAGGTGAGCAACGGCTGCTTCTCCCACCGGGGGAGGTTCTCCACCATCCCTGCTGGGAGCGTTCCTTAGGTTCCCGCCTCTGGGAAGCTCACGCCCAGTGGGGTGGGCAGCTGGCAGACTGGCCAGCAGAGGGGCCGGCTGAACACTAGGGGGCGCCCATGAGAAAGGCCGCAGGAAGGGCAGGATGAAGCAGGAGGTCACTGCAGGACAGCGACTTGCCATTTGCCAAGCGGGAACAGCGCTCAGAACAGAATATGCAGCTGGGGGAGCAGTGAATGTTAAGACCAGCACTGAGTACAGGGGGTCGTCTAGGGTCAAACGGCTCAGCCTTTTAGAATGCTTTACCTTTAATGTCATGTCATCAGAGCAGGATGCTAGCAACATCCCAGAAGGGTCCCATTTGATGGCATTGACCTCATTCTGAAAGAGAGCAAAGGGTTTCAAAAAGAAAGAAGGGCCTGGGCGCAGTAATACAACCTTCCAGCAGGGGGAAGGAGCGCACCGTCCTCTGCAAAAAAGCCTACTTGCATCCACCCTGGATAGAAAAGAACACGCCCAGGCCACGTGCACATGCCCCCTTTCCTTACTCCGCCTAGCTCCGTGATACAAAATGTACAGCCGTGTGCCACACATAACCAGCCACCCCCATCTCAGTTCTCTAAGGAAAAAAAAACAAAAAAAAATCACAACTAGGAAGGAAGCCAAATGAATTTACACAGAGTAAGGGCAGTACGTAAAACCAGGAAGACCTGTAAGTTATTTTAAAGCTGACTCGGAAAGTCATTTTCCTGCTCACTCTTGATACAGCAGCTGCCCGCTCTGTCTAAATCTGTCAGGACATGTCTCTTTTGGTGCTGAGTGGAGGGGGAGGAAACGTAAAGAAGCAAGGTTGCCAGAGGGGTAAACCCAGGCCCAAGACGATGTGACCTGAACACACACACGCAGACGAGCACACGTTACCTGGCTACTTCCAGAGCAAACAGAGCCAAGTAAACAGAACGCCGTAACTCGGCCCATATGGAAAGCTCTAGCAGGGGGGGGGGGGGGGGGGGGGGGGGCGGGGGGGGGAGGCGCAGAAAGGAACAAGGCCGCAGGCGGCCTTCCGGTTCTGGAGGCCAGGGGACCTCGAGGCTAAATCCTGGAGGACGAGGCAAATGCTCCCGTGGGCAAGGGAGCCGCCTGCAGCTGAGTGGAGGCGGGGAACTATGTGCCCAGCGGGGTGGGCCGGGGAGAGACGGCGGGAGCCAGTCGCGGGTCTCGGGCCTCCCATTTCTAGTAGGGGGACCGTGGAGCCCCGTCCCGTTCCCTCATGCCTGTTGCTGCAGCCTAACAATTAACTCATTTCACACCCATAATTAACTTCCCAATTAATCCCACGCTGCTAAGTGCTCTGGTTTGGATGATAAATGGTAATGGTCACGCTACTTGCTAAGGGCACTGAGTGCTGAACGGTGCGAGACAGGGAGGGATAAGGCTGCGTCTGTGTTCCATGTGGTACCCGTGGTGGAAGGCCCAGAAAAAAGGGAGGGATTGGAGCCTGCAGTACAAGGAGCGGGTCTGTGGGTGAGCCCGGGAGGTCGAGGCGGTCGGACAGAGTATGTGTGCACAGGCAAGCGGACCCAGGAGGACACCAAGAGAGGCGGTGCCTGGTGAGAGGTGCGCACCGGGGACAAGGGCAGCGTGGGAGGCTCTGAGTGTAACTGCTGAGAACAGAACCCGAGGGCGCATCTCCAAGGGCCTGCCTGCAAGAGGGAGCTGGTGCCCACTGACTGTCCCCAGTCGAACCCCCTCGCATCTTCCAGGGTGCAAGTGGACTTTCCTCTCCCTCCCTCTGCAGCCCAAGTCACAATTCCCAGAAAGCACCCAGAAACGGCTCACGGGGTCTCGGGAAGAAATCAGCTCAACTACATTTAGCTCACAGCGTGTGTGGAATGATGGGCTGCAATGAGACCCGTTTAAAGAGCCAGGTGGTGCGATGGCACAAAAGTCCCGAATGGGGCATAGGGCAAGTCACAAAGATTTCCTAGTGAAAGCTCGGGGACGGTCTAGGCGTAGAGGAGAAGTAAGTTTAGGTCAGAAAAATTAAAAAAGAAGGGTCTGTTTATAGACACGACAAGATGGTAACGGGACAACTGGTCCCTGGGCTCTGAAAGAACCTTCTTTTGGAAGCAGGGACCTGTAGGGACAGATGCTGGAGGAAGTGGGTACTAAGGGAACGCAAGTGCCAAGGACAACGCAACTTATGTCAGGTAAGTTAGTGGCAAGGGACGCCGTGAGTCAAAGGTGGGGAACAGTGCAGGTGTGAGGCGCTCAAAGCCAGCAGGTCCTCCAGGAGGACCGGGGTAGAGGCGGGGGCGTTGCACACTAGAGGGATCTGCCAGGGAAAGGCTGCAAAGAGCCTCATGGGCTATGCGGGAGGATCTGATGATGCATCCAGAGAACAAAAACGCTAATTTGAAAAGACACACGCACCTCAATGTTCACAGCAGCGTTATTTACAATAGCCAAGACATGGAAGCAACCTAAGTGTCCATCAACAGATGAGTGGATAAGGAAAATGTGGTACACACACACACACACACACACAGAGACACGGAATACTACTCAGACAAGAAAAGAATGAAATTCTGCCGCTGGCAACAACATGAACTTGGAGGGTGTTGTGCTTAGTGAATAAACTAAGTCAGACAAATATCGTACGCTACCACTTATATGTGGAATCCAAAAAAATACAACAAACTAGTGAATATAAGAAAAAAGAAGCAGGGCTTCCCTGGTGGCGCAGTGGTTGAGAGCCCGCCTGTCGATGCAGGGGACGCAGGTTCGTGCCCCGGTCCGGGAGGATTCCACATGCCGCGGAGCGGCTGGGCCCGTGAGCCATGGCCGCTGAGCCTGCGTGTCCGGAGCCTGTGCTCCGCAACGGGAGAGGCCACAGCAGTGAGAGGCCCCCGTACCGCAAAAAAGAAAAAAAAGAAAAAAGAAGCAGACTCACAGATACAGAGAACAAGCTAACGGTTATTGCTGGGGAGAGGGAAGGGGGAGGGGCAAGACAGGGGGAGGGGATTAAGAGGTACAAACTATTACGCATAAAATAGATAAGCTACAAGGATATAGTGTACAGCACAGGGAATATACCCAATATTTTATAATAACTATAAATAGATTATAATCTTCAAAAATTTGAATCGCTATGTTGTACACCTGAAACTTATATAATATTGTAAATTAACTACACCTCGATAAAAAAAATTAATTAATTAAAAAAAGGAATTCAGTGAGAAGTCAGCTGGTGTCTTGAGTTTCTTGGATTGAATGTTGTTTTCCACCAAATTTAGGAAAATTTGGCAAAATCATCGTTTCAAATAATTTTTCTGTTCCATTCTTTTCTTCTCTCTCCATTACACATATATGCTAGAGCTCTTCACACTGTCTCGTAGGTCATTAAGTCTCTATTCATTTGTTCAATCTTTTATCAGTTCTTCAAATTGGCTAGCTTCTGTGATCTCTCTTCAGGTTTACTAACCTTATTTCTGCAATCCCTCCACCATCCATTAAGATTTTCACTTCAGACATTCTACCTCTCAATTCTGAGATTTCCCCTTGACTGTTTTCAGAACAGTTTTCCTTCCTCTGCTGCCCTTCTGCATCTATTCACTCATTACAAACAGCCTTTCCTTTGTTTCCTCATACAGTCTAATAATAGCTACTTTAAAGTCTTTCCTGCAAAATCCAACATCTGGCTCATCTCAGGTCACTTTTTTTTTTTACACTGTCTTCCCAGATGGATAACTGGGTTAGCCAATCACCTGAGATAGCTACAACAGCCCAAGGAGCAGTGGGCTGCACAAGAACTGGTCTGCAGTCACAGCATCCTTTAACTCTAGGCAGAGAGGAGCCAGCTCCCAGCTCCCAGCACATTCGCACGAACCTGAGCCCCACAGTCAGAACTCGCACTTACTGTGTGTCCCTGGAACGTTTTGACCGGGCGGTCACAGCCGAGTCTGCAGACGTGGATACACATGTCTGTGCTACACGAAGCAAAGGTAGTGTTGTTCTGCCAATCCACGTCAAGGGCAGGGGCTGTGGAGCAGCAAATGGTCGGGGGAACATTTGCACTTAGCAGTTGTGCACAGAGCTCAGGCGACTTAGAAGAAGTAACAGCATCGTCAAGATGCCTAAGGACAAGATAAAGCAGCACCCCCAGTGTGAACACATCCTCTGTCCCCCACAGACCTGAAAATCTGTCCTTCCCATTTGGAGGGATGCCCAGAGGCCTCCGGAGCGAGACCCCGTGACACCTCGGGCGGCATAAGCGCAGTCTCTTGCTCCCCTGGCACAGGTGAGACAGGGTAGGGGAGAAGCACGCCGTCTTCTCCCGCACCTTGCCGCTCCCAGGAATATCACTGGGCTGGGCTGACTGGATGTGTTTCAGATAGAGAGGAGAGGAAAAAGATTTCATATCCTGTGTTCAAGGTATCCGCACTGAGAAACTCTCCCACAGGGACTTCCCTGGTGGTCCAGCGGTTAGGACTCCGTGCTCTCCCTGCCGAGGGCCCGGGTTCCATCCCTGGCTGGGGAACTGAAATCCCGCAGGCCACGTGCCGCGGCCCCCCAAAATCCCCCACCACACAATGAATGCATTCCACCAACTGGAGGATGCTCATCGTTGACAAGGGGACAGCCTGAGGGGACGCAAGTGACCTTATGGTGAACGCTGCCTCTGGCTCCTGGGCCTTTCTCAGGGGCGAGTGGCTCCAAGAGCTCTGTGAGGTTTGGGGGATGGTGACGGCCCTCTTCCCTTCTCCCGACCTCCCCGAGAGACGACTAAGCATCTTTGTTCTCTCCACACGCTTCCTTGTTTCTGGACAAACAGAGGGTTAAGTCCTGCAAGCCCCTGGTGAGATCTTCATCGACAGATCGATCCCTGACCATGTCCCACGTGTGTTTCTTACAGGCAGGTCAGCACTGAATTGGGAGAAGAATCCAGCTTCCTCAGGATACGCTAACTCGGACTACCCCTCCCGTGCTCAGCCTTAAAGCAAGAGGTGCACCCGTGCACACGCGCCAGCCTTCCACAGCTGCAGTGCTGGATCCCCTTGGCTCCCCTGTCCAGCTCTGTCCCCACAGAGGCTACGGGTGGGAGGATGTGGCCGGGAGGCAGCAGGCTCTTTCAACACCCCAGGGCGTGCATCTCTGTGTGTCACACCCCCTGCAGAGCGGTCCAGCATGGGCCCACGGTTTCTGCTGCATTTCCCACGTGTGCCCAGTGGAACAAAGGAACCGGATCCGCTTGGTCAGAAGGATGTTCCCGGGAGCCAGAGCGCGAAGAGCAAAGCCGCAGCTGCTGCTGTTTACGACACTGCAGGAGCCAAATCACGAATTCCTGGGCCAGCCTCTGCAGCGGGGTGTGCAATTAATACGCCTGGAAGAGGGACAATCTGGCGGGCGTTTCGGGGGCTGGTGACCAGCACCTGGCCGTTAAGAATTAACGTGCGCTGAACCCCTGCCATCTAAACGGAGGATGCTGTGTACTCAGGTGTCTGGCCCCATTCTGCGTCGATGCTGCTGCCAGGACCCTGCCCTGCCCCCGGGAGCTCACCATCCAGTGTGGGTGGGGCTAAGCTATTCTGGGGGTCTGTGTGGCCTCCCTGCCCACACTTGGCCAATCAGGTTTGACCGTCGGCAGCAGTCCAGGTACAGCCAAGCATTACTTCGCTTTTTTTTTAAAAAAAATTTAATTTTGAAATGCTTACGGAATCGCAGGACGCTGCAGAGATGTAATAGAGAGGCCCCACGTTGTACCCTTCCCCCACTGGTGGCATCTTATGCCCCTACAGTACAACGCCCAGACCCAGGAGGTGAACGCGCGCCACGTGTGTGCAGTGCGGCACTGTTTGATCACACGCGCAGGCCTGTGTAACGACCACCGCAGTCAAGATCCAGAACCCTGTTCCATCACCACGAGGACCTCCCTGTGCCACGTTACCAGCACACCGAGCCCCCCCGGACCACCCCTCAACTCTGGCTCCACATCTAACATTTCGTCATTTCGAGAATGTTATGTCAATGGCGTCATCCAGCATGTGACCCCTGCAGACGGGCTTTTTCCAGGCGGCAGAACCCCCTTGAGAACCTATCCAAGCCGTCGCGTGTTATCAGTAGTCGATTGGTAACTGTTCCTTGTCACTGCTGAGCGGGGGAACGCCGTCAGGCTCTGAGCTGACACTTCCTGCTGTTGGTAAACAGCGGACGCGCCCCACCAGGCCTTCATGGCGAACACCTACGGGGCAAGGCGGTTTCACAGATCAACCCATCAAATACTAAGGAAAGGTGCCCCTATCGCTCTCCCTGCCTGCGCTTCCTCCTGAAAAACAGCACCGTTTCTTTCCTTCCATTCTGGACAGTCTCTACCACACCACTTGTCACTACAAAGAAAGAGCAGAGAACACACAGAGCTTCCTGCCCCAGCAACGGGATACGGGTCGACCTCGTGGGCAGCAACACCGCAGGTGAGAAGCTCTCTCAGGATACAAGAGACATGTGGTCTGCGGGATGGAAAGCCGTCCCATGGACCTTGGGAATGCTCTGGGAATACTAATTTCCGCTGGAAGCCTTGGTACACGAACTCTTAAGATAAAACTGTTAGACGAACCTTACTGATGGCTATTTTGGGCAAATCATCCTCTGAAAAACAGAAGCCAGAGCTCTCTTCATCACAGATATCCCCCACCACGTGCGCACGGATGTCAGCACACCTGGGGCTCTACGCCTCTGCCCTGTCACTGCATCCGTCCCGGCAGCAGAGGTAGGGATGGTCTTGGGATTTATGCCAAACACGATGGAAACCCACCAGGCTCACTTGCTTTGGTCTGCAGAGTCTACAGCACAGAAGTCTGACATGGAGACGACACACACAGATCAAAACCTGGAGGCTGGGGTGCCGGGGATGGGGAAGGGGGAATGGACAGTGAGCTCTTCATGGGTAAGGGGTCTCCTTACGGGATGACAGAAATGTCGTGCAACTAGACAGTGGCGAGTGCTTTGTATATTCTGCCCGCTCCAAACACACACACACAGAGACACAGACACACACAGGCACATACACACACACAGGCGCACACACACACACCCACAGACACAGACACACACAGACACACACACACACAGACACAGACACACACACACACAGACACAGACACACACACACAGACACACACACACACAGACACACACACAGACACACACACAGGCACACACACCCACACCCACAGACACAGACACACACACACAGACACAGACACACAGACACAGACACACACACACACACACACAGACACAGACACAGGTCGGGACGCCAGGCTGCCTGCTCTTGGAGCCCTGCCCATTTCCTCGTGGGGAAATATATTCTATAAAACGTCCACCAACTTCCACATCATCAACGGTATCAGATTAAAGCAACAAGAAAATTCACTGGCAGCCCCAGCAGGTGTCTCCGGTGTGGTCCCAAGGACAGCCGTGGAAGAGGTGGGCTGCCTCTCCGGGGTAGCGGGGTGCAAGCCGGCACCTCCCAGGTCTGCCTCCGTCAGGAGGGAACGGAGTGCCGCATGGAGTCACAGAGGCTGGCGTCCACGCGTGTGTCCCAGTCGTGTCAAGGCCTGGTCGGGACCTTTCCTCTTAGTCTGCTCCCTGCAGGACCACGTCCCCCGCGTGGAGCCCTCCCTGGGCACGGAGGAAATGCACCGTCCTGGGGAGTCCTCAGGGCCAGTCCTCTGGTTCAGACCGTCACCAGGCACCCAGGAATACCCAGCAGGAAAGCCCCTCTGCTCCCCTCCTAAACACTGTCCCGGGCCACCTGACACAGCAAGATGTTCACCCTGTACACACAGCGATTCCCTCTCAGTGGAGCAGACGCCTCCCGTGACGGGAAGCGGCACCTACGCCCTGCTGTCGACTTCAAGCCAGCTTCTCCCAACAGTTTATCAGTTTCCACCTCTGTCCTCAGATAAGAGACCACATCTAACAACAGGACTCAGTCCCACGGAACATGAAGCATCAGGGGGGAATCTGGGAACCTGGACTCCCTAGACCCCTGGCTGCCCCACGTGGCCTGGTGAGGACCCAACACACACACAGACGTGTGCGGTCGAGAACAGCAGCTACACATCCGTGCAGGCAAGACCACTGCAGGCCTGACGCCGCTCCCTGTAGGAAGGCTTGGCGGCAAGGATGGCGTTGGCCCGAGTCTGGGAATTCGGACTTCCCACCATGGCCTAACTGGTAAGAACGGCTTCTGTGCCTCCACCGTCTGTGCAAACAACGTGGTTTATACTGAATCCCACGCTCCTCCTGGGAGTGAAGCATTCGGGTGCAGGCGGGCACAGGGTGCCTACGAACCAGAAATGCTGGGCACCAGGCTCTGCTGACTTCACACGACCTGTCACACGCATGATCACCGCTCGCTTTCGGGGGAACCCAGCATGTCCTACGCGACTCCGTCAGGAGACAACCTTTGGAAGGTCTGGATCTCGCCCCGTGTGCCTTTGCCCTCTGCTGACATTGCTTTGTATCCTTTTACTGTAACACATCTGCGCTATGAATTCAGCTGCACGCCCTGGGAGTCGTCCTGGGTGAACTGCTGACGCCGGGCGAGGTCTTAGGGACGCCCCTGACACAGCGCCCTTGGGGCAGCAGCAGAAGGGAGCCCACACCAGTTCGGCTGGGGTTTGCAGCTTTGCAATGAAACTTTGGAGCGAGCGAGCACCGAGGGTATCTGTATGTTGGAGGCCTCAAGAGCAGTGCTTCCTGTGAGAAGGGTTTCCTCCCTACCAGCTATATTCCGTGCCTGCCATCCTCTAAGCGTTCACCATTACTTTAAGGGACACCTCCTAGGACTCTGAATTATTATTTTTGAATGACAAAGAATAAAAAGGGAAATTTAAAAAAAATACTCACCGGAATGAAACGGAAACTGCTGTTTGGCCTCTCCTGTGTGGGCATCCCAAATTATTGTTGTCTGTGCTCCGCAAAAAAAAAGAAAAAAAGTTAGTTACTATTCTTCTTGCAAAGTTTTCTCTAGAAAAATTTACGATATAAGAAAATGCAGTGAGCCCCTCTTTTTTCTAAAGCAGCACTGTCCAATCAACACTATATAAATAGCATGCAAGTCACACAGGAAGTTTAAAATGTTCAGTCACCACACGAAAAAATTAAAAAAGAAACCAGTAAAACTAATTTTAACAAAATTCATTTCACTCCAGCATGGCGAAAATATTATCGTTTCAACATAAGATCAATATACTCGTATCAACAAGATATCTGGCATTCTCTTTTTCACCCGTGTCTTTGGAACCCAGGGTGTCTCTTACACACTTAACGATCCGGAGGGTCACACTCATGAAGTTGGCCACGTGCGCTGGTTACTCCACCAGA
Organism: Aethalodelphis obliquidens; assembly: GCF_003676395.1. NCBI lineage: Eukaryota > Metazoa > Chordata > Mammalia > Artiodactyla > Delphinidae > Aethalodelphis > Aethalodelphis obliquidens. The sequence goes on along the minus strand of NW_020838035.1, from coordinate 6,824,945 downwards.
CACAGCAGCTGGAACTGATACTCGCAAAACTACCAGTTTTGGTGGGAAATCCCCCTTATCCCCAAACATGAAAAACTATTGAAAAAACTGTAACGATAAACACCTTTTTGGCACTTTTCCCAATGAAAAGCTGCAGAAATGGGTATTTCTGAAAATTCCCCTGACCGTCACTCACTCCGTGAATTGGGATCACTAGACAGAGTAGAGAATTGGGTTACACTGGGGTCTGGCACTGATTTATTGGTCTATATAGAAGGAGAAAAAAAAAAAAAAAAAGATCTCCTCCCCGGAAAACAAAGTAAATCACAAATGCTTACGAACGTACTAATGTTGGGAGACACTTAGGGAAGAAGCCATCTGGCAGCTCGATGAAGACCACTGGAATTAGTTCTTAATCAACTGGAATTTTCAACTGAATTGGAACCTTTACACCTCCCTGTCAATGACGTTTAATAAAGATTTTACTTTAAGAAGAACTAGTTCTATTTCGTATCGACAGCAGTAATTTTCAGAGGAAGTACTCAGAGCAATGAATATCTCTGAAACTTTTGGTCAGCTCTAGACCAATTAACAGTTTGCTTTTTGGGGGGGCCGCGCCGCAGAGCTTAATAGGATCTTAGTTCCCCAACTGGGAACTGAACCCGGGCCCTTGGCAGCGAAAGTGCGGAGTCCTAACCACTGGACTGCCAGGGAATTCCCAACAATTTTTTGTTTGACGGAGTATAACTGTTTTTCTTAATTGAGCCACTCACAAATCTGGCAAGGCAGAGAACATATAAACCCTTCCACAATTCTGATACAATTTCACCTACTACCATCAATAATTGTAACAACTTGTTGATGTTTTAACGTTAAATATACACTGGGCAAAAGAAAGTATTCCTTACACAAAAGCTTTCAAGAAACTGAAGTACATTTTAGCCACTTTGGGTTAAGCTCGCACTGAAGGTCAAAGTCAACATCCCTAAATTACATTTCCTCCCCGAGAACGTATCACTTTACAGAAAGCAACTATTATTCCTGCCACGGTTGACTAATCATGGTAGATAGTGTCTGACTCAGAGGCTACTAGAATTCCAAATGTGCATTTCCACTAACCATCCAGTTCATCGCCTGGTAGAAACAGAAGATAATCAGGTAGAAAATCCAGAATGATTATAAAAAACGGCCTCAGGGGCAGGGAGGACCTGAAGATGCAAAGAATTCTCTGGCAGAGTGTGAAAGCTACAGGGCAGTTGTTATTGGCGTCCAGGGCCTGAGTCTCCGATCAGACTTTATACCAATGTGTCCCGAGGCAAATTAGTGAAGTTCTCTGGGGCTCCATTTCCCCCTCTGTGAAAAGGGCCACATCATCCCAGTGAGCCCCGCCCCTCGCACGGGTGTCTACCTTCCTCCTGCCCTCAGGGAAGCCTGCGGTCTACAGGGCGATGCAACAAGTCATCAGATTGGGAAAACGGAAGCCTGGGGAGAGAAAACCGTTTGTGTTCCTAAAATCACTCTGGGCGGGTGGGGTACGTTTATGCAGAGGACACCCCACGCCAGTGGGCTTCTTCAAGCAGTGGACAAACGCAATTTGGGGATTTTCTTCTTTCTATCAGTGAACTATGAACCTCAAGGTAAAAGGTGTGACGGGCCGGGGGAGAGCTTTGATGAAGGTCTGTAGAGCAGTCTACGGTACATGAAGACACGATGTGCTAGAAATGAACACTAAGACCAAAACCACAGAAGCAAACAAAACAGATCCCTCTGATTTCTTAACGGGAGGCAGAATTCTCAGAATTCGTAGAAAGCATGATGTTATCTGAGATTAAACATAAACAGGCACCTACAGATGACAGCAATGTATCTTAAGCAAACACTCACTTTGTCTACTCCAGCACTCAAAATGTAATTCCCCTTCTTGTTCCATTTCAAGGCAAAGATGGGGCCTTTATGTTGGCCTAAGGTGCTGGCCAGGTTACCTGGTACGTAAAACACAAACACAGCAAGCGGGGTGACTTCCGAGCCTCAGTCTGTCCCCCGGATGACGACAGGCCAAGCACCTCCTCTCCGACCCCAACACAAGGGCATCAGGACTTACCGTCTTCCGTCCATATTCTTGCAAAACCATCATAGGAACCTGTAGCCAACAGTGTGCCGTCACTCTGCAGGCCAGAGAGAAACACAGAGCGACAGAAGCAGCTTAGTAGGGGCAGCAGTGGAAAAGGGCCCCTCGCATTATCCCTGGGCGGCAGCACCTGACGTCAACAGCAGGTTCCCAGTCACGAGACTCACCAGTCACGCTGGCCTACTTGAGCTCGCACTGCCCTTCACTGAAAACGTGAGACCAAACAGGCTCCCCGCATACAACCATCAAGGAGGCGAGGGGGCAAGGAAAACGCATTGCAACCCCTCACCACTGACGACGTCCATAAAAATACGGTACGAAAAGTTATCGAGAGACTCCTGGAGACTTAGGTGAGCTCTTAGAAATATGTGCAAATGGGGAAGAGTGGTGAAATGCAGAATATGCATAAACATGATAAAGGGCAAGAAAATCAAAAGATGTTCCAATCAGAAAAAAAAAAAAGAAGTCAGAGAGCTCTGCGTCTCTCACGTGTTAAATGCACGTAACACAGGTGCTGAAGCGTCAGGGTGGAAAGTCATCTTTCCTTCGTGACGCCTCACAGAGCGCCAGCGGAACGGGTTCCCCGATAAAACCCCCAGACTCCATCCTGCCAACGTGTGGCTACGGAACACCCAGCTAGAGGCCCGCCAACACGGAGGGCCTCGGGAGGAGCGCTCAGAAACGGGGGCCAGCCCCCGGGGGCCAGCCCCAACGATACTGCCCCCTTCCTGCGTCTGCCCGGCTCCATCAGCACCACGGCGGCCCTCGCTGTGGTTTACAGACGTTCAAGTGTCTGGGCGGGGGCGGAGGCTTACGTTCCAGTCCAGCGAGGTGACGTCTTTGTTACTGGGGACGTCATGCCCCCCCTCCCGTATACAGTGCCTCAGCACGAGCTGCGTGGAGCCCCCGTTGCTGTTTTCGTTGAGGTTCCATATCCTTGCGGTTGAATCTCCAGATCTGTGCAAGGAACACACACAGCATTCAGCTTCCGGTCCCAGGGCCAGCAATGCTCATCACTACTTGCTGTCTGGCTAGGTCGGGCATCCTCGGCCCGGGGTCCTCCGTCTTTTCGATATCGCCGACTCACAGTGGTTTTCTCTTCCCGACCTTTTTTTTGCACTTAGTGATTTGAAATGTCTGTGCATTGCTCCCCAGCCCGCTGAGAAAACGGCTGGACCGGGCACTTCTGCACAGCCTGAGGTACTCGGGGCGCCCCAAGCCCTGGTCTGCACTCACTGGGAAGATGCCACCAACAAGGTACGGAGGGGGAGCGCATGTCCTGTGAGGGAGGACTCGGACACCCAGACCCTGGGCACCCCCAGCCGGACACCCTTACCCGGAAGCCAGGAGGTCACTGACAGGGTTCCAGGCACAGATGAACACCTCAGACTCGTGGCCCCGAAGGACGGTGGCTTTACTGGGTGGGATCTCCACGTCTCCGTCTATTTCCATTGGTTTCGAATGATTATCTGTCACGGGAAACAGGGAAAGACACAGGCCTGAGGGATACCAAGGAAACCTCCTCAGGGCACGTGGGTTTTACAAGCAGCCCCCTTTGCTGTCACCCATGGCGATGACAACCAAATCGTGGGTTCTGTGTAATTTAGCAGATACGTGACATTTCTTGACAGTCTCCAAATTTGACAGAGGAATAAAAACCGGTATTTACTCTCTATAACTAGGGCGAGGCTAATTTCTAACAACAGCCGGAAGAAGACTGGACAGAAGAGATGACAGCCAGCCGGCTCCTGAGCAGGCGGAAGGTTCCTTCTCTTGACGGGACAACGGGTCTTACCCGGAAGCACCCTGTGAGGTGCTTAGCTGTGAAGCGCCCTACCTGTGAAGCTACCACGGGGGCAGGCCATCATTCTGCTGGAAGCTTGCTACCCTCAACCCCTCAGAGTCTTGGGACTCAAGTGCTATCTTCTGACTGGAGTCGTCTGCGTACCATGCTTTTCAAGCCAAGCAGAACCACCAGGTTTCTGAACCCAAGCAGTCCTCCCTCCATATAACCCACAGGGTCCAGGCTCTGGAAGGGCGACAGGGCATGCTAAGTGCCACCCGGAAGAGACTCCCCCTGGGTAGTGGCCGTTTTCCCCCTCTGTGGCACAAGACAAAAGATTCTTGAAGATCAGAACGAACGATCACTTCAGAGACTCCATTCAGGCCACAGCCTGCCTCGTAGCAAGATGGGAGCAAAGAGCAGGTGGGACTAGTTTCCGGAACAAGGTGAGAGTCGGAAACCACCGGACGGTGTACGTGGGATGGGGTGCCGGCCAGCCCTCGGGTGAAAAGTAACGCTTAGGGACTCCTGAAACAAAGACCTGCCAGCCACCGGCGTTCCTTAAGGCATGCGACGGTCTCCACGTGGCCACACTCCCTTAGAGGTTAAGATTTAAAATACACGGTGCAATTTATAAGTTTGCAAAATTTCTGTCTCGGCGGATACAGAGGTTTCTCAGAGCTCACCAATTAGGATCGCTGCCTGGGGCGGAAGCCTAAAGACAAGGACACGTACCTCCTTCCTGTTTTCTTTATTTTGGGCGCCTTGAGGGATGTATCCCACGGGAGTGGGCAGCCCATAAATGACCTGTGGGTACAAGCCACCTATTTTTTCTTCTTCTTTCCCTGTCCCGTCATCTTGGACCTCGTTAACAGTGATCATGGGGCCTGCCGGCGGGAGGTCTTTTCATCGGACGCTAGACAGATGGGCTTCAAGCCACCCTGCTGTAACATAACCCGCGCTGCAGCCTGCCCCGGCTTCCTGCGCAGCGCTGCAGCTGCATCTCGACTCTAGCGGGAGACGGCCTGTGCCGGGGCGGGGGGATGAGCCGCCCCCGCAGGGGCGGCATGGCTGCTCGGAGGGAAATGATTTTCAAAGGAGGAAGCACACACACGCACGCACACACTCACGCGCATGCACACACGCACACGCACGTGCGCAATGCGCGCACACACTCGGAGCTTAGACCCTGAAGCCGTCTCCGAGTTGATACGCCGCGTGTCAAAGCGCCGGCAGGCTCCCGCGGTAAAGGTTCATGCTCTCCGACTCGTCTGCCGGACGCTTCAGGGCCATTACCTAACAGGGACCCTGCTGCAACCACCAAATAAGACGGCACTTGCTGTCTGTGCCGGGTGCCCTGTCAGTGACCGTGAGCTCCGAGGGTCAGGTCAGAGTTCGTCCGCGAGGCCGGAGGACGGTGCGGGGGCCTCCTTTTTGTGCCCGACAGTAATCACAGGTGGAACAAATGAGTCCTCAGAGTAGCACAACCTCCTAAAGCTGAGAGAATGCTGCGTCCAAGGATCTCAGTGAGAACAGAGCGCGAAGCCCTCCTGGCCACAGAACAAGCCAGCCCTAGACGCTGCCGCATACGCACCGCCCAGCAGGCAGGCCTGGAAGGGGTCTGCAGGACTTGCCCAGACTCAGACGAGGGAGAAGCTGCCGGAGCGCGAAGCTCTGGAGCCCCACACTCACTTATCGCATGCGCTCCGTTCTCTTCCCCGTTCACTGTGGCCTCGCCGTTCTTTGGTGGGTTCTGCTGGGAAACGGCCGCCGGGGCCGTCGGGGCCGCCGGGGCCGCCGCCGCCGCCGCCGTGGCCGCCACGCTGGCCTGCTGCTGCGCCAGCTTCTCCCGGAAGGCCTGCTGCCGCGTCTGCACCACGTCGGGCATCACCGCGTCAATCAGGGACAGCGACTCTATCGGACGGCCGTCGAACACCGTGCCGTCCTGCGGACAGAGCCCAGGCATAGATGTCAGCTCCCAGCGAGACGGGTGCGCGTCGGGGACAGACACGCAGGATCCCGGGAGCCGCGGGGCCGCCGAGCAGGCGGGGCCGGACCGGGCGTCCTGAGCCAGGGCAAGGGATCCCAGAGCGCGCAGGCGGGTAGGGGCCGGCAAGAGCGAGCGTCCATGGAGGGCCCGGTGTGCCTGCTGCTGCCAGAGGGCACCCAGCACTCGGTAAATACCAACCTGCATCCGGATACTTCCTGTCATGACAACAGGGCTACCCTGACGCGCTGGTCCTCAACAGGGGGGCGATTTTACCCCCCGGGGGACATGTGGTCAAGTCTGGAGGCATTTCTGGTTGTCACGACTGTGGAGGTGCTCCTGGCGTCTAGCGGATGGAGATCAGGGACGCTACTCCACACCCTCCAGGGCCCAGGATGGCCCCGGAGCAAGGAATGATCTGGCCCCCAAGTGTCAAGAGTGCCGAGGGTGGGAAACCCCGCCCAGGCGCTCTGACAGGTGTGGAACCGCTCCCCTTTGATAGGACAGGCGTCTCTTCGGAGACCGCAGGCCCAAATCAGACATTCCCACACCGCTCACGATATGATTCCTAACGCATCTGTCCGTCTGATGCACTAACACACACACGTCTGCTACCATCTGAAATGACTTCCTGGGATCAGGGCACAGACTAACACGGCCACGATATTCTAACAACAGCATTGTTTAGTTACAATTCCCGTTTTCCGAACTTCCCTGGAGTCTCTGGCTTCCATAGATAATGAAAACATTTCCATACACACTTAGTAACACAGGAGGGAGTTCTTTCCTTAGAAAGCGCTCCAGATATCACTCACACGAAACTCAGAGCCTCTCAGTGTGTCTACGGGACGTGCAAACACGTTTTAGCCTGTTTTCTCATAAATCAGGAAGAACTGAAGGACCTAAGTTTCAGCAACACAGCGTGTGAATGAAACATCACCCCAGCTGACTACAGGTTACTATACAATACTTGAAAATCAGGGAAACAACATAAAATAACAGAGAACATGGGAAAAGGAGCCAGTCACCTCACAGCTGCCCGGGTTCCAGCCACGGAGGGGCCAGTGCTGACCAACTGGTCGGCCGGCTTCTACGTCACCTTCCTTCTTCGTATATTCAAGCCCCAAGTGGATGATGATTTTGCAAAAGGCTGTAACTGCCCAGGGTGACAAAAAACCTTCTAGTTTAAGCTCTAAAAGCACACTGTCTCACTTTTAACTACCCGAAACCTAAGTGACAAATGAGATGACCTTTCGTTCTCCTCTGGACACACTGGACTTTGAATTGCCAAGAGAGAGAAGGTATGGGGGCCTCTCCGCGGATGAAAGACGTGGAAACTGGGGCAGGGGGCCACAGAGGCAGGGGGAAGGGAAATCCAATCTCACTCAGCATCACACAATCTGAGAGCCGGTGGGGCCTCTGGGGTCCTGTAACCCTATCCCCACACTTGTTTGTTTTGTGGAAAGAGAGACGCGACAGGGCCTCAAGTTGCTGGTGGAAGATCCCAGGCACCCAACGTAAGACAAGGAAAGAGGAGACTGCCCGTTGTTAGGCAAGAAAGAGCGCAGGGTAGGCAGACACTCAGGTGTTTTTAAGGATGTGGGGTTTTGGAAAACAGCAGAGGAATACACGTGACAGAACACAAGATACATTCCTTCCGTAGTTTTAAAAGCTGAAGAGAAAGTGGAGTTAAATGCTATGCATAAGACAGGCTTGTGAGGCAGACGCAAGAGGGAAGAGATTATGAGGACATATGTATATGTATAACTGATTCGCTCTGTTATACAGCAGAAACTAACACACCATTGTAAAGCAATTATACTCCAATAAAGATGTTAAGAAAAGAAAAAAAAAAAAGACAGGCTTGTAAGGGTGAGAGCAGTTCAGAAGGAGAGGGGATGGAGGAAACTGAAGGGTTCAGGAAGATCTTGGGCCCGAGGGTGGTGTGACCCGGGAAGGGGACACTTGGTGGTAAAGAGGGGCATGTGGGCAGTGGACGGCGTCAGCTGTGCAGGATGGACCGTGACAGGAGACGGGAAGTTGGGGCAGAGCAGCGTGCCAGACCGAGGTGGGAGAAACGAGGGCAGAAAGAAGGAGAGACGGCGGGAAGTGCGGTGAAAGTAAGAGGGGCTCAGACCGAGATGCAAGGGAGGCCTCGGACATCACAGGAGGCCCTGGGCATCTTCACAGTACGATCCCAAGAGCAAAATAGAACAGGGGAGACGGGCACTGTTTTCAACCAAAAGAGCCCATTTAAAAATTGGTATGAAGTTGGCCCAAGGACTCATCGTGCCCCAATCTATAAAGAGGGAGGGAACACTGAGCCCCAATCTATAAAGAGGGAGGGGACACAAACAAATTGGAGTGACTTAAATTTATAATTATGGATACAACTGCCCCCTTCCCCTGCAGCTCTTCAACGGGTAACAAAACCATCCCTTGGAATCCTCTCGAACACAACAGTCCTCATCTGTCCTCCGTGGTCTCTGGCTGTGCCCTCTGTCGGGTCCACACGAACCACAGATTCTAGGCAAATGTTTCCCAGGATCCCTCTTCGACTGAACTGCTCAAAATATTCCAGGGGGGGAGGGCGTCTTCTGTGCACGTGCAAGGCCCACACCTGTCCTGAAGTACCCCTGACCCTTGAACAACACAGGTCTGAACTGGCAAGGTCCACTATACGTGGATTTTTTTTTTTTTCCCAACACATTTACTACTACGTTTACCATTCGCGGCTGGTAGAATCCGCGGATGTGGCATCTGCGGATACAGGAGGGCCAACTGTGGGACCCGAGCACTACGGGTTTTGGTACCTGCGGCAGGTCGTGGAACCAATCCCCGGTGCATACCCAGGGATGAGCGTATAAAGCAGCTGCGGATCTGCTGCGTGTTTTTCCCATTTGGCAACGTAGTGTGACGTCAGTCCACAGCTGGCGATGTGCGCATGGATATGGAAAACGACACAACCACCTAAAGGGCCTCGGAAGATTGCTCCTTGGGTACAACAGAAGCGCCACCCCCCACTGAAGAAAGTATTTACCGCAAAGAGAGAAGGAACCCTAACCGACCGCGAGAGATGGCGGGGAACCGTGTGCTAAGGTGACGCGTCTTCCCAGCGCGCGCGCGATCCAGGGTGTGCGCGCGCACGATGCAGCGTGCGCGCGGCCTAGGCCCGCCCCGGGGGTGCACGTACCTCGTTGATGCTGATCTCGGCCTCCACATACTGCAGGCCCTTCTGCAGGATGGAGATGAGGGCAGCCGGCGGCACGAGAGTCCCATTGATGTTGGACTGGCTTATGTGGCTCTCGATACCGAACGTGAACGCCGAGTGCGAAAAACCTGCAGCAAGACAGGGAGGCCAGCGTTCCGTGAAGCCTGGACCAAGGGCGGAAGGCACAGCCACTGAGACCTAGAAGGCGGCACCGCTGATGTCAACGCGCTTAACAGCGGAAGGGACGTGGCCGGAGGATGCCCGGCCTGCGATGTGGGGTGTCGCGGGCAGGATCCGGCAGCGAGAGGGAGAGACGCAGAGCAAGGCAGGCCTCTGACTTGCGCGGGACGGGAAACAGCTGTAAAGGTAGAGCCCTTTCCGCGTTTTAAAAGCCAAACAGGCCCGTGTCGGCCCGGGTTCAAGGTTTCTGTTACAGCAGTCAGACCGCGGGGCTCTCGGCCTGGCTTGCAGGGCTCCTCCCAGAAGTTCAGGCTCACGTCTGCCTGCGCCCTCCCTGCGGTGCTCATGGCACATGAATCTCACCACCAACTGCCCGAAGAAAAAGAGGTCGGTCCGGACTCAGTGGTGTGGCCTTGGGTCCTTTTACCGAAACACTGGGCGATCCCCTTGGCTAAGAGGTGCTGGGTTTCCCCCTTCCTCCCCTAGCACCCCTCAGCAAGTGCCTCCGTAGGAAGCCGCTGACAACACTGGGCAAGTGAGAGGGGCTCGCAGGTAAGGTGTGGATGGAGCTGCCTGGAGGCAAACGTCGGGAGCAAAGTCAGGACGGTGACTGCAGGTCGCAAACAATGCCTGTTTCAATAAAGGAGGGCACGGGGCAGGGCAGGGGGAGCTGCGGGGCCATGGGGGACAGGGCTGCGGGTCCGAGGCACAGGCTGCCTTTTGCTCTGTCAGACCCTCACCTGTGTGGGCCCCGGGCAGCCCACCCCCAAGGTGTCTCCGCCACGAGCGCCCTCCCATCACCCCTGGCTCATCCTACGTGCTGGCGGGTGGCTGGCGGGGGTCTCCCCGCCGCTCGAGCCACACTCACATTCATCAACCCCGCGGGCCCCCCGCCCTCCGTCAGAGTCAACATCCTCAGTGCTTCTGCCTTTCGTTACCAAAACACAACCAGCCTCTGCAATGAACAAAACGCTCAGCAGATGGGAAGGTTCCCTCAGGCGAGAAGAGCTCTGTCTGCATCTGCGTCCCTTTCTCTCTCCAATCCCTGTTGCTCAGCCCACCTGCCGCTCATGGCCTCATTATTAAGAATATATAAAACAGACACTTGATACTTATTTCAGGAGTAGCACCGTAGCTGCTATTAACTTGTGTACATTTCTTTATGCACTGTAACCCCCTAAATTAGACTGTACAGAACAGCACCTCAGAGGCTCTCCCCGCACAGAGTCCCTCTGCTCTTACTCTCTGAAGGACATGAACAAACGCCCTTTGCAGTCAGCCTTCCCTTCTCCCTCTAACTTGTTTTCTCTCTCACTGCCCTCCGTTCCCCTACCCACTCCTGCCAGAACAGAACCACCCACCCCTGTGTTAACCAATGACTCTATCCCCCCGAGTCTCTGCCACCCTGTGGACGGTCTTAATCTCTAAGCTTTTATCACTCATTTTCCGGCAAGGGGTAGACTAGAAAAATCTGAGGTCAATGGATGGAGCAGGACTGAGTGGGTTCTTGGCCGGACTCCCCATCGCATGGGCTCATCCCTATATACTCTGGGCCACAATGGCTTCTCTCTCGTAAGAATTCTTCCTAGGTGACAGCCCCGTCCACCTGGCTCCTACCATCTCTTCCATTCGTGTCTCCACCAGCTGATGGGACAGGACACTGGACTGAGAGCCATTTGTTATCCTCCTGGTATCTTCACAAGGTCTAGTGCAGGACTACGCCCGCCGCGGTAGTAATAAAATAACACCCGCCAGCCATTACACGGTATACACTCTCTCAGTCAGGCATTGCTCCAAGGATTTCCTCCTAATTCCGTAACCCTCTGCAGTCATTCCCTCGTTCTCTTTTCTCCCTTTTACGGATCAGGTCCTGAGATCTCCCAAGGGTAACTGACAGACCCCAGTCACTAGCTCCAAACTCAGGCAGTAGGACACCAATCGCAGCCCACCACACAACTCCACCTAGAAACTTCTACAGAGTGTTCCACCAGAGCACAGCTTTGACTGTGACCAGGGCTCCTGACAAATACATCTCAGTGACTGATGGAGCAGCTGTGGGAGAAAAGTCAAGCTTTTGGTGTATGTCTTAGTCCGTTACAGCTGCTATAACTAAACACCACACACTGGGTGGTGTCAGCAGCAGACATTTATTTCTCACAGTTCCGGAGGCTGAAGTCCAAGATCAAGGTACTGGCAAATTCAGTGTCTGGTGAGAACCCACTTCCTGGTCCACAGATGACTGTCTTTTCCCTGTAACCTCACAAGGTGGAAGGAGCAAGAGCGCTCCATGCGGCCTCTTAGAAGGGCACCAATCCCATTCACAAGGGCCCCATCCCCATGACCTAATCACCTCCTAAAGTCTCTGCCTCCAAATATCACACTGGGGATTATGCTTCAGCATATGTATTTGTGTGTCTGTGTGTGTGTGTGTCTGTGTGTGTGTGTGTGTGTGTTCGGAAGGGAAATACAAAATTCAGTCTACAGAAGTATTATTTCATTCATCTGCTCACCCACTCATTTATTCCCTCAAGTAACACAGGGCCATAAAAATGCTACTTTTTTTTGAATTTTATTTTATTGATTTTTTAATACAGCAGGTTCTTATTAGTTATCCATTTTATACATATTAGTGTATCCATGTCAGTCTCAATCTCCTAATTAATCACACCACCACCCCTGCCACTTTCCCCCCTTGAGGTCCACACATTTGTTCTCTACATCTGTGTCTCTATTTCTGCCATGCAAACCGGTTCATCTGTACCATTTTCTAGGTTCCACATATATGTGTTAATAATATAGGATATTTGTTAGCAATGCTACTTAAGTCACATGAAACACAGCAGATTCTGACTACCTTACCACCTTTAATCAACCTGGGCACTTTGTGTCCATTATCTCCATCTTCAGAGCAGCTGTTCAGAGTTGGTGTTTCTGTTTTACACATGAGAAGGACACATGCTGGAGAAATAAGATAACCTGTCCAAGGTCCATACATGTGATGAGAGGCTGAACTAGAATTTCAACTCTAGACTACGTGACTCCAAGGTTCACCTTTTTAACCTTACTTACTCTAAGACCCACGGGCACAGGAACCAAAATTCTTCAATTCTCCAGGTGGATGCCAAGTCCATTCCTAGCTGGACCACCAGCAGCCACAGATACAGTGCAGGCAACTTGAAAAGAACTGGGTGCAAACCCACTTCTGAGCCAAGACTTGAATACGTCCTTGGTTGCTCTCTTTATCTGGGTTGGGTGTATAGTTTGGTTGCATAACTTTCTTATCTCTCCCCGTGATACTGCTCTTCCAAGTAGATTCCATTTCTAGAACATGTTGATGACGATACTCAGTGAAGGACGGCTGAAAGAAGGGGATGGAGCACTGAAGACGAATGTGTGTGTGTGTGTGTGTGAGTCTGAGGCTTCTGCAAAGAGGAGGGCTGAAAGCCATCTGCTAGAAGGAATGTCCCCCCACTAAAGCAAAATGATGACTAAGGAGGATAAAGCTCTATAAGGGAACCATGACCTTGAACACTTGGGTCTGCTATTGGAGATGACAGTAAATCATGACTGGAAGCTAGGTTATCTTCAAACCCTTGCTGTAATGTTCCATGTCACTGCTGAAGAGAGTCCTCCTATCTGTTTAAATTTACATCAGCTGCATTCCTTTGGACAGATCTATGTGTGGCCTCCACATCAATGGCTGCTTTCGGTCCATTTGCTTCTGAGACTTTCTTCTTGATTTCTGGCCAACCAGATGTCATCAAGGCAAGTGGGAGGGCCAGGCAGACAAAGTGTCAGGAGTCCTGGGTTCCGTCCTCGCTCAGCCACACAGGACCTGAGGGTCTGGGCCAGGCCACTTCACTGGGCTGGGCCTCCGTTTCCTCTACTACCACGCGGGGCTAAGGAGTACCTCAAGGAGCTGAAGGGAGAATCAGAGGCAAGAGCAGCAGGAACGCAGAGACTTTTTCTAGTTTAAATTTATTTTTAATTGAAGTCTAGCTGATGTACAATGCTGTGTTAATCTGTGCTGTGCAGCAAAGTGGTTCCATTATACATACACACATTCTTTTTCCTATTCTCTCCCATTATGGTTTATCACAAGATTTTTAAAAAAAATTTTATTGATAGTTGACTTACAATGTTGTGTTAGTTTCTTCTGTACAGCAAAGTGACTCAGTTATGCATGTATATATTCCTTTCCATTGTGATCTGTCACAGAACATTAAATAGAGTTCCCTGTGCTATACCTTGTTGCTTATCCATTCTACATATAATAGTTTGCATCTCCTAATCCCAAATTCCCACTCAATCCCTTCCCCACCCTCCACCTTGGCAACCACAAGTCTGTTCTCTATGTCTGTGAGTCTGTTTCTGTTTTGTAGATGGGTTCATTTGTGTCATATTTTAGATTCCACATAGAAGTGATATCATATGGTATTTGTCTTTCTCTGTCTGACTCACTTCATTTAGTATAATCAACTCTAGGTCCATCCATGTTGCTGCAAATGGCATTACTTCATTCTTTTTTATGGCTGGGTAGTAAGTAATCCATCGTATATATGTACCACATCTTCTTTAGCCCATTCATCTGTCGATGGACATTTACATGGTTTCCACAGATGCTTTTTTTTTTTTTTTTTTTTTTTGCGGTACGCGGGTCTCTCACTGTTGTGGCCTCTCCCGTCGCGGAGCACAGGCTCCGGACGCGCAGGCTCAGCGGCCATGGCTCACGGGCCCAGCCGCTCCGCGGCACGTGGGATCTTCCCGGACCGGGGCACGAACCCGTGTCCCCCACATCAGCAGGCGGACTCTGAACCACTGTGCCACCAGGGAAGCCCCCGCAGATGCTTTTTAATCTAGATAGAAGACCATGAACTAGTGGAAACATCCCTTTTCCATGTTGCCTTGTCCATGCAATGAGGACAACTGATGTCGTTAGGGTACTTCCCGGTTCTGGAATTCATTCACCGTGGAACAGGGGGACGTCCTCAGCCTCTGTCGGGGAGGCCTGCTTGAGCACTTCCTCTTAGGTCACGGTTACTGCCCTGTGCCAAGGTGCCGTGTAATGCGCCACCTTGGAAGACCGGCATCTCCAGGAAGGATGCCCCTGTGTTGGGGGTGGCCAGCCTCCATATGCCACCAGCTGCGCACCACCCCTCCCAACGAGGCTCCAGGTCTAATGAGCATATTCGTTTTCAGTCTGCCAGTGCTATGACTTGTGTGCCTTACGCCTCCTCAGCTGTCCCCCAGCTTTCAGTGCATCCCTTCTTCTCCCCAACAAGACACTGGGAGGAACAGAGAACCGGATGTCAGTGACAGAGGTGGAAATGCTCAGAGCTGCTCAATGGCAGGTGTGGAAGTTGGTAAACAGGGGCAGAATGCAGAGCTGGGTGGCACCTTGATGAAAGATTCCTGGGACGGCTCAGTGTGCGCGTCCTTGCTGTCCACTGCGCGGGCGGCCTGGAGCAGTCACTGAAGCCCGCAGACTTGCCTCCTGCTAAGCAAGAGGTATCCCCGATGAATCTCTCCTCAGGAAGGTTTCTCAGCTGTGGCATGACTGACATTTGGGCCAAACCATTCTTCGTTGGGCCGGGGAGCTGGAAGGGGCTGTCCTGTGCACTGTAGATGTTTAGCAGCATCCGGGGCGCTGTCCTGTGCACTGTAGAGGTTTAGCAGCATCCCTGGTCTCTACAAACCATCCTTCGCTGGGCCGGGGAGCTGGAAGGGGCTGTCCTGTGCACTGTAGATGTTTAGTCCTGTGCACTGTAGATGTTTAGCAGCATCCCTGGGCTCTACACGGTAGATTTTTTTTTTTTGGCTGCACCGTGCTGTATGCAGGATCTTAGTTCCCCAACCAGGGGACGGAACCTGCAGCCACGGAGGTGAAAGTGCCGATTCCTGACCACTGGACCGCCAGGGAAGTCCCTCTACACACTAGATGCTAGTAGCAAGCCTCCTCTCGGCCATGACAACCAAAAAGGTCTACAGATGTTGCCGAACTCACCCTAACCATGGCAGACAACCAATGGCCCAGAGGAAGCACACCCCCCAAAAGGACACAATCCACAGGTCTCGTCTACTCACACTTCTGCTGCGTTTATAAACACCGCAGGTGGACTGCTGCCGTCGAAAAGCGCGTGACAGAATTCAGATAACACACGGTAACGGCGGATAACCAGACGAAGTGAAGATACTTCCGAGGAGAAAAAAGGGTATCATCATGAGAAACTGGGAAAGGTTCAACACAAGCACTACGTTTTTTATAAAGCACAGTAAGACCTTCAAGAGTAACTAATCTGAAAAGATACCTGCACCCCGGTGTTCACTGCAGCACTATTCACAACAGCCAAGGCATGGAAGCAACCTAACTGTCCATCAGTAGATGAATGGATAAAGAAGATGCAGTGTGGACACAATGAGACACACTACTCAGCCATAAAAACTGAAATGATGCCATTGGTAGCAACATGGATGGCCCTAGAGATGATCACACTAAGGAAGTAAATCAGACAGAGACAAATACCATATGATATCACTTGTGTGTGGAATCTAAAAAAACAGTACAAATGAACCTATTTACAAAACAGAAAGAGACTCACAGACAGAGAAGACAAACTTATGGCTACCAAAGGGGAAGATGGGGAGGGCTAAATTAGGAGTATGGGACTAACAGATACACACTACTATACATCACATAGATAACCAACAAGGATTTGCTGTAGAGCACAGGGAACTATAGTCAATATCTTGTAATAAATTATAATGGAATCGAATTTTTAAAAAGAATATAGATATATACATATCTATGTAGATGTATATACATCTCTCTACACATATCAAATCGCTTTGCTGTATACCTGAAACGAACACAATATTGTAAATCAACTATACTTCAATAAAAACAGTAAATTAAAAAAAAAGATCTTGAAGAGTAAAATCCTTCCCATTTAGGGTGAAAGGTGCTACCATCTCATGAGAGAGGAAAACAGCAGGTGAGGGAAGGTGCTTCATCCAACTAGGCAATAAAAACAGATTTAAAACAAACTGAGCACACGCTTTGTTCGATGCAAAGCCACTAAGCCATACCTCTTTCAGAAATGGCTTCCCAAACCATTCGAGTCATGCAGTGAACCATCCTGCCCCATTAACGCTGGCCTGATTCATCAGCAAAACCTGCGAAATGATCACTCACGGCCCTTAGACACACTGCTTATTCGGCAGAGAAAAGCAGACACGGAATACTTAGGCAGCTGTGCCGTTGGTTCTGCATTTTCAGCTGGAACAAATACCAAGGGCACCGATTTGAGGCACTAAAACGCAGAATCTTTATAAAGTACTTAATGGACTTTATACTTGGAATACTGACAGCTGTCCAAGGCCAATGGGCACGATACGAAAATTACTTAGATCAGGGATAGGCAAGCTGAGGCCCACGCTGCCTGTGCCTAGAAATAAAGTTTGACTGGAACACAGCCACGCACATGAGTTGATGTATTGCCTACGGCTCCTTTCACACTATGATGGCAGAGCTGAGTAGCTACAACAGAGCTAGTACGGCCGACAAAGCCAAAGATATTTACCATCTACTCCTTTATAGGAAAAGCGTGCCAACTTGATTACTGTATATATACATATAGATAGACAGATACACACACACACACACACACACACGTAGATATATGTATGTATACATATAGATAGATATACACAGACACACACACGTAGATATATGTATGTATACATATAGATAGACACACACACACACGTAGATATATGCATGTATACATGCATGTGTACACACACACGGACCACACAAAAGCAGATGTCATGGCCTCCCATATGTGCTCGTTCATTTCTTTCTGCTGCGGACTGAATGTCTGTCTCCCCCAAATTCATATGTTGACACCCACCCTCCTAAGGTGATGGTATTAGGTGGCGGGGCCTCGGGAGGCGGTGAGGTCATGAGGGCAGAGTCCTCAGGAATGGGATTGGTCCTTATATCAACACGAGCAGAAACTCTCACAGTTATCTCTGTAGGAGTAAATATAACTTTCTTCCCAGAGCACTTTGCGGGGCTGTCAGGGGGTCCCACCGAACCTGCCGGCACCCAGGACTTCTCAGCCTCCAGATGGCGAGAAACAAGCGTGTGTGTTTATGTGCCACTCAGTCTGCAGTGCTTTGTTACAGCGGCCCAAAGGCACTAAGACTCTCCTCCTGCTCTGTCTGATTGACAGTGGCAACGACGGCAGCAGCCTAGCACCGACATTTACTCCGCGCTTCCTTTGTGTCCGGCAGCAGCATTCAGGCTTTCCAGGTGCTATGTGATGGGACACAGAACTACCACAGTAACCTGGCTGATGCCCCACAAGGAACCTAGGACTTACTCTCCTTCTCAAAAGCAGTGAGGAGCCTGCAGGCCTGGGAATAGCCCTCGAGGCCTCTGATTCCCTGTGTTGTTTTTTTTTTTTTTTTAAATTTTATTTATTTATTTATTTTTGGCTGTGTTGGGTCTTTGTTTCTGTGCGAGGGCTTTCTCTAGTTGTGGTGAGCGGGGGCCACTCTTCATCGCGGTGCGTGGGCCTCTCACTGTCACGGCCTCTCTTGTTGCGGAGCACAGGCTCCAGACGCGCAGGCTCAGTAGTTGTGGCTCACGGGCCTAGTTGCTCCGCGGCATGTGGGATCCTCCCAGACCAGGGCTCGAACCCGTGTCCACTGCACAGGCAGGCAGATTCTCAACCACTGCGCCACCTGTTTTGAGCCTGGCCTTATCTCACTGCTTCTCCAGGCTGCTTTTGCTAGAAGCACACACCTGCCTTCCTGCAGGATGGCTCTGCTTGTACTCTGCTCTCTTGGTCCAGAACAGCGGTTCGTGCTTTTCAAGCGAGGGCCATTCCATCTGCCAGAGGAAGGTGCTGGGCAGCATCTGGAAACATCTTTGCTCATCGCCAGGGGCTGTGTATGTGTGTGCTGTCGGCTAGTAGGTAGAGACCAGGAGGCTGCTAAACACCTACCATGCACAGGACAGCTCTCCAAGCCAAAGAGTGATCCAGCCTCGAAGCCAGTGGGGTCAGGCTGAGCGACCCTGCCGCTCAATTCCCTCTCCCTTACTGCTGAGACCTCCCGGTCCCCAGGCCTGCGGCCGCGCATCCCTGCTCTTTGTCCTCACGCTAGGGGATGGCCGCTCTCTGCTCCCAGCTCCCGCGGCAGCCTCCCCGTTCCTCCATCTTGCCGTGGTGCAGTGCGCAGCACCCTCTTTATCCCCATTTGTCTCCTAGCTCCTGAGAAGGCTGACGACGCTCCCTGAGGGCAGGAAGCCCATCGGGATTCATCTGGTAACACAGAGCGCCTTCCTCAGTACAGCAGCTGGGGCTGCAGATGGACTGGTAGAATGGCTGAGAGACACCGGGGAAGCTGATGTAGACGAAGGGGGGTGAGAAACTGAATAAAACTGAGTCCTCATTGTTTTCAGAATGAAAGACTAGGAAGAAGTACAAGAATGAAGGATTTAGGTGCAACGGCATAACAGAGGGAAAACAGCTTTTATTTTTTTATAACATCTTTATTGGAGTATAATTGCTTTACAACAGTGTGTTAATTTCTGCTGTATAACAAAATGAATCAGCTATACATATACATATGTCCCCGTATCTCCTCCCTCTTGCGTCTCCCTCCCACCCTCCCTATCCCACCCCTCTAGGTGGCCACAAAGCAATGAGCTGATCTCCCTGTGCCATGCGGCTGCTTCCCACTAGCTATCTATTTTACATTTGGTAGTGTATATATGTCCATGCCACTCTCTCACTTCGTCCCAGCTTACCCTTCCCCGGCCCTGTGCCCTCAAGTCCATTCTCTACGTCTGCGTCTTTATTCCTGTCCTGCCCCTGGGTTCTTCAGAACCTTTTTTTTTTCTAGATTCCATATATACGTGTTAGCATACGGTATTTGTCTTTCTCTTTCTGACTTACTTCACTCTGTATGACACTCTCTAGGCCCATCCACCTCACTACAAATAACTCAGTTTCGGGAAAGCAGCTTTTAGATGAAGATGTCATACAAGCAACAGTCTTAAAACACCAAAGAGGGCTCTTGGCCATATGTCTATTCCAGAATTAAAAACCCATCACGTTATTTGACAATAATAATAGTTAATCATAAAAGTAATGATATTAAGTGCTTATTATGTGTATCAGCCCTTTTCATGAATTAGGTTAGCGAGTTGGCAACAACCTATGATTCAGTCTTAATAAATCCCTATTACAGATGGGGAAATTGAGTCACAGAGCAGTTAAAAGTGATTTCCCCGAGGGCACACAGCTAGCAAGTGGCCATCTGATCTCTGAGTCCATTCTCTTAACCCACACACCAGACACTACTAAAAGTTGTTTAGAAACCTCTGAATGATTCAAAATGGTATCCTTTTTAAAAAGAGGAAGAAAATCATCTCTTCAGTTAATACCATTTATATTTCAAATTTCAACGAAATAAGTTGCAAACAAGGCCTACGTTGCAGAAACTAGACAGAATGCTTTCCAGGTTAAAGAGGCAAACAAAGATGAAGTGTATGAAAAAACTATATTGGGAACAAGAGACAGCAAAGTCAGATGCAGTGGTGCAGGAGTTTGCTACCGTTTCTTTACGCGGGCCTCTCACTGTTGCGGCCTCTCCCGTTGCGGAGCACAGGCTCCAGACGCGCAGGCTCAGCGGCCATGGCTCACGGGCCCAGCTGCTCCGCGGCATGTGGGATCTTCCCGGACCGGGGCACGAACCCGTGTGCCCTGCATCGGCAGGCGGACTCTCAACCACTGCGTCACCAGGGAAGCCCTGGTACTGTTTCTTTTTGTTCACAGAGAGAACACACTTCACCCATGTGCTCCGAGGCCCGGGCCTGCCCTCACTTGCTTCCCTGGCTTCCTTTTCTGACCAACAAACAGGTGGAATTAGGCGATCTCCGAGGTCCCTTTCAATTCTAAAATTCTAGGCAGAGGAAAAAATGACCTTATCGTCCCAATCAAACCCACGGGATTTTAATTTATGGAGGTGAGTGAGTGATGACACGGAGAGATGAAGGCCACGGAAAGAAGAAGCCATTACTTACAACTCCAGTGGGAAGCGGCCACGCCAGGCCACCAGGGCCACAAGAAACCTTATCACATGCAGAGACCAGACGCCAAGAAACAGAGAGAGGAACCGGGACCACGGCTTTATGAACATAACGGAGGGTGGGGAGCTTGGTGGGGGTGCCCCCTACTGGTCAGGAAGTGAAAGCACACATGTGAGAGTCTGTGCATGGGGGGACTGTAATACGATTTCCACATGCCTGCAAAAGCCACCTCGAGAGAGAGAGGTCAATGGCTCTGGCCGTCGCTCCAGCCCTAAGATTAATGACCACCAAGCAGCCACTGGTCAACACACTCATCCAGTCCAACTGGCCACCGGGATTTGACAATGGGGTCGTTCTGAAAACGAAACCGTGGACTGCTAAGGAATACGTAGCACTTCCTTACTTCTGTAACATCCCTGGACACGGCGCAGTCAGCACAGCTTCTCCTCTGTCAGTACTTCCCGGATCACAAAGTTTTCTCTAACAGCACTGCAGCTGCCTGCAAAGCGGCCCGCCTTCCTCTTGGGGGGCGAGGAGGGTGGGGGGACCGGGTGACTCAGGTGTGCGGGTGGGGACAGTACCGATAAAAATAAAGACGGGAGAGAGGCTGAGGGTGGTCCAGAGCGAGCTGGACCAAATAAATCAAACAGAGGAACACAGACACAGACACACACACACACACACACACACAGACACGCACACATGCACACACACGGAGTGAGAAGATGTAAACAGAAAAGGCGGGAGAATAAGAAATCATACCCTCATCTCTGGGGGCCGATGTATTATCAGTTCACTTCTTTTTGGAAGTGATGGATTCGTCTCACCAGAGGATTACGTTTTCTGCCCGGGAAGCAGTTTATAACCGTAAACTCTAGCTTTACCCATGGTAAAAAGCACAAACACATGCTGAGAGTTCTTTCTGATTTTTCAGTCTACATCACTACACATGTTCATGACAACTCTACACTTCAATGTGTTTATCTTAAAAAAAAAAAAAAAAAAAATCCCCGAGACCCAGCTCTCCCACACTGTCCCAATTCTCCAGTATCTTACTGGAGAAAAAACCGAGGGCAGGGAGGTGGCTTTCTGAGCCGCAGACCTGTTCTCACCGACCTGCCGTAACGTGGAATTCAGTGTAAAATGGGACTGCTTGGATGGCGCCCAGAAGAAATACCAGGAGGACCTCGTTAAAAACAGGTTTTCACTTCTAACATCTGGCCTGGACCCCAGGGGTGGCGGCGGAGAGCAGCCTGGGCTGCTGGCTGTTGCAGACCTCGCACCCCTGCCAAGACTTGTAACATCCGCTAAGCCTGGGAGGCCTCCAGAAGGAGAGAGCACGAGTCAGGTTGCAAACCAAGGGTGCTACTTCCTCCTGGGGCCACAGCTGGCCGGGGGGGGGCGGGCGGCAGCTCCGCGAGGGGCGCCGGGGAGGCGGCCGCCTGCCCCCACAAGCTCACCCAGACCTCAGCTCCCGCTTCCGGCCGCCGCTCGGAGAAGCCTCGCTCGGAGCCCGCCCCTTCTGGCACCGTGGCCGCAACGGCTTTGAACCCTCGTGAACCCTGCTATTCGTTGACTGGGAAAGTCGAGCACGACTGCCAAACCGGAGATTTACAACGGACAGCACGGTTAAAAACTACAATTAACACAGGACTTGGGGGGAAAACAGAGAAACCAAGTTGGAGGTGAGAGGGAATAAGTCAAGCATTATATGCTCGGCACAAGTGCTGTTCTCACACGGGGGATTTCCTCCAGGCCGCTTGCCCTACGCAAAGTAATTTTTACGTGTAACTCTTGGGGTCCTAGAATTCTGCACCCGTGTTCTTTCTAACCTAACACAATATGAGCATTTCCCCCGGCTGCTAATTGGTGTCAACAGTCACCATTTTGGTTGAGTCTCTGTTTTCACTGCGAGTCATCCCTGACTTACACACACGGCCTCCAGATTTACTTTCAAAGACTAATCAGTGGCTTCCCACTGGACAGCCTGGCCTTCCTGTGCTGCTGACCCAGCGTCCCAGTACTTCCTTCCTTCCCCTCCCGTCCCGTATCCTTTGTTCCCCTCGCCAAGATGGTTCCTCCTCCATAAACACGCGGGGCTTTGCTGAGCCTCCCGGCACGAACTCTGGCTCTTGGTTTTGGTTGAAATGCTCTCGTTCCTCCTTTGCCTGAAGAGTTCTAGCTCAAGTGCCTCCTGCTCTCTGCACCCTCCCCTGTGGTCCTCTGAGAACTCCTCCAACCTCACTTTTATCAGCCTCTGTGTCACACGCCTCTTTAATTAACCTGTGACACTCTCTAGGTGGGGAGGAAAAGACTTCCCCCTCCCATCTGTCCTTCCAACCCCAGCACCTAGGGCAGTGCCACCACTCAACAGACAGCCAGCGAGAGACAGGTAGAGACCTGCAGACCACGGCAACTGCTTTATTCGTGCATATCGAGGACTCCCGGATGGCATCCCTACCTCTGACAGTACCTAAAACAATTTTACGTAGCACAGGGCCAGACCTTTTAAAGTCGAAGTTATTCACTTTAACGTGCCTCGTGCAAGTACAATTAATAGATGTGTTTGAAAATTCAGGATAAAGTAACTGCTTCGATTTCAGGAAAAATGTTAATAAATATTAACAAAATACTTTTAGGTAGACGCAAAAATGATGTAGACAGTACAAGAGAACTGAGGATGGGAAACACATGTGTAGACAGAGGAGGGCAACAGAAGTGTCCAAAGGACAGGGAAGTAATCAATACTCACTATACACACATGGGGGCAGTGGGGGCGTCCAGGTTCCCTGGATGGGAAGAAACTCCTACATTCCATTAGTAGGCTTGGACAGGAGTCTGCAAACTATATCCTCTGAGCCAAATCTGTTCCCTTGCCTGTTTTTGCAAATAAAGTTTTACTGAAACACTGCTACTCTCATGTGTCTATGTATTTTTTTTTTTTTTTTGCAGTACGAGGGCCTCTCACTGTTGCGGCCTCTCCCGTTGTGGAGCACAGGCTCCGGACGCGCAGGCTCAGCGGCCATGGCTCACGGGCCCAGCCGCTCCGCGTTATGTGGGATCCTCCCGGACCGGGGCACGAACCCGTGTCCCCTGCATCAGCAGGCGGACTCCCAGCCACTGCGCCACCAGGGAAGCCCATGTCTATGTATTTTTGGTGGCTGCTTTCGCACTACAAAGACAGAAATGACTGGTTGTGACAGAGATGAAAATACTATCTTTTACAGAAAGATTTCTCCAACTAATCCAGGGGAGAGACCTAAACTAGGTGATGGGAGCAACAGGTGCTTAGGAAAGCAGTTTCTGATCCCTCAACTTGTTTTATGAGGCCACTATAACACTAAGATCCAAACATGATGAGGAAATCCAAAAAGGAACACCACAGCCTAACTTCTCTTGGTAAAATACACTCAAATATTCCAGACACAGAACAAACGGAATTCAGTGGTATATATGAAGAGGACAAAATGTCCGGGCCAAGTGGGGTTTATTCCAGGAATGCAGGCTTTAATGTCGAAAGATAAATCAACAGTTTCACCACATTAAGAGTCAACAAAGGGCTTCCCTGGTGGCGCAGTGGTTAAGAATCCACCTGCCAATGCAGGGGACACGGGTTCGAGCCCTGGTCCGGGAAGTTCCCTCATGCCGCGGAACAATGAAGCCCGTGCGCCACAACTACTGAGCCTGTGCTCTAGAGCCCGTGAGCCACAACTACTGAAGCCCGCGTGCCTAGAGCCCATGCTCCGCAACAAGAAAAGCAACCGCGACGAGAAGCCCGCGTACCGCAACCAAGAGTAGCCCCCGCTCGCCGTAACTAGAGAAAGCCCGCGCGCAGCAACGAAGACCCAACGCAGCCAAAAATAAATAAATTAAAAAAAAAAAAAAGAGTCCAGAAAAATCACTTAAGTGTAAGCTTCCAGAGCTAGATGGCCTGTTGTGAATCCTAGCTCTACGACTTCCTGGCAGTGTGACCTGGGCAAGTGGCTACCTTCTCAACGCCTTGGGTTTCTCATCTGTCAATGATAGCGGCAGCTGCACCTCCTTCTTAGGGGTAATGGTTTTATCGGTCAAGTACTTAGAATCATGCCTGGCACATAGCACGTGCTCAACAAGTGGGCGCCACTGTCACTAAGGCAAAGCAGTGACAATGGGGAAAGAGGTGGCACTGACAAGATACGGGGAGTGCCCAGCTGATGGAGACAGTAGGAAAGATATTATGGAGAAGGAATATTTGAACAGGATTCTGATGTTTTCATATTAAACCGCGACACGATTATGGGACAGAGGAACTTTTTCTTTGCCGGGGAGGGACAGTGGTCAGGAAATGGCAATGGTATTAAGTGTGGAATTATGTTAAAGAATGCTTGGGAGATACACAGCCAAAACAGCAGTATGGAAGGCAACAGAGCGGCTGGAGGTAGATTACAAGACTGGGGGATCAGAGGGGTTAGGGATGGACCCCCACACTGGGGAATCACAGAGGTTAGGGATGGACACCTAGACTGGGGGTGAGTAGAGAGGCTAGGGATGGACCCTCAGACTGGGGGATCAGAGAGGTTAGGGATGGACACCTAGACTGGGGGTGAGTAGAGAGGCTAGGATGGACACCTAGACTTGCAGAAGGAACAGCACACTGGCCACATAGACATGGGAGGGAAAGAAAAGGATGTCACCTTGGGGACAATGGCATTTAAGAAGCGGGTGGTGGAGACATCAGTAGAGCAACATATAGAAACTTGGGAGAAAAAGGACAGTGTTGTGTCTGACAGTCCAGATGACTGGCTCTTCAGTCTGGAAGGAAGAAAGGGAACTGAAATTGGCAGGAAATAAAATACATCAAAGCCGGACACTTTTAAAGTCACATTAGAATTTCAGAGCAGGCGGATCTTAAATGTAATGGTGTATGAACTTTGGAAACAGGCACCTTCGTAAGTGGTTATTTCGTCTTAGCTAAAAAAAGGAAACAGGAACCATCTTAGGTTTTTTCATATCATCACTAACGTTTAAAGTAGGAAACTACGGTATAATAAGACTTAAGGGCATCTTCGACAGCATCTAACCTCTCTCTGATGGCAATACCAAGGGAAATTGCTTGGCTATATTGAGCAAGACACATACTTAAACAACTGTAACTTATAAATACTCAACTGATTTTCAAGTGGTTTTTATTCTAATTGCTTCCCCCACCGCCCCCCCGACAAATTAATGAGCACAAGAATGGCAAGTCTTGAATCTGAGCTTTCACACACATACAAATGAGAGCAGTAAGCTTAGAAAAGATTGCACAACCGAAACTGCACGGGAAATGGGATGATTGTGAACATCTGGGACACAAAAAGGCAACTTCTCCACGGTTCCGTTTTGCTACTCTAAGCGGTTATCATCAAACCCAAAGAGCAGTTTAGGAAAACACTCTTTCTGAACGAAGTGGAGCTCGCTGGCAACTAGCACTACAAGAGGGTCTGTGATGAGACGATTCTCATAGTACAGGTTCTTCCCGACGCCCGTGCACAGCGTAAGGGGAGGTTCAGCCCCTCTGCAGACTGTGCTCTGCAAAGGGAACGTGGGCAGGCCTCGCTGGAGGAGGCGTGTGCATTAGTGATGCCACAAAGCTCTCCTGGGGGTGCTTTACTCTTTTCTACATAGGAGGCGTGGGCATCATATTCTCCAGCTACTTATCCACCCCTACATTTTTTAAAGTGATTTTTTAAAAGCGAGGTAAACACATACTCACAAATGCGTAAGTGACGGATATGCAACCACAACCTGGACTGGACTGGGGCAGGATGGACACAGCCAGGGCCTGTCCAGGTTCTCCTTCTGTCCCCCTCAGCAGGTGCTGCAGGCCCACATGACTGCCCTCTGATATAAACCTGGACACCAAAGCTTGGGTGGTTAGCAACACTGCGCGTGTCATCGTACATGCTGCTGGGAGAATGAGGTACCATCAGGTCGCTCCGCCAGGAGAGGACACCTGCAAAGCTGTGCCCGGTTCTCCTGGACTGGACCCCGTGCACCTCTTCCCTTGGCCGATTGTAATCTGTATCTTTTTTTTGGGGGGGGGGGCGGGTGTATTAATTTTTTAAAATAAATTATTTTATTTTATTTTTATTTATTTTTGGCTGCGTTGGGTCTTTGTTGCTGCACGCGGGCTTTCTCCAGTTGCGGCGAGCAGGGACTACTCTTTGTTGATGTGCGCAGGCTTCTCATTGCGGTGGCTTCTTTTGTTGTGGAGCACGGGCTCTAGGCACGCAGGCTTTAGTAGCCGTGGCACATGGACTCAGTAGTTGTGGCACGTGGGCTCAGGAGTTGTGGCGCACAGGCTTAGTGGCTCCGCGGCATGCGGGATCTTCCCGGACCAGGGCTTGAACCCGTGTCCCCTGCATTGGCAGGCGGATTCTTAACCACCGCGCCACCAGGGAAGCCCCTTGATAAAATTTTAATGGAGAAAAGTTGAAGCTATCAATTCAAAATAAAGGGCACTATCAGATGTTGCATAAACAAGACATTTGAACAAACAAAATATAAACCAAATTATACTACAATTAAGAGGAACATAACAGAAATGGAGACACATAGGATTGACTTTGATTGAGCTGTATCTTTTCTCCCCAGCCTTCCTGAGGTATAACTGACGTATGCCAATGTGTACATTGTGATGCTCTGACACACGGATATACACTGTGGAAGGGTTACACAACAGGCTACTCAACACAGGCATGGCCTCACACAATTAACCTGTGTCTACTTCAGGGAGAGCACCATGCAGTATATTATAACCTGTATCTTGTGCTGTAATCCACTGAGTGTGACAGTTGCTAAATTCTGTGAATCCTTCTAGCAAACCATCGAGCCTGAGGGTGCTCTAGGGGGCGCAGCCCACAAACCACCAGAAAGGCACTGCTTCTATCTCCTGGCAGACATGAGCACATGAGACATCACTGCTTTACAGGATTTTATTTTATTTCTATTTATTTTTTTATTTTGGTCGGGCGGCTTGTGGGATCTTAGTTCCCCGACCAGGGATCGAACCCGGGCCGCGGCAGTGAAAGCACCGAATCCTAACCGCTGGACCGCCAGGGAACTCCCTCACATGATTTTAAAGGTACTTTCGTCCTCTACTCACATGGACAAACTGTTCAGGTCTTCCTGATTTATTATTTAATGAAACTAATATTTTCCTTTATGATTTCTAAAGCAAAGGCTACCATTACCTCAGAGAAATGCCTGTCTTTACCGTTTCATAAAGATTCTCTTTCTAAACAGGGACAACATTAGCAATGGAGAAGAGCCACTGCAGTCAAAAATATTTTTAGAGCCTCAGCTGAACAATAAGCCCTGAACTTGCGTTTAAATTAAGATAGTTGAACCATTAAAATGACTTCCCGAATCCGGGGAAACGTGTCTTGCATAAGAAGTCATTCCACGGTCCTAGGAAACACGGCGGAGCCTACCGGGTGATGTGTCAGCTGCTGGGATTACAGAGGGCAATGCCGCTTAATCATTTTTGGAGATGCAATTATTCAAAAATATTAAGAGGAACACCCTTTTCCTGGTTATCTAAACTCCTCACTGGGAGTCCAAAGCACCCCCCCAAACCGAAAACAAAACCCAGACTGAAGACTGCTACTCCCGATTATTTTATTATCTGCTAGAGAATGGTGCTGGCAGACTTCCCTCTTCCTCGAGTGGAAAAATACCCTGGAAAAATTTAATAAAAACAGGGACTGCATTATGCTCACTCTTAAAGTCTACTTGAGTTCTGCAGCAGAAGGAATCAAAATGCAGCCCAAGAAGACGATAGAGTGAGAAAATGAGAATCCCATTACAACTCCACTTTCCAATAAAAACCAACTGGAAGAAGAAACATCCCACAGCTCAAGGATGTGTATCAGGGGTTCTCAACTGGAGATGATTCTGCCCTCCAGGGGACATTTGGCAAAGTGGAGACATTTTTGGCTGTAACACGGGAGGGTGGGGAAGCGTTGCTGTCATCCAGTGGGTGGAGACCAGGGATGCGGTTTAACAACCTACAATACCAGACAGCCGCACCGGGAAAGAACAACCCGCCCCAAATGTCAACAGTGCTGCGGCTGAGAAACCCTGGCTCTTTCCTGACTGCCAGGAGAGGCTGACAGTCTTTTGATACTGCACGCTCCTGTGGCCATTCAGAATATCTCCAGAGATTAAGACCCTCAACTCTGCTCACCTAATAGAATTCTTCAAGCTAAAGACCATGAGGGGATATTTAAGAACCTCGTACAACACTGGAAAAGGGATGGGGAACACTGCATAGACTTTTATCCTCCCCGTAAAAATACAGCCCGTCCAGTACCTATGGTCCCAATCAAATGCAGAATTGCTTCTCACGACAATTACCCAGGAGGAGACGGCCAGGTGAGCACGGCACCGAGTTTGCTGAGTTCCCAAGGAAGCAAAAACTTGTGCTATGTACACGTGACCACTGCCGTTCACCTTCAGATGACCTTTCTTTATTTTTTCTGTTTCCAAAAGCCCCAGAAGGTGAGTGTGGCTATCCACTTCTTAGTTAATACAGCTATTAGTGGAATCCGAGTAAAACAGACACCCCATCAAAACCTAGGCCTAGGGGCTTCCCTGGTGGTGCAGTGGTTGAGAGTCCGCCTGCCAATGCAGGGGACACGGGTTCGTGCCCCGGTCCGGGAAGATCCCACACGCTGCGGAGCGGCTGGGCCCGTGAGCCATGGCCACTGAGACTGCATGTCCGGAGCCTGTGCGCCGCAAAGGGAGAGGCCACAACAGTGAGAGGCCCGCGTACCGAAAACAACAACAACAACAACAAAACCCTAGGCCTGCACAATGGCTAATGACCTGCAAATTCTAATTAAAATTTCTCGGCCTCGGTTGTATTACTGACCTCTCTCTCTCTCACACACAAACACACACACAGCTCTGCAGGCCATGGAAGTGCAAAATTATCACTCCTGTTTAATTTTTTTGTTTAATAATTTCAAGATTATCATGGACTGACGGGAAGTTGTGAAAACAGTGGAGTCCTGTGTGCCTTTCAGCCAGCCTCCCCCAATGGTGACATCTCATCTCGCCCTAGGACAATATCAAAACCGAGAAGTTACATCCAACCGACTGGTCACCTGACTGCAAACCTTCTCCAGGTTTCGCCATTTCTGACCTGTGCGTGTGCGCACGCGCATCACCTACACACGTAGCGTGTAAGATTTTATCCCATGTGTCCATGTGTGATCATCTCGGCGGTCAAGACGCAGAGCTCTTTCATCAGCATGAAAGAACTCCCCCACAGCAGCCCTGTGCAGGTGGCCCAGCCACCCGACGCCCGGCAGTCATCTCTGCAGGCTTGCCCTTTTCAGAGCGCTCTACAAAAGGAACCGCACAGTCTGCGGCCTTTGACGATGGCTTGTGGTTTCCAGCACATCTCCTTGGAAACTCACCCAGGCTGTGTCATGTATCGATAATTCGTTCCCACTTATTGCTGAGTGGGACTCTGGGATATGGACATATCACAATCTGCTGAGCCAATCACAGACATCTGGGAAATCTCCAGTATACTGCTATTGCAAAACATGCTGTTTTCAGCATTATTTTTAAAAAATAACCAGATTTTTGTAGGATACCAACCTAGCTTAAAAATGACGCTACGTGTGCCAAGGACTCACCCCAAATGCTGTATGGTTCTATTAAGAAGCCTTTCAGTGTTAATAATGTTACTGTGGAATTTAAGTGGTTTCTTATCTTCCTTTTGAGACATATTTTCCAAACTCTGAAATACGCTATACAGAAAACTTACCTATAATGCTGTGATTTATTTAAAAGTTGTGGTTAAAATATACATGACACAAATGCACCGTGTTACCTATTTGAAGTGTCCAGCTCAGTGGCATGAAACACATTCATACTGTTGTGCAACCATCCTCACCGTCCACCTCCAGAATCTGTTCATCTTCCCAAGCGGAGACTCCATCCCCTTCCCACACGAACTCCCCCTTCCCTCCTTCACCTGCCGGCACCCACATTTCCGTCCGTGTGGACGTCCGTGTGGACTCCTCCAGGGACCTCATGTGAGTGGAATCGCGCAGGATCTGCCTTTTCTCCTGGCTTACTTCACTGAGTGCAGGGCCCTCAAGGTCCATCCCCGCGGGAGCACGGGTCCGAGTTGCCTTGCTTCGTAAGGCCGGGTAACATCCCACTGAATGGAGGAACCACACTGTGCTTCCCTCTCATCCGTCATGGACACTGGGTTGCTTCCACTGTGATTTTTTTTTTTTTTTTTTGGGCTGTGTTGGGTCTTCGTTTCTGTGTGAGGGCTTTCTCCAGTTGCGGTGAGTGGGGACCACTCTTCATCGTGGTGCGCAGGCCTCTCACTGTCGTGGCCTCTCCCGTTGCAGAGCACGGGCTCCAGACACGCAGGCTCAGCAGTTGTGGCTCACGGGCTCCAGACGCGCAGGCTCAGCAGTTGTGGCTCACGGGCCTAGTCGCTCCGCGGCATGTGGGATCCTCCCAGACCAAGGCTCGAACCCGTGTCCCCTGAATCGGCAGGCAGATTCCCAACCACTGTGCCACCAGGGAAGCCCCCACTGTGATTTTTTTTTTTTTTTTTTGCGGTATGTGGGCCTCTCACTGCTGTGGCCTCTCCCGTTGCGGAGCACAGGCTCCGGACGCGCAGGCTCAGCGGCCATGGCTCACGGGCCCAGTCGCTCCGCGGCATGTGGGATCTTCCCGGACCGGGACACCAACCCGTGTCACCTGCATTGGCAGGCGGACTCTCAACCACTGCGCCACCAGGGAAGCCCCTCACTGTGATTTTTTTAAGGAACATTTTACTGCCCTCTCAAGGCTGAAGCTCATCTTTTCCATTGGGTTCTCCAAGACATCACCCCTCCTTACTACAGCAGCTCACAAATCTGAGAGGAGCAGCTGGGGACAGACAGGACACTTAATGCAAACTGCTCCATCTTTAGTTGAGCAGAGATTCCAATATAATTAAACCAGAGGCCGGCAGAAGGGTATCGGTGATTTCTGACATGACTGACAGCTCCCTGCTCAGAGTGTCAATGGCCTCAGAGAAGTGTCTGCTCTACTGCTGGACTGAAACTCCCAGGAACCCTTCTTGAACCCAGAATGGTTGGACTGAGACACACTCGTTCACAGGCCCCAAGTCACCTGGGGCTTCTTCAGAGGGGACCTCTTCACCCTCGCAGTCAGATGTGTGTTATTTCTCTCCTAACAGAAGCTCCATGAAGTGAATGAGAAATGTCATCTCAGTTCCGTTTACAACCTTTAGAGCCTGGCTACACAGTATTTCCCGCTCCTCCTTACGTGCAAGGATGATATGTAACACGTAACTGTGTACATTATGTAACATCCATGTACATTATGTAAATCACCGGAAACATGGTTGACTCCACCTGGCCAGTCACATGAGTGCAGGCATCGCGGCTCCTTAGGAAAATGGTACCTGCCTGGGGTGCAGACTTTTACTTTTTTTTTTTTTTTGGTGGTACGCAGGCCTCTCACTGCTGTGGCCTCTCCCGTTGCGGAGCACAGGCTCCGGACGCGCAGGCTCAGCGGCCATGGCTCACGGGCCCAGCCGCTCCGCGGCACGTGGGATCCTCCCGGACCGGGGCACGAACCCGTGTCCCCTGCATCGGCAGGCGGACTCTCAACCACTGCGCCACCAGGGAAGCCCCAGACTTTTACTTTTGAAAACCACTGATGTTCCTCTCAGAATAAGGCACCTACGGCAATGCTAATATAGGCAAAACATATGTGTAATACATTGGCCTCTCGACCACGCATCATGACAGATCAGAAAGTAAATTCCAGCGTATGAGGAGTTTTCAATCCTACTGGGAAGTCTTTAAATCTCTACAATGAAGAAAGAAGTTCACCATCCTGCTGATTTGTGATATATGATAAATGAATTTCTACCATCTATCATAATGATAAGCTCCTCTTACCGTCTAAAATGTTAAAAAAAACAGCCACTGGGGACACGCAGCCAGGTAACACACCCGCACCTGGCAAAACGTTAGGGAAACAACTTCTCACTTGTGTTCCTTGTTCACTGTTACGGTTACCACCACAGTCGTCAAGTGGTTTTGATTAAGCCTGTCTGTTCTTCCTGGTGTGCAAATGTCAGTCACAAAACTCACAGTAGAGAAACACTTCCCCAAGTTTCAATGACATTAATACCTTGGGTGTGTAGTCAAATCAACGCATGGAAACTTTGAGCACCTGCCCTACCTGGGGTCCTGCCGGTCGGAATCCTGCTATCTACCTGGAAGCCGGCCCAGACGGACATATGTCCTGCCCACACGCTCGGTCTTACCCACTGGAGGGCTGGCCAGGCTGCAGAGTTTCCTAGTTTCCCGCAGAAAGGTGCCTGCTTAAGGAGGAGCCGGTGTGCACGGGCGGACGTTCTCTCACTCAGCAGATCTGGGGAAACCGTGACCCCGGTACAGGCTCACGAAGGCTAATTTTAAACCCTGAGAGGAAGCGTAAAACTTCATCAGTATCCTGTAGATATATCTGCGGGGGACAGTGTCCTTTTCCTTACTTCCCAACATGTCCTGCGCCCCAGGCACCAATGAGCTCTACAACTCGAATCAAACCTATAAAACCACGGATGGCTGTGAAGTGCCTCGCTGCCGAGTGGGACAGAAGAGGATGTGGTGGCTTCTGATAAACTAAACCCACACTTGCCACTCTGCCAAGCAATCCCACTCCCAGATACCAACCCAAGAGAAATGAAAGCCCACATACAACAAAAGCCTGTACGCAAACGTTTGTGGCAGCCTTGGCTGTAATCGTCAAAACCTGGGGACAACTCAAATGTTCTCACACAGGACAAAGGACTAACCGCCCTGCATCCCTAAAATGGAATATGATGTAGCAATAAAGAAGGAACTACTGATGTACGCACCAGTGTGAACGAACGTCAAACGCACCGAGAGAGGCCAGACCGTCAAGGCTCCCTGCTGGAAGATTCCACTCCTAAAACGTTCTCGCAGAGGCAAAACTACAGGGACAGGAAGCAGAGAGGTGCTTGCCAGGGGCTGCAGTGGGCGGAAGGGCCACAGGGGACTTTTTGGGGTGATGGAGCTGTTCCGTATCTTGATTGTGCTGGTGGTTACACAACTGTAAACGTTTGGCAAACACTGCAAATCTGTACTCCAAAAAGGATGAATTTTATGGCATGAAAATTATACCTTACATTAAAAAAAAAAGAGAGAAAGAAAAAGAAAAAGATGGTACAGATGAGGGTGGGGAGGGGAGAAGCAGCCACATCTAACAAGGAAAGGTCATGTCTGTCTTCTCCAAGGCTGCCAACTGAGATGAATGAGAAAAAGGTCTTGTCATCGTTTAACGTCATGGAGAATCTGGCCCCAAACCCCCAGACCTTCTCTCCTTTCCAGAATTAATGGTGACATTGACCCAGCTCCATATGAGACCATCTTTCCCTCCATCCGTCATGGAGCTGGTCCTGTGCACACGACATAACAAAGACACTCGAGCTTGTTTGTGACAGATCTCCAAACCCATTCATTGAGCTCCTTCACCAGAGCCTTGGCAACTCCTGGCAGGTAACCCCCCTGGTTGTGTAAAGAGCTGCCTGCCACCAACGCTAGCGTCCACTGGGTCCCTGCGCCACTGGATCTGGGAGAACAAGTTTTCTTTATAATTTAGATTTGAGGATGATGCCCCAGAGGAAGTATTTAATATGCCTACAGAGAATCACTCATCGGATGTCCTCACTTCTCATACCGACGCCGGGCTCCGCCACTGTATTCACGAAGAGCAGCGGGGAGGAACTCACGGTTCGCCCAGCGTTTGGAGGGGCTGCTCGCAGAAGCCCAGGCAGGCTGACACGCATGCACACTGAAAGAGCATGGAAAACACCGAGCAGCTCAGAGAGGCTGTGCCTCCTTAAACAGGTTGTTCATTGTTCGAACCTGGAGTTGTTTTACAGAGACAGCCCTGTGTCAGCACAAGACAAGAACCCATCTCCAGGATGACCTTGGAACCAAGAATCTTCAGTCTGTGGAACTCAGAGAACAGAAACGTTGCCACCAGAGCCCTTCGTGAAGCGAGAGACCCTTCCGTAAGGAAAACCTGGCTTCCAGCAGCGCGAGGAGCTTGTACGGGCTGACTGGAGACTAGCCCGTCAGCTTCCAAGTTCAAAACTCCCCCAGCCCTTTGAGTTTTGCCCCAAACCCTGGATCAGGGAGACAGAGGTGAGTCCTGGCAGGTTGACCTCGCAAAAGACCTCCTTCTTCTCTCAAAAGCTGGTGACACAGTACTGGCTTATATGCGTGCTGGGCAGTGAGCCTTTGCTCGGATTGTGAAGGGAACTTACGGGCTGCGTGGCAAAGACGCTCTGCCACAATCTGCTTCTTAAAAATTGCCCAGACGGCAGATCTGACCACACGACTAACCCCTGTAAGGCAGAGGCCAACGGACTCCTAGCCCTCAAAACTGGACTACCGGTAACCCATGCAAAAACCAACTGAGCCACTCTGGTGCCAGAGCTGGTCAAAATCTCCTCCTGCTGAGTTGAAGAGCCTTGCTTACTAACTAACCAGCTTCACGTATCAGGCTGCCATGAAGCGCACCTGTGAGATGTCACAAATCAATAGTGTTTAGGGAGTGCTTTCTACGGGCACGGCCCTTGCTTCAGACAACGAACGGTGACAAGAAGCCTTGAAGGAAAAGGCTGTGGAATATATACACAGCTGGGTGAAGGTCAGGGAGGAGTCCCAGATGATACGGTCAGGGAAGAGTCCCAGATGATACGAACTCTGCCTCTTGAGGGCAGAAACACAAAACAAGCCCATGTTCAAGATTCTTTCCTGGGTTTGCAGAGATGAGATGTGGATTCCCACAACACTTTCAGGAAAGTATCATTTCAATACCCTGCCTTCCTGCTATCTGGGGGGATGAATGTTCTGTCGGTTATCTTGCTTGCAGCCGAAAGCATCCTACCTGATATGTGATACGTTTAGTGCAGGACTCTCTGCATCGGCTCAGGCCGCAGGACCAGGAGTGCCCGTGGTTGCAGGGAACTTGTCCCTCGATGGGGGGGTGGGGGGGTGGTGGACCTCTGAGTCTATTCCTGGTTGTGAGGTGATGAGCAGATCTACCAGAGAACCAGGGGTCTGCCTCACCGCGGGGTCCTCACGACCTACCATCTCCGTCCTCCTCCACGCCCACTTTCTTCTACACACAACCTGAGGATGAAGATTACTGAAGACGTCACAACAGAGAACTTTCAACCCCTAGCAGAGAAGCCACGCTGGGAGGGGTTGAGGAATGAATCACTTGTCACAATACGGGACTTAGTTAGCTTTAATGCATTTGACGGTGGTAAAGGAGAGAGAGCACAGATACTTAATCAAGAGACTTTTTTCTTTCTTTTCTTTTTCTTTTTTTTTTAAATTAGAAAGGAGACATTGACAGGCCAAGGAGAAGGTGCTCCTGGCACTTGGTGGGTGCTCAATAAACATACGCTTAACCAAAGCTTGAGATTTGAGACAAACATGTACAACAACCCCCAAGTGAACACTTACACCTTAGGCATTTCTTCTCTGGGGCATGTCCTCGTGGGGTACTCGAGTCAGTCGTCAGAGGAACACAGAGTCATCTCTTAACGCCTCACTCAACCTATGGCACTTTCTCTAGGGAGTCTGACAAATTAGGACAGCAGTTCAGCAGACGTTACATGCAATCAGCGTTGATGAAATTCTATACATTGCTGTCTCCCAAGTCTCCCTCTCAGTTGCCTGGTTACAGAAACTTTATCAACAAATGTGAGACAAATGTAAACAGACACCGAAAAAGGAAGTTTCGCCTTTCTGGGGGAGGAATGGAGATTTCTGTGTTTACTCAAAGAGGTCCACAACGCTCTTGCCCCACGGCCCGGGAGAAACCTTTCTCTGGGTTACACGAAAGCTTTCTTTCGCACCCTTGATTCACCCTGCTGTGCGCAGACGGAGGCGGGAATTGTAGCCTGTCATTGGTTCACACATTGTGACTGTGCTTTTACCTTCATCCTATCTTTGGGAGGAGGTGTTTCTAAAAGGAAAGAATCCCAAATGCAATGCTGGAAATCTACAGGGAGACAGGGTGGGGTACATGGAATTTTCACTTGCAATCGTTTCTGGGAATCTATCAGATCAGTGCTAGGGGAACACTTGTACTGCAGCTGAGATTCCCTGGTTAAGTTCTGAGGTTAAGGCATCAGAGCAGTGGTGGTGATTGCCCTGGTTTACAGGGGGAGGCAGTGCCTATTTTGTTTTGCTTATCCATTTTTTATACTATGTTCTGGCAAAAGCTAATCCAAATGCTCGAGTGTATATGTAGAAAGAACGTGTACTTTCCACGACTAATTCTAGCTGGGGTCGCTGCAGAAAGAGAGATCCAGGCTTGGTGGGGAGAGGTTTATTTATAACATGCTACATGCCCGATGTATTTCATCCCTTTTGCCCAGAATAACCTTTTTTTTTTTTTCTAATTTATTTATTTAATTTTTCGGCTGCGTTTGGGTCTTTGTTGCTCTGAGCAGGCTTTTCTCTAGTTGCGGAGAATGCGGGCGACTCTTCCTCGTGGTGCACGGGCTTCTCACTGTGGTGGCTTCTCTTGTTGCAGAGCACCAGCTCTAGGCGCTGTGGGCTTCAGTAGTTGCAGCATGCAGGCTCAGTAGTTGTGGCTCGTGGCTCTAGAGCGCAGGCTCAATAGTTGTGGCGCACGTGCTCAGCTGCTCCGCAGCATGTCGGATCTTCCTGGACCAGGGCTCAAACCCATGTCCCCTGCACTGGCAGGCGGATTCTTAACCACTGCGCCACCAGGGAAGCCCCAGGATAACCATTTTTCCAATGGGTAAATAATGTGTTCAAGAATAAGAATCGAGCCATTTGGTTTGCCTTCAAGGCCTGCCCATCGCACCCTTCTGGGCTGACCCTGAAAGAGCCTGTCCCAGGGGCCCACAGTTGGTTCACCCTGAGTCCTAGCACGTGTGTTTCTGGCAAGTGGGACCTGGGAATTGGCTTCCTTCTTGAAAAATCAAGTTGCAGAATATATAAAACATGACACCAAGTGTATAAAGCTTAAATGTGTGCAGAGCAAACTGTTATAGGTTGAACTGTCCCCTCAAATTCACATGTTGAAGTCCTACCCCCCAGCACTCCTCAGAATGTGACGTTATTTGGAAAAAGGCTTACTGCAGATGTAATTAGTTAAGATGAGGTCGTACTGGAACACCATGAGCCCCTAATCCAATATGACTGTGTCTTTACAAAAGGAGAAACCTGACAAGTTTAGACAGAGAGGTACATGCAGAGGGAGAATGCCACGTGAAGGTGCAGGTATGTATCAGGGGAGGATGCACCTACAGGCCAAGGAGAGCCAGACAGCCGGGAAAGCACCAGAAGCTGGGAGAGAGGCTGGGACAGACGCCACCACAGCCCTCAGAAGGAGACACACCAGCTGACACCTTGCTTTGAGACTGCTATCCTGCAGAACACTGAGACGATATATTTCTGTTCAAGCCACCCCACCAAATCACCCCACCCCCATATATACACACCATATGTACACACCAGC